>NC_089841.1:252548662-252888662 GCF_035609145.1 Eleutherodactylus coqui | reverse complement strand
CATATAAATATGTCTACACTGGTAGAAAATAGTATAAAAGGACCAGAACACGGTTATGAATGAAATTCAGCTGAGGAAATGTGAGAATCGGTGTAATATATGAGACGTGACACTATTTGTAAAACTCAGGCAGATATTCTGCAGAATTTTTCCACTTGCAGACAGTGAAGGAACAGCTGCCTCGACAGAACTCCTTGCCTGGAGAAGAGAGAGGGATGAAACAGTCAAAAAGAAAATGCCATCCGTAACCATTTTATCACCATAGAAACCGGCTTTCAAGCACTTTTTACTGTACTAAGATCTACAGTAACACTGGTAAGTACCTTTACAGACGGAGCATCCTCAGCTAAGAGTATATATTACATTTTTAATAAGACCTGAATTATTAATGACCTTTAAGTGTAGAACATTGGCATCATCAGAGACACACTATTGATCACATCCCTCGAAATTGCACCACATTCAAAATTGACTCGGTTCTACATCCTGGATCTCAGGTGAAATCCATTACTGCAAAGGCAGCATTCTCCAGTGTGTACAACAAGTCTATGGAACCATTTTTCAAATAGATCAAAAGAAGAAAACTGGCTATTTTTTTTTCATATTATAGAAAGAAATTTGCTCTTCCTTCTAACTTAAATCTTTTTGGTCAAATGTATTAATCCTTATGTCATGCTTAAAAGAGTTCTCCCATAAAAACCACAGTTCATAGTGACATCCTGCGCATGATTATCAGGGCTGCTTGCATTTACACTTAGTGCAAATGTTCCTATCCCCAGATGTACCAGGACTAATGCTAGAAGGGCACCACCTGCTGTTTCTACTGAGAAGTCTTTCTGTGTCCGGTCCACCTCCGTACGTGATCCAAGGTGGTCTCACCCACACAGTGCTGCTTCTCTGCAGTAAGGTCGTATTTACACGGCCAATATTCTCGCGCAAAACCAAACTCACACGGAAGATGAACCCTACATTCAAATTAAATAAAATAAAAGACTGAGGGCTCAGTTACACGGGTGTACACGTTTTTGCACGCGCCTCAGCGCAATGCATTTCTGCTATGAAAGAGGTGTCTTTGCGCCTGTAGCACTGCATTTTACTGTACTTTTGTTTTGCCACCTGGCAAACAACTGGATCGGATAGGGCTTTAAAGGAGGACAAGGGGGTTGATACAATAACATTTATTATTATAAATGATCAAATGAAACAAATTTACATAAAAATAGGTGATATTAGATAAATGTTTACAATGATACTCTACAGGTAAAAACATACAGCTACTGATAAGACATAAACACACTTTACAATACAAAAGACTTACAAAGACATACCTACAACATGCACACTGCATCCATTAGGAGCTTTCCTTAAACACTTCTGCCTGGAGTTCATCTTTTCACTGGATGTGAAAAGCAGACAGGTTTCATAGACCAACACTGTAAAAGATCATCTTCACCTTACAGGTACAAGATGCCTCTGAAGCATTACAATTTGCCTCCTATTTTATACACTATGACTACTTAGTCATCTGCCATATGCTCCAAGCTTTGTAACCAAGATGTTCTCAATCTGAGACCCCCCACCATCTGAAGTAGCCGGCTTCATTGATGAAATTCCCTAGACAGTGATGATGGTATCACAGGATTAACAAGACGCAGATTCATGGTGATACAATGTATATGGACAGAGTTTAAACAAACCTATTAGAGATGAGCGAACGTGCTCGTTTAGAGCAATTACTTGATGGCGCATCGCTTTTTTTTATTCACACATTTTTCAGGCATTTTTTTTCGCGATATAGAAGCCTATTCTAAAATGGCATAAAAAAACATCAAACCATTAGTTTGCTGCAATTGCTAAAAAGACACCACTGATCCAAAAAAATGTTTTTTTGCCCCAAAACCGCAACACAAAACAACCTACAAAAATAGCCATTAAAAGGTGGGATGTTTTTTTCGCCGCTATGGAGGATAGTGGCGCATGAACGAGGTTTTTCTTTTCTTAGAGTATTTATACTCCACACTATAGCGCACAAGTTTGAATAAAAAAAGTAAGAAGAATCTTGCTAGTGAAAACGGTTTTGTTTCAGCCCTTATGTGCCCGTGATTTTCACGCTCATCATGGTAAATCTCGCTCACATGTTTAAGCCCTAATGGCCCGTGAGTAGTACAAGTGGCTACCAAAGCACCGTTAAACTGGCTTCTTTATTGCTGCCATATTTACTGTTTTATCCCCAACTGAAATAGGTAAAAGAATAAATTTTTGCAAATTGCACCATTTTTTAAACCCCTACAGCTCAAAAAGGACACTTCTAATTTTATTTTGAATTTGTGCCTTTAGAAAGAGCAGGTTTTAATCTATCTGTTGCTTAAGCACTCACCCCTCATTTGCGGGGGCGCTGCACCAAGCGTCAATCCGGTCGAAAGTAACCTCCCCCATTACAGACAGCCCAACTGCCCACGTCATGCCCTGCAGAATCAAGTCGGACGCTGTGCAGCTGGACTATCATGTTGTGTTGGTAACAAGGCCTGCCCCACTAATCACGCCACGCACAACGCGAACTGCGCATGCCCATACAGCCGAGCTGTCAGCCCTACAACAAGGATAAACATCTAAGCCAAACATACATAGAATACGTTAGATCATGGTGAGAGGTCCAGGCAATAGGCAAATATCTTGAAAATGGTATAGTCCCTCAGGGCTTTCGAATACATATCTTACCCTCTATCAAATTACGTACTCCCAACCTTATGAATAGATGGGAGGAGGAGGCTACTTACAGTTCAATGCCATTGATGAAACTGCTGCTTGAGGAGGAAAAATCACTTTTGGAGCGTAATTCTACCTTACTGAAAGGTAATATAAAAAAAAGCAAAAAAGTTCATGGATGAACCAGACTATCAAAAGCAAGAAAAATGTATACAAACTAATATTGAGAAACATATGTCCTATATACAGGATCAAAAACACCATCAGTTTAATTGCAATCTTATAGAGTTTAGAGAGAACAGAGCCTATGATACCAATACCAGCAGTAGAACGGACACAGAATTTAGCTTCCCTGATGGTGAGCAGTCAAGTAATGTGTAGTGGCCCAGAGGGTCCTCCAGAACAGTCACACCAACTTTTGTCCTGTCACACCTGTCTATACGCTTCTCTTCAGAGAAACCCTATTTCTCCCCTTCCTGAGCTCAGAGCCTAGGGTTGGCAAACAGCTGGTTACCTACTGGCTGTCCTTCACATCTCCACTGATTGGTAAGCAGGTCCAAGGACGGGAAACCTTTACATGAGTCCCTATGCAGAGTGGGCGGAGAAGAGAAAGTGCAGGAACGGTGAGAGGAAGTGAAGGAGGAGTCAGGGAATTGAGAGTGAGGAGAAAGATGTGTGCAGGTAGTCATGGTCGGAGAGGAGAAGAGAAAGTATGGGAATGGTGAGAGAAAGTGAAGGAGGAGTCAGGGGGTTGAGAGTGAGGAATCAAAGAGAAAGACGTGTGCAGCAAGCCGTGGTCGGAGAGGAGGAGTGCTAGCGAGCCAGTCGTGTGTGCAGTGTTTCTTACAAGTCTAGCAAGGGTAGCAAAGTCCCTTTCCACTCCCTTGTCTTTGCTGCAGTGAGGAGATCCAAGTTGAAGACCAGCGTTCCACAAAACAGTGTGTAACTACCCGGTGAATTCAAAGCCAGGATTAGTCAGCAGCCATCTTTACTCCCATTCGACACCTGCATCTTATACTTCCATTTAAAACCCACCAGCTAAATATAACTGAGGGTGAACTGTTACCGAATTACTTCTAGTAGAATAGAGAGAGAGAGAGCCTTGAAAGAATTGTTGTTTTCAAGTACAAATCTACTGTGTTCAATGAGTTCAATTCCTGCATTACTGTTGGCTCTGCTAAGTCTTTACTGCTGCAAAGTTCTATGCTGTTACCAATTGTTATCATCAAAAGCTTCAGTAAATCTGCGTGCTTTCAGTTTTATTAAAACAAGCTAATGGATTTGTCTCAAGTTATTCTGTAATCTTTAGACTTGGGAGTTCAGGTTGGAGTACTGGCATCACCTGTGACAAAACAACTGTTTATCGTAGATGTATCCATATATATTCACCTTGGCCACACAGTGGTAGCTGAGCAGAGCACACTTATTGCCACTGTCGAGAGAAATTACAGAGCCACCCGTGACAACCATCTTACAATCCCCGTGGTCTTACCCACTTTGGTGCACTCAGCTCAGCCGCTGCAAATGAGCCCCCCAGAAGGGCCTTTACTATTCAACTTGAGGTTCTAACAGAGGTCGGAGATGCTCTAGAGCGAGGGATAGAGGTACCTTCCCTTACAGCAGTTCCTATCATTATCATGACAGTTCGATTAGCTAGATATCACTTTCTTTCACTGTGATTTGTCTCCTGATGAGAGGTCTATCCAATTGACCATAGAAACGTGTTGAGCTTGAGGGTGTTGATATAGCAACAGATATGGTGTTCTTAGAAATATCCAGCTTATCTAGAAATAGTTAGGGCTTCTATAGGGGTGTCATGTTAGGTCATTATCAAATTTTTCTAATAAAAAAAGCTGTGTTGGTGTGAACTGCGTCCTGTCCTCCTGTGGATCATTTACCATCTCTGGGCGAGTTAGGTCCTTAGGGCTCAGTGTGGAGTTGTCCCTATCGGGACAATTGCCCTGCTTGCAGGCAGGTTTCCTTGGGTTAGTTTTCTCGTTAGAGTAGGGACCTGCAAGACAACAAGAACCTTTGGAGTGGGCTCGCGGGCTTAAGTGACTTGGCCAATCCATGAACCACTACCTTGTACATTCTTTAGCAATTCCACCTGTTATGTGTGCAGGTATTTATGGTGTGTGTTTTGGGTTATTTGTCAGTCATAGTTTATGTCTATATTCTGTCCTATATCTGTTCCACCTATCCACTGGTTGTTGGATGCCCGGTTCATGTTTATTTGTCCTACCCATCCATTGGTGGGCTGATGCCTGAGAATAATCCTGTCCCATTCATCCATTGGTAGGCGGACATTAGGGTCTTGTTTGTCTGCCTGTTTCTGCATCTGGCCACCCATAAAGCAAGCTGACACGTCCGTTCTGACTGCATTAATGCCAAGTGACCTCAGGGTTCCATTGGTAGTCCTGGACGAACGTAACAACAGTGCTGTCATCCGAATCTAGATGTGAGCATATGCTGACATATAATAAGTAACCTTGCAATTGCTAACACATCTATATATATAAAGACGAAAGCCCTCACTGACTCACTCACTCACTGACTCGCCACTAATTCTCCAACTTCTCGATGTCGTAGAAACATGAAATTTGGCACAAGCATAGATTATGTCCAAAATAGGAAAAGTTAATGGGTCCCAACTCGATTATTCAATTCTAGCGCAAAAGAACTAGCATCCAAATTTTACGTACGGAATCTAATTCTCTCACTTCCCGATGTCATAAACACCTGAATATTGGCACGAGTATTGATTATGTCATATATAGGAAAAGCTAATGGGTCCCAACTCGATTATTCAATTCTAAGTGCAAAAGAATTAGCGTCCAAATTTTACATGCGTAATCTAATTCTCTCTCTTCCCGATGTCATAGAAACTTGAAATTTGGCACGAGCATTGATTATGTCATAAATAGGAAAAGTTAATGGGTCCCAACTCGATTATTTAATTCTAAGCGCAAAAGAATTGGCATCCAAATTTCACGTACCTAATCTAATTCTCTCCCTTCCTGATGTCATTTTATATAAAGGATACGTCGCATGGTTACCGCCACGTGGTGTTTCCTGGGTAATGCAAAGAACCATGCAAAATGGTGAACATATGTTTTTCCTCAGTATCTCTAAAGTAACCACGACTTCATAAGATTTTCCGTGTGAACACCAGATAAACACCAGCACCAAATTAACTCTGGCGAAGCCGGGTATATCAGCTAGTATATAATATGAGTGTTCCATTATGAACCTACGTGTGAGCACATTCACATATGACAAGTGACTTTCTAACCACAAGTTTGGCAACCATATGCCCTAGGCCCCGAGTAGTAAAGGAATAACCATCTGCCTAGAAATAGGGGGGTATTTCTTGTTTGGGTTGCTCCCCTGCAAGTTAAAGGGGTTGTCTCGCGGCAGCAAGTGGGGTTATACACTTCTGTATGGCCATATTAATGCACTTTGTAATGTACATCGTGCATTAAATATGAGCCATACAGAAGTTATTCACTTACCTGCTCCGTTGCTAGCGTCCCCGTCGCCATGGATCCGTCTAATTCTGATGTCTTCTGGCGTTTTTAGACGCGCTTGCGCAGTCCGTGCTTCTGGCTGGTGAATGGGGCCGCTCGTGCCGGAGAGCTGGTCACCGCGTCGTCATCGTAGCTCCGCCCCGTCACGTGTGCCGATTCCAGCCAATCAGGAGGCTGGAATCGGCAATGGACCGCACAGAGCCCATGGTGCACCATGGGAGAAAACTGCAGTGCATCCCTGGGAAAGGATCGGCGGCCATCTTGGGAGAAGAATTCTATAACTCCATATTTCGTTGGATCGGTGAGTAGCAAGCGGTTTAAAAACCGCTTTAAATTGCTATTTTATGCCAGGGGGGTGACAGGGGGAATGGGGTAATGTAAAATTTTGATGTTTGCCGCGAGACAACCCCTTTAATCTGTGGTAATATAGAAAGGATCTTCCTATAACCTTGTGACCGGCAGCTATAGAAATCAATCTATGGTTATTAATCCATGGTCTTTGCTCTGTTTTTAATCATTGATACAATAAGGGTTGGTTTACACGAACAGGTCGGATTCCACGTGCGGGAGGTTCACAGCGGATTCTTTTGTGTGGTCGGTCATACGCAGTACAGTTTTTCTTTTCCACTGTATTTCCTGTGCCGTCACTTAGTGATGACGCGGGTACCAATGTTACTTGAAATACCCCCCTATTCCTAGGCAGATGGTTATGGGCTGTATGTCGGGCGGCCTCCCCAATGACTTCAGTGAAGGCCGTATGCGCAGAGTTCGCAGCAAAATAGATGCGATTTTTCCTCCATGCATGGATACGTAGTTCATATCCATGAGTGTGAGTGAAAAAGCGAATTTTGCATGCCTTTAAATGCCTGCGTTTTGCCGCCGATCCTCCGTGCGGGGCCAATCGCGAAATCCGCAATAGGAATCTGGCCGTGTGAGACCGGCCTAAAGGGTTAATTTTTTAGATTCTATTCTCTGAGAAAATAGCTCACAGGGATAAGTAGGTGACTGTCTCTTTAAAATAAATATAATACAGATTGTACAGATTGTCTGCAAAATTTGTCAATATTTTTCGCCAGCCCCACGTATCGCACTTCTGGTGTAGGAGTACGAGGGTTCAATTAAAATGCCATTTGTATTTATCAATTTCAATTCCCTGGTGGCAGATCAAATGATGGTGGGGGGTGCTGCTGGTGGGGGGGGGGGGGGGTAACAATAGTCTCATCAAATGTAACCAGCCTCGTAGAATAATATTTATTTCTCTGCGTTGTGTGGGAGTCCGACAGCTGAGAAGAAATATACTGATAGAGTAAGAATTGTCTGCCTATGAAAAACCACAGTGTGTAATAGGGGCATTAGATTGTGAGCTCCTCTGCAAACAGGGGGAGTTACTACTCTATCAGTATTAGGACTTCCGCAGATGAGCGTAAGCGCCAAAATGCTAATAGGCTCGCTCCAGAATGAGTCTTTTTTGCGCGCATAACGGCGTATATTTATTGCATAAAAACATGCTAGCAATACGTCATGCTGTCATCATTGACCCCGCCCCCTGCAATCACCCATATAATCCTGCCCCCTGTAATCACCCATATAACCCAACCCCCTGTAATCACCCATATAAGCCAGCCCCCTGTAATCGCTTATATAACCCAGCCCCCTATAATCACCCATATAACCCAACCCCCTGTAATCACCCATATACCCTAGCCCCCTGTAATCACCCATATAACCTAGCCCCCTGTAATCACCCATATAAAACAGCCCCCTGTAATCGCTTATATAACCCAGCCCCCGTAATCACCCATATAACCCAGCCCCCTGTAATCACCCATATAACCAACCCTCCTGTAATCACCTATATAACCCAGCCCCCTGTAATCCCCCATATAACCCAGCCCCCCATAATCACCCATATAACCCAGCCCCCAGTAATCACCTATATAACCCAGCCCCCTGTAATCACCCATATAACCAACCCCCTTGTAATCACCTATATAACCCAGCCCCCTGTAATCACCCATATAACACAGCCCCCTGTAATCACTCATATAACCCAACCCCCTGTAATCACCCATATAAGCCAGCCCCCTGTAATCGCTTATATAACCCAGTACCCTATAATCACCCATATAACCCAACCCCCTGTAATCACCCATATAACCTAGCCCCCTGTAATCACCCATATAAACCAGCCCCCTGTAATCGCTTATATAACCCAGCCCCCCGTAATCACCCATATAACCCAGCCCCCTGTAATCACCCATATAACCAACCCTCCTGTAATCACCTATATAACCCAGCCCCCTGTAATCCCCCATATAACCCAGCCCCCCATAATCACCCATATAACCCAGCCCCCAGTAATCACCTATATAACCCAGCCCCCTGTAATCACCCATATAACCAACCCCCTTGTAATCACCTATATAACCCAGCCCCCTGTAATAACCCATATAACACAGCCCCCTGTAATCACTCATATAACCCAGCCCCCTGTAATCACCCATATAACCAAACCCCCTGTAATCACCTATATAACCCAGCCCCCTGTAATCATTCATATAGCCCCGCCCCCTGTAATCACTTACATAACCCAGCCCCCTGTAATCACCCATATACCCCAGCCCCCTGTAATCACCCATATAACCCAACCCCCTGTTATCACCTATATAACCAACACCCCTGTAATCACCTATATAACCCAGCCCCCTGTAATCACCCATATAACACAGCCCCCTGTAATCACTTACATAACCCAGCCCCCTGTAATCACTCATATAGCCCCGCCCCCTGTAATCACCCATATACCCCAGCCCCCTGTAATCACCCATATAACCCAACCCCCTGTAATCGCCCATATAACTTTGCTCCCTGTAATCACCCATATAACCCGGCCCCCTGTAATCACTCATATAGCCCCGCCCCCTGTAATCACCCTTATAAGCCAGCCAGCCCCCTGTAATCACCCATATAACCCGGCCCCCTGTAATCACTCATATAGCCCCGCCTCCTGTAATCGCCCATATAACTTTGCTCCCTGTAATCACCCATATAACCCGGCCCCCTGTAATCACTCATATAGCCCCGCCCCCTGTAATCACCCATATAACCCGGCCCCCTGTAATCACTCATATAGCCCCGCCTCCTGTAATCACCCATAAATATTCAGCATGTGCTGCGTGATGCTTTTCTGTGATGTGTATTTGCGCAGGCACCACTAGTTCCCTTGGGCTGGGGAATCGCCCCACCCTGATCTTAATGGCTATTAAGCCAAACGAGGTGCCGGTGTTCACAGCATTTGGCAGATACCTGCATAGACCTCTATAGGCCTCTTTGGTGAGCAAATGCCCACAACAGAACTGCGCACGCAAAAAAAAAAGAAATGAAAGTGAACCCCGTAGAAATCAGTGAGTTTTATTCTCCATGTTTTGCACCCGGGATTTTTTGTCACGCAAAAATGTGCTAAAATCTGCTTGTCTGCGAAGGCCTCAGGGCGGCTTCACACGGGCGTGTTTGTGCATGCGATATGCAGAGAATAGAGCTCATTTCAATGGCTTCATTCTACTTTCTCTTTTTTGTGCGTATGATAAGAAATGTATCATGCTCTATTTTTGTGCGCACCAAAGGTCCAATAGAAGTCTATGGGAGGAGCGCAAATGCATGCTCAATATACGCAATACGCTGCCTATTCCCATCAAAACAACACATCTGGACCTCATTTGGCTAAATGGCCTTTTTAATCGTTGTGTGGTATTGTTTTTTGCACAAAAAAACCTGCCCCGCTGCGCAAAAAGTACAGTAAAATGCGCCTATACAAATTAGATCATGTTACAAATACATTGCGCTGAAGCTTATGCAATTGCGCATACACCTGTGTGAAGGAGCCCTCGGGGCTTAAAGCTCAAGTCCATGGGCGGGTCGGATTCCGCATACGGAATCCCACAGTGGAATCCGGCCCTGCCGGCAGCGGCGTCCGCGCGTTCCTGTCATCTTCTTTCTTTTTCTGCACTGCGAATAGTCCGCACGGCTCGCCGTCAGACATGAGCAGTACAGATTCTCTTTTTTAATCTCCTGCTTTTCCCGCGGAATCTGCAGCCCATCCGCGGATCGGACGGCTTCCATTGACTTAAATGGAAGCCGACCGCAGCAAAATGGAGCGTGCTGAGATTTTTTTTTTATCCACGAGCGGAAACTGCAATTGGTTTGTGTGCATGAAGAATCGTTTTATGGAGGGTTATTGCTGCAGAATCCGAAGTGGAACGCAAAAATGCGCCCGTGTGCATTGGACCTTAAACTGACGAAATGTGATTTTGTCAGGTTTTGCAGCTGTGATTTTCCCAATTTCAATGGTTTTGTTTCACTAGGCAATGCCTTATCTTTCAGCTTTTTTTGTACTGCGCACAATAGCGAGGACTTTATATGGTTAAAAACAAGGGCAGGACCCAGCTTCCTGCTTTTTTCCCCCAAAGTCACACAGAATAGTGCGCAGTTTGAAAGGCGAAAAAAAAATATATTGTTACCTTGTTCATGCGCATTTGTTTGGCCCGTAGTTGCGCATCCGCCCCTGTGAAGAAGCCCTTCCATATACATTGGTTATGTTATGGCACACAGGTCTATACGGGCACGTCTGCGATAGGCGGTGAAGGACGAGCACTGGTACTGCGGGGAGAGCGGAGCCTGGAGATGTTGTGTGCGCTCGTATGTAGGAGGATTCTTTATTCAATATCAGCAGATGAACAGGAAAAAATCTGCCTGGCCGCGTCTCAAAATGATAATGAAGTCCTGTTATTATTTTCAACAAATTAGTAAATACTGGCGTTTCCATCTCGCTGCTCTTGTTCTTCGCTCTTCCCTTCATATATGTGTTTACGTTGTATCTGTAGGGTTTACAATGTAACAAGCTGCTGAGGGGACTGAAGAGTCAGAGATCAGAGGGTAAGAGACTCCAGACGCTCGGAAGGATCCCTCAGAGTCGTCCTACACGGATTCCACCAAGTGATGCTACCTACATACGGGCGAGCGCAATCTCGGGCCGAGAAACCCAGCCCCGTATCGCGCTTGTGAACGTGCCAGTTACCTGAGCTTCAGGCAAAAACGCATCTGTGAAATTCCGATCCTCTCGCACAAGTTTCATGCGCAATAGAGGATTGGAATGCATCGCCCATTGATTTCACTCCAATGCGCATCGCACAATATGCGAGAGCCATGCAATATATTAAAGGTCCCATTGGAATCAATGCACGATGCGTTCCGAGGAACACGAAGAGATAGGACATGCCACATCGCTCGTGTGTATGGCTCTATTCAAAAGAATAGGGTTCATATTCGCGCTTGTCTCGCAATGCAACCGAGTGAAAGTGGCGTGTGGCTTATGCTGCTTCCCAGATCATTCTCTCTTCTTCAAACTTCGCACTATTCCGCGAGCAAAAAACAAAAAGCTGAACAATAGGTTCTGCCTTATCTGTTCTCACATGTAGAAAAACTACATGCGAGACGTATAGGACACGGCTTATTTTTTCTCGCACATAGTAATATCACGCGAGAAACACGACCATGAAAGCGAAACCATTGAAATCATTGATTCTCACGCCCTAAAGGCGGCTTCATACAGACGTATTTGCGCATATTTTTGTGCATGCAAAAATTGCGTTTGCAAAACACAGAGAATGAAACATTCATTTTAATAGGTTTTTTCTCATTTCGTTTTTTTTTTTGCGCCCGAAAAAGACCTGCTCTGTTTTTCTGGGTATTTGCTCAGCACAGGTCCCCATAGACGTCTATGGGAGGTGCGCTCATGGAAAACCCAACAGGATGCGTAATACACTGCAAAAAAGCGCCAGAAAAAGCACACGCTGGGACCTTATTAGGCTAAGTAGCCTTTTAAATCAGGGCATGGATGCATCGCGCACGCATATGAACACGCTCTGCGTGCGCAAAAAAGTACAGGACTATGCGCAGACAGATGCGCAAATTAACTAAGTTTATTTCACAAGTACGTTGCGCTGAGGCGAGCATATTTCAGCATTTTCTGAAGCCATCCTTATAAGCAGAGGAATTGGCACAATATGCGCAGTGCGGACGGGGGTGTGAGGCGCAGGAAGGCTGCGAGGTTCGGTTTCAGCTGATAGCTGCAGAGCATTCAGTGATATCACTTTGAGTGTCTTTTTGGCAACTCCCGCCATGCAGACCAGTAACATGCAACCAATTTGTTATTTCCAGAGGTATTAAGGGGTCATCCGGGGACAATACTCTGTAAAACCTCACTCAGCTCGCAGTATTTAAAATAACAGGTTACATACTCATACCCTTCAATGTTCCCTAACCAGCTTCATCCCACTGCTTCTAGTCTTTCCTTCTGCAAATGAAAACTGGGTTGTGACAGCCCTTCAGATATTTGTAGACAGCTATTAAGTCTCCTCTCATAGGACATGATTTGTAGACTGCTCACCATTAGAGATGAGCGAGCACACTCGTTTAAGGCTGATGCTCGAGAGAGAGTATCAGTCTTTTCGAGCAAGGTGAGCAGGGGTGAGCAGGGGGCGGGGGGGGGGGGGGGAGAGAGAGATCTCCCCACTCTCCCCCCCCCCCCCCCCCCCCCCGCATTTCCTCAGACGAGTAAGCAGTTACTCAAAAAGACCGATGCTCTCTCTCGAGCATCAGCCTTAAACAAGTGTGCTCGCTCGTCTCTACTCACCATCTTGGTAACTCTTCTCTGAATTCGCTCCAGTTTGTCTATGTCTTTTTTAAATTGGGGTGCCCAGAACTGGACACAGGATTAAAGACCAGGTCTGACTAAGGAAGAGTAGAGGGGGATAATTACCTTATGACACCTAGACTCTATGCTTCTGTTAATACATCATTTTTTACTGCTGCATCACACTGTTGACTCGTATTCAGTCTGTTTAGTAACTGGATCCCTGCACCCAGTAATGAAAACCAGAGGGGACCCTTTAAGGACCTATAATGGCAGACTAGAAGGATAGAAACAACAGGCCTAGTGAGGCTAGTAACTCCATGTCACTAACCAAGAAAATTTCCAGAATATTACTCTAAGGGCGACTACCCACTTGCGTTGCCGATTTTCGCGCGTGAAAAACGCGGCGTTTTCGCGTGTTTTTTGTGGCGTTTTTTGCGTGTTTTTCGCGGCGTTTTTTGCAGCCCTCCATTGACAATCATGGGTGCATTAAGAGAAAAATAAGGACACATATGCAACTGACAGTTCCTATGTGAAAAAACCCACGAAACGGGAAAAAAAACCCAGATGAACAAGAACACATTCTATACTAATTGCTCTTGAGAAAAAACGCAAAACATCACAGGAAAAAAAATCGCAAGTGGGTAGGCACCCTTAGGGTGACTACCCACTACAGGTTTTTTTCACTGAGAAATTCGCAGCATTTCTTTTCAGCAGGGGTCTATGGGACTTGTAATGTTAAAATCGCGATCGCGCAAAATCGCGATTTCACGGTAAATTGCGATTTTGCGCGATCACGATTTTAACATTACAAGTCCCATAGACCCCTGCAGAAAAAAAAAATGCTGTGAATTTCACAGTAAAAAAAACTGTAGTGGGTAGTCACCCTTAGGCTGTCTGTCCACGGGCGTTCTCCGCCGCAAGAGCCGCCGCCCAGGAGCCGGCAGACAGATCTCTGCTGTCAGCCTGTCTGACAAATAGGCTGACTGCAGAGAATCGCGGCAATTCGCAGCATGCTGCGAATTGCCAGCCGCGAGCGCTTTCCATAGAAACGCTATGGAAAGCGTGCATTGCGGTCCCCGCGGCTGGATTATCGCCGCGAGGGAAGGTATTTCAATAACGCCCGTGGAAAGACAGCCTAAATACAGACCTTGTCATTTCAACCAAGTTTGCATAAATTAACAGTACAAGCACATGTGAGGAACTTTGTAATATATCTTATCAGAGAAAAGTACTCAACTTATCAGTCACTTCTCCCATCCCTGCTAAAATCCATCTCAAAACAGATCACCTTCCTGAGGAATCAGGTTACGTGCTGCACATAGAATCAATCCATCATAAAGACAAGAACAATGTGCAAAAAATAAATTAATGCTATATGTATCCAATTACTTGCACATTTACAAATGATATACCTACTGCTTAAATAAATTTCCAATGACCTGCCGACCATAATGTAATAACATGAATCTACCTTACTGAGCAATTATTAAAAAAATATATTAAAAATAGGGGATTATATACTTATTAAAATTAAGTATAGAGAGTGTCTGGGCCATTTTTGACAACCATATTGGTGCACAAGTTGTTACCCAGCGTCCGATGTGATGAGGCTGCATCATACTTTAGTATATTTCCATGACCTGGGTATAGCAGAGTCATGTGTCGCCATACCCTTCATACTACGTCCGCCTACTCTCATCTCTCCTCCTTCCCTCTTCTAAGCCAGGCAATAAAAACACCAACACTGTATATTTTGGATAATTTTGGCCACAGCAAACATTAAACAATAAGATAAACTCAGATCAACATTCTATTAAATCCGAGGGGCTACAAAATCTGGTGCTTAAATCAATGTCAAACAAATAAAATGATGTTCTGATTTCATCCATGACGTAGCGCTCTCCTGTCTGCGGCAAAAACCTCTTCCCACGGGCATGATCCGGCAAGAAAAAAATGAGCTTACCTAAAAAAGACTGCAAATCTGTAAGGAAAATCTTATTCAAGCGACGGGCCCCACTAATGTCGTGACGCAAGGAGTCCAATTTATCCGCTAGAAACTTACATTCCATCAAATCAGCATCAATAACGATACTGCGAATCCTTGTGTCAAACAGTGCAACGTTTTTATTAGCGATACGAAAATTGAAGACTGCGCCACGAGCAGAAAAGCAAAACCGCGAGTGCAGAAGTGAAACCATCCTCATTGCTGGAGATTATTTGTGATATGCTGCGCCTCTTTCTCCTTCTACATTACGTTTACAGTGTGTCTGCTGTACATCAAGGGTATATATTGGAGGATGTTCCGACATATAAGGCCCCATTCCAACATGTCATTTCACCACGGATTCATCACCATTTTATCATTCTATTACTTGCCATGAAATTCAGTGCTGTAGCTCATACAACTCGGATTGTAGTGAAAACGCAGCCAACGATCGAATGACAAAACAGTCGCATTTTCACATGAGTGTCTTTGCGCATAGTGAGCTTTCCAACCTACCAAGGGTTAAAGAAATAATTTTTTTAGCTTTTTACTCCCAAAAAAACTAAAAAACAGGGGAAAAAATCAGTGAAAAAGAGATAAAAAATAGACGTATAGCTCACTGGGGAAAAAAACACAGCAAAAATAATTCTGGTAGCTGAAGTAAAAATAATTAGGGGAGTAAAAACAAATTTACCAATTTCCTGTCTGTGTATATTAGGGCTAATACACATTTGCGCATGTGCCACTACGCTTGCCGCTACAGAGCATAGTTGCGCATGAACCTGAGTTTTTTCTTCGGGCTATTCAAACGAGTTTGTATAAAACAGTGGGAAGAAAGGTCCTGCCCTAGTAGTAACTACATGCGAGAAAGATAGCGCAATCCAATTTTGGATTCAGGGTTTCCTAGGGGTTCTCTCTTTCTGCCATTATACAATGGCGCCATCTGCTGGCTAGAGCCAGTACTGCGGTATGGGATATGCTGGAGAGGCCCCAGACAATACAGCGGCCAGTAATATACAGTAAGAATACCCTGCCGGACGTCTTCTGACATCGGAGCTGTACAGACTTCAATCAGAATGTCTTCAGACAGTGCATTGGAAAGGGTTAACAGGCGAGAATACCACTAATGAAAACAAAACCATTGAAATGAATGATCTTGTTTTGTCTCGTTATGGGGCTGTGATTATCATGGCTGCACACCTGGAATAAATCACATCATCTGAAGAAGCCCTAAGGCCACTCTCACACATGCGCTTTTTACCGTGATTACTGCAGCGTTTTGAATGCTGCGGTAATCGTGGTAGAATGCTCCCATTGATTTCAATGGGGCTTTTCAGACCTGCGCTTGTACATTAGAAAACTAAGTTCCGTAGCTCCACTGGGCTTCCTGCACCTTTCGGCCACCTACAGAACATCACTTCCTGGTTGCGGTGTTCATAAATCCCGCCTCCCAGAAGCAATGGCTCTGATTGGCCAGTGAGCGCTGCTCTCAACCAATCATAGACGTCTTGTTGGTTCAGCAAGCGCTGCATTGATTGACTGAGAGCAGCACTTGCTGGCCAATCAGAGCCATCACTTCCGGGAGGCGGGATTTATGAACACTGCAACCAGGAAGTGATGTTCTGTTTGTGGCCGAGGAGTGCAGGAAGCCCGGCGGAGCTGCGGAACTTCGCAGACTAGCAGGAGGGACCAGAACCGTGGCTGCTAGGTAATGTATTCATTTTTTATGTAGTCTAGCTAGGGCTTATCTCCGGGGTAGGGCTTATTTCTGGAAAACATGATATGTAGGCATAGAGTACATTCAGACTATTCACATTACGGGGCTTGATTTGCCACATAAAAGTTGCACAAATAGAGCCCGAGAAACCTATCAAACTACTAACGACCACTTGGCCCCTGGTGACGTCATCGCTCCGCTCCTGGTGACTTCATCGAAGGTCCTAAAAAACACAGAGCCTGACCTACAGAAAAACAACACAGTTAGGGCTCTTAAAAAGGGGGGAACAGAAATAACAAAATGAGTATACAACTAAGCCATTATTATCTCAGACACAACTCACTGGTCCTGACAGAAGACACCGACCTACTGTCACTTTAGAGATCTGGTGAGTTAAAGGACCTCCAGTGTCGTCACTGTTGTGGAAGGAGCCATTGTGCAGTTTGGTAGAAAGTACTGTATACTGGATGCATATATCCCTATTCAACACCACCTCTACTTGATCCAACCTAAACGACCAGTTATCATGAATCAGCCAAACCAAATAAGCAATCACCGTGAAGCAGCCAACTCAAATAACCAATCACCGTGAATCAGCCAACCCAAATAACCAATCACCATGAATGAGTGAATAAAAATAACCAATCAGGTTGCGAATGGTGTGGAAGTGTAGTGTAAAAAGTTAATATGCATACTGGATAAGCAGCTACTACCAGGACCTGTGATGATGTCACCGTCATGTGATCACCTGTGTAGGTGGAGTCATGAATCACAGGACCTGGGGCTCATCACTGTATCCACATGACGAGACTCGTGATGTGTCGAAATCAGGAGAGCTGTGTGTGATATGTGTGAATTATGATGTAGCAGAGCTGTGTGTGTCATGTATGTGAATCAGGATGGATGTAGTAGCGCTGTTTGTGTGATGTGTGGGGATCATAATGGATGTACCATAAAGCAGAGCTGTGTGTGTAATGTGTGGGAATCAAGATGGCTGTAGTAGAGCTGTGTGTAATGTTTGGGTATTATAATGGATGTATCATGTAACAGAGCTGTGTGTGTGAATCAGGATGTAGTACAGCTGTGTATGTCATGTGCTGTGTGCGATGTGTGGGGTCAGGATGGATTTAGTAAAGCTGTGTCTGTAATGTGTGGGGTCAAAATGGATGTAGTAGAGCTATGTGTGTGATGTGCTGTGTGTAATGTGTTGGAAGCAGGATGGATGTACTAGAGCTGTGTGTGTAATGTGTGGGAATCAGGATGGATGTAGTAGAGCTGTGTGTGTAATGTGCTGTGTGTAATGTGTGGGGTAAGCATGCATGTAGTAGAGCCGTGTGTGTGATGTGTTGTGTGTGTAATGTGTGGGAATCAGGATAAATCATAGAATCATAGAATGGTAGAGTTAGAAGGGACCTCCAGGGTAATCGGGTCCAACCCCATGCTCAGTGCAGGATTTACTAAATCATCCCAGACAGATATTTGTCCAGCCTTTGTTTGAACACTTCCATTGAAGGAGAACTCCCCACCTCCCATGGCAACCTGTTCCACTCATTGATCACTCTCACTCTCTAATATCTAATCTGTCCCGTCCCTTTCAGTTTCATCCGGTTGCTTCTAGCCTTTTCTTGTGCAGATGAGAATAGGGCTGATCCCTCTGCACTGTGACAGCCCTTCAGATATTTGTAGACCGCTATTGTCTCCTCTCAGCCTTCTTTTTTGCAAGCTAAACATTCCCAGATCATTTAACCGTTCCTCATAGGACATGATTTGCAGACCGCTCACCATCTTGGTAACTCTTCTCTGAACTTGCTCTAGTTTGTCTATGTCTTCTTTAAAGTTTTGTGCCCAGAACTGGACACAGTATTCCAGATGAGATCTGACTATGGAAGAGTAGAGAGGGATAATGACCTCACGTGATCTAGACTATATGCGTCTCTTAAAACATCCCAGAATTGTATTTGCCTTTTTGGCTGCTGCATCACATTGTTGACTCATGTTCTGTCTATGATCTATTAGTATACCCAAGTCTTTTTCACATGCGCTGCTGCTGCTTAACTCAATTCCTCCCATTCTGTATGTGCTTTCTTCATTTTTCTTGCCCAGATGTAGGACTTTGCATTTCTCCTTGCTAAATACCATGGTGTGCAGCTATCTGCTACCGTATGTATGTTCCCTGTCTCCGTGTGGAGTGTTGTATTCTGGTGTCGAACGGGTGAACTTCTGGGTTACGTACTTCGGTTGTGGTGCGCACTGTGCTTCAGTGCGATACCAATTTTCTATAGTTGTGGTTATCATCACCCTGCGTCCGTGCTGAGCTTAGTGCTCATGTGCTTCACGGATGTGACACCACGCCTGGATTTGCACCATTCAGGCTCACTTTACCCCACTGCTGGTAAAGTTCAGTGGGGATCGTCATCTTTATCGAGGTTTCCTTAATCAATGCCGTATTTATTTTCAAATGCCACCTGCTCCTTTTACTAGTGACAGGAAAAAGGTATTTTTTTTATCATCAATCTTCTGATAGTTGAAGCACTTGCATGGGCCTCCCCCTATGTGGAAAAGAATTATGACCTTCTTAATGATCTTGATACTTTTATTACAGCTATGGACCAAGTTTTTGATGATCCAAATTACTATATCACAACAGAGGGGAAATTACATAACTTGCAACAAGGGCGATGCTCTGCGGCTTAATATACAGCAGAATTTCGTCGCTGACTGATACCACATGGAACCCAGCCGCCCAGAAGGGTCAGTTTCAACTAGGATTATCTGAACTGGTCAGACGTATGGGCTTGCTAGAGTTGAGACCCCTGATAATTTTGAGGACTTTATTGAATTATGCATCCGAATAGATCAGAGACTTACTGAATGAAGAAAGGAAAAGCTGCAGGCATCTGGAAACAACCCTGCCTATTTCTTCAGCCAAACAGCATTGAACGCCGAGCCAAACACTGAAACTATACCTGAACCTATGCAGACTGATGTAATCCGTAAACCTCTTTCTGCAGTAGAGAAGGAGAGGCGCCGTACTGAGAATCTGTGTCTCTATTGTGGGAGCTCAGGACATTATGCTATTAACTGTCCCAACATGTTCCAAAGGACTATCACCTTTACAACTGCTAAGACCGTAAGTAATTCTGGCATATCTAAACAGTCAGATTCTGTTATGCAGGCCATTCCAAGTCAAGATACATTCTTCATCCTTTCATTTTGTCATTCCTATATAGGTCACAATTGGGAGCCATAAATTATGATGTTCCGCAATGTTAGATTCTGGAGCAGGAGGATATTTTATGGACTTAAAATAAGTTCTTGATAGCAACACTTCAAGTAGGACTAAACCCATGCCAATTGGTATGGAAACAGTGGATGGATCACCGTTATTTTCTGGGCCTGTAACTCAAGAGACAAATAAACTCGAAATCTGTATTGAACCTGATCACCATGAAACTATTAGTTTCCATCTACTTTCTTCTCCAGTAATTCTAGGAATTCCTTGGTTTTCTGTCCATAATCCTTCTATCGACTGGGGTTCAAGGACTATCACCTTCCCCTCTGAGTACTGCAGGAAAAGCTGTCAGATGACTCTGCCCACCCTTAAACCTATCCAAGTCTCTGAGCGTTGTCATCAGAGTTGTGATAAATTGCCACTTCAGTCCCAGCAATTCAGTGAGGTCTGCAGCAAGAAAAAAGCCGATCAACTACTCCCTCACCGGCCATATGATTGTCCAATTGAACCGCTTCCCGAAACAACCGTTCCTTTCGGACAAATTTACAAATTAAAGTACTCAGAGAATATGTGGATAAAAATTTAAGGAAGGGCTTCATTCAACCTTCTTCATCTTTAGCAGGGGCAGCTTTGTTCTTTGTAGAGAAGAAGGACTCAACCTTGTGGTCATGTTTTGATTACAAAAACCTAAATAAAATGACTGAAAAAATCGCTACCCTCTCCCCTTAATTCCAGAATTTCTGGAAAGACTCTGGTCTGCCAAGATTTTTACCAAACTAGATCAAAGAGGGCCCTATAATCTTATACGGATTCGCCCAGTGGTAGAACCAGATATGGACATTTTGAAATACCTGGTTATGCCTTTTGGCCTTTGTAATGCCCCTGCCACATTTCAGCATTTTATTAATGATGTGTTTCAGGATCTCTTGGATCAATTTGTTATTGCTTATCTTGATGACATTCTTATATTTTCAGACAGCTTGGAGGAACATCGCAGGCATGTTCGGCTATTCTTGGAACATCTCCAAAAGAATCATCTTTATATGAAACTGGAAAAATATTAGTTTGAACAAATCGGATTCAACTTCCATAGACCCTACTAAAATTGCAGCTGTGGTTGAGTGGCCTACTCCAAAAAATGTAAAAGATGTTCAATGTTTTATAGGGTTTGCAAATTTTTGCAGAAGATTTATAAAAGACTTCTCAAAAATCATCTTACCAATCACTTCGCTCATGAAGAAAGTCAAAGCATATTCATGATCTTCAGAGGCACAGGATGCTTATGAAAAACTAAAAACTCTTTTCACTTCCGTACCATTACTGGTCCATCCAAATTGCCTTTTGTTGTCGAAGTGGATGCCTCTGACTCTGATAGCTGTGGAAGCTATCTTGTCTCAATGACTCGGGAGATAAAATGCAGCTGCATCCTTGTGCATTTCTTTCTCATATCATGTTATCTGCAGAAAGAAACCATGACATTGGAAATAAAGAACTTTTAGCCATCAAAGTTACCTTCTCCGAATAGAGACATCTTTTGGAAGGAGCCAAGCATTCTGTAGTAGCCCTTATGGACCACAAAAACCTAGGATTTATCCGCACATCTAAGAGATTGTCAGCAAGACAACCACGATGGACCTTGTTCTTCTCTAGATTTAATTTTATCATTTCATAACAGCCTGAATCAAGAAATGGCAAGGCTGAGGATGGGTCTAACACAGACTGTACAATTTTTTTTTTCCAAGAAATTCCCTTCTAAGGACATGGATCTCTCTTTTAGGGGATTTTTGGATTCAGGAAAGCAGACTATATGCCCCTGATTCGGTTCGACTATTGCTTCCCTTATTTAGGTGCCCTAATTGTAGGAATAATTTGAGAAAATATGTTGCATCTTGTGTAATGTGTGCATGAAACACACAAGACACCTAAGATCTCCTCTCTTAAAAAATCTTCAACCATCAAGATGGATCTTCCATAAAAAAGATTGTGTCAGGACTTGAACCTGGAACCTCTTGTACTGCAAGTACTAACCCTTTTTATTGAGCTATCCAGCTTCTGAACACTTACCCTGCATAGCTCTAAGCCTTGTTCCGTGATCCCAGTTATCTAGTTCATGCCTCCTGATCCCACCTCTTACCTTGATTGCATCTCCTATAAAAGTCTGGCTTTGCCACTCCTTCAGTGCATAATTATTGTGTTCCACCACCTTGATCAAGCTCCTCCTCAAGCATATTGATACTTACTGCTGCTGACCTTTGGCTTCCATTGACTACACTTCCGTCTCATATATTGGTACTGCATACCGTGACTTCCCAATAATGACTCCTGGCTATTCTGACTACTCTCCAGTGACCATCTCGGCTACTACACCTGTGGCTTCAATCCAGCATTGGTAAGATGTGACAGACTGTCATCTTTGTTGTGGTGGACAGACTTACAAACATTGCCTATTTCATTCCTACTAGAAAGATTCCCACAGCAGAGCAAACTGTGGAATTAATGATTAAGGAGGTATTTAGACTGCACTGAATTCCTGATAATGTAGTTTCTGATAGACATGTTCAGTTTACATCAAGATTTTGAAAAAGCTTCTGTACAGCCTCAGGGATTATTATTAATTTGTCTTCTGCCTGCCATCTGCAGTACAATGGCCAGGCTGAAAGAACTAATCAGACTCTTGAGCAATACCTCCACTGTTTCATTTCCTACCTCCAGGATGATTGGGTGGACTTCCTATCAACATCAGAATTATAACAATTCCAAACATAACTTTACATCTCATAAAAGTCCATTTTATGCTAACTGTGCCATATATCCAGTATTTATTCCTGATCTTCTGTTTAATACTCCTACTCCTACTGTTAATCACAGACTAACTACATTACAGCAAACCCAGAAAAATGTAATAGAGATGCTACAAGAAAGCTATAAGCAGGCAGCGGATAAATATCGCAAATCTACTCCTTCCTTTCAGAGTGGTGACACATTGGTTATCTATGAAGAACATAAAGACGCATGTACCCTCTGCCAAATTGGGTCAAAGATTTATAGGACCATTTCGGATTGCTGCGAGGTAGCGTTCTGCTTGGAACTCCCTGACGCACCGAAAATTCACCCAGTATTCCATGTGTCGTTGCTCAAGCCATTCAGGGAGAACACTTTTGCTGGAAGAAATCAGTCACCCCCTCTACCAGTAAATGTTTAAGAGGAAGAAGAATTTATAGTGGACAAGATTCTGGACTCCAGAATTTGCAGAGGAAAATTACAGTATTTAGTGCAGTGGAGGGGATATGGGCCTGAGGAGAACTCATGGGAGCCGGATTGCAAAGTGCATGCCCCTAGGCTCACAAGGGCATTTCATAAAAGATATCCAGGAAAACCAGAACCTATCCAGAGGCCATCCTGGAAGGGGCTATTGTCAGGGCTCGAATCCAGGAGCTCCTGTGCTCCAGGCAGTGGATCTACCTGTTGAGCTAGCCAGCCCTCTGATAAGCTCCTATAGTGACCCAGAACATCTATTCCTGTCCCCTTCATAAATGTCATACATGTCATGTCTTTTGTGTAGATGCACTGTGAAAAGTTTCCTGTTATGCGTATTGCACAGCGGCAGCAAGTGAGAGGTTAATGACTGCATGAGACTGGGATATGTCTGCAAATGTATCAATTGATGTCCTGCCATGTGGTATGTGAGAGATTAGAAATATGAGTAATTTGGGTGTGGTAGTGAGTTCTATCACAGAGTCAGAGATCCATTACATAGAGAGGAGTAGAGTGCCAGCCACATGGGGGTACATTCAGCCCTCATGTGGTGAAGTGATGGAGGAAGAGGAGAGGTATCCTGAGGACCCTAATGCCAGGAGCTAATAGAGAGTGAGGAGAAAGAGAGTGAGAGAGAGAGAGCAGGAGAAAAGAAGGCCAAGACCACCGTGCAGAGGTAGTGTGTTGCAAGAGTGTCTGTAGAGTGACCCTACCTCTATCCTCCTCTGGACAGTTCCCCTTCCAGGAGAGGTACCTGGATCTTCTATTTCTAGGGGACTTGATATGTGGAACTGCCTTCCAAGGTGTCTGATTTTCTAGTTTCGGGACCCCTTCTCTCTCCCCCAGCAGCATCCAAGAAGGAATCTAAATTGGAGCTATATTTAGCGTGATCCAAGCTCTTTCCAGGTCTGCTGGTGTGTGGATAGTGATGTGCTTGCCATCTTTATGGACCACCCATCCAAACGGGAACAGCCACACATACTGTAGGTTTTTAGCCCCCAAGGCCTCTAGAAGGGGTTTCAGCTGCCCCATTTTCGCAAGAGTGGATGGCGCTAAGTCCTGATAGAGTTGAACACTTGCACCTTGGCATTTTATTTGGTCACTGTCCATGGAGGCTGTCAGTATTGTCTGCATATCATTGAAAGAAAGTAGGCCATAGATTATGTCTCTCGGTGGGTCACCTGTTTTCAGCCTAGGTCTGAGGGCTCTGTGAATTCGTTCGATTATGAACGAGTGAGCTGTCTCTTCCAAGAAGGTCTGTAAATAAAGATATCGCCATGTTTCTGATGGAGTCTGGATAGGGTTGCCACCCGGCAGGTAAACCATCGGTGCCGGTATTTTTCTTTTACCGGCCCTATTACAGGCCGGTATTTTTAGAGCCTGCATTGCCCCCTAGCGCCGGTTAACTCTCCTGTGGCAGGGGAAACCCTCCTGACATCAGGGGAAACCCCAGACCTGCAGAGCCGCAGCTTCCAGGGCCTCCGATGATGTCATGTTATGTGATACCCTGAGGAGTCAGGGATCACATGACCATGGGGGCTAAGTAAATGTAGGACTCTGCGGCGGTGGTAGGACTCGCAGCTGTGTATCAGGATGGATGTAGTGGAGCTGTGTGTGTTGGAGCTGTGGGGTGATGGATGGATGGATGGATTGAGTGAGTGAAGCTGTGTGTGTGATGTGTGTTGGGGTCAGAATGGATGTAGCTAAGCTGTGTGTGTGTGATGTGTGTGGGGGTCAGGATGGATGTAGCAGAGCTGTGTGTGTGATGAGTGTGGGGGTCAGGATGGATGTAGCAGAGCTGTGTGTGCAATGTGTGAGGGGGTCAGAATGGATGAAGGGGAGCTGTATATGTGTGTGGGGGGTCAGAATGGATGTAGCAGAGCTGTGTGTGCGATGTTTGTGGGGGTCAGAATGGATGTAGCAGAGCTGTGTGTGTGTGTGTGTGTAGGGGACAGAATGGATGTAGTAGACCTGTGTGTGCAATGTGTGTGGGGGTCAGAATGGATGTAGCAGAGCTGTGTGTGCGATGTGTGTGGGGGTCAGAATGGATGTAGCAGAGCTGTGTGTGCGATGTGTGTAGGGGTCAGAATGGATGTAGGGGATCTCATGTATATAATGATATATGTGTAGATTGTATGCAATCCGAGCGTCTGCAGTGTGTTTTCGCGAGTAGATGGCATGTAAATCACACTAAACGTCATCTACTCGCGAGAACACGCTGGACGGGGTCCCGCATATGCGCACAAACGCTGGACGGGATCCGGGAGATAAACGAGGAAAAAAATGCTGTCATAAGCCACACCCCCAGGTCACACCCCAACACGCCCCTTTTTACCATGGCCGGTATTTTTTCTTGACAACCCTAAGTCTGGAGCAAATGATTTAAGTAGACTTTTGATCCTGATATTTCACCTGCGGCTCCTATTCTCCTGATCCTATATCAGGGTTAGAGCTCTATCAATCTGATCTCTTTGTGATGCTACCTAGGCAGATAGATCATTACAAGTGTACAAGTGTTTTCTAAATCCTCCACTCTATTGCCTATATGTTGGATTTCTGTTTTTATGACAGCTAATTCTGTAAGGACTGTTGTATTGCCTGTGCTAAAGCTTTTTTGAGAAAGTCGTTTGATATACTTGACTTCTGCGTGCTCCATGTCTGATACAGAAAGATTTTCTTCTTCTTCTTCTGTTGTGAGTGAGGGATTCTTTTTGGATGTCCCCGCAAATGAATGAGCACTTCTTTTTTTCAGGTAGCGTTGGAAGTCTGATGGAATTTTAGATGCAGATTGCTGACCTGCAGCAGAATGAGCTTTCTCTTTCATAGTTTTAACTATTGCGCTGCCAAGCTCTTGTAGTTGCAACTGCGTAGGGCACGAAAAGCAGGGTAGCGATCAGAACACTATGTTTACTCAACCTTAGTTGCTAACTCAAGTAGAATGAAGTTTTTCACGGTCTGTGTTGCAGCGATAAGTATAGGAAGGTTGGTAATTAGGCAGTAAAATTGGTATTTAGATTTGTGAGCCTCCACCTTTCACTGGGGAGATCTGTGCTGATATAGTAAACTTGCCCAGACACAGTGAGATTCGATAGACTCTGTATGGTTATTTCTAGGTGGATATATGGTAGTGTCACTGGGGAGCCTGTGCGGTATAGCTACTCACTGTGGTGGAGCACAATTCTGCTAGTTGCTAATTCAAGTAGAATGAAGTTTTTCACAGTCTGTGTTGCAGCGATTGGGTGAGTATAGGAAGATTGGTAATTAGGCAGTTAAGCTTGGTATTTAGGTTTGTGGGCCACCACCTATCATTGGGGAGATCTGTGCTGATAGAGTAAAGGGGATCTGCTATCTTGGACCTAATTCTTACCAACAGGGAGCAAATGTTTGAGTGAACATGCTATCCTTGAATTTTGGATAAAAAGGGGAGGAAGACCTGAGAAAACCCAGACTTCAAGGTTGGATTTCAGAAAAGCAGATTTTAATGAACTCAGAAAGAGGATAGGAAGAATCCAATGGCTGGATGTTCTTAAGGACAGAAATGTCCAAGAAGGTTGGGAAATATTGCGAAATGAGATTCTCAAAGCACAATCATTAGCAATCCCTAAAAGAAGGAAGAATGGGAAGCATTTAAAGAGACCAGGATGGATGAACAAAGAACTTGCACACATGTTAAAAACTAAGAAAAATATGTTTATCAAATGGAAAGAGGGGGAAATATCTAAAGAAGAATAAATTGCGAACTGCAGAAACTGTAGGGCAAGTGTCAGAAAAGCTAAAGCTAATAATGAATTGAGGCTTGCAACAGAGGCCAAAAGCAATAAAAAAGGATTTGGGGGGTATGTCAAAAGCAAAAGAAAAGTCAAAGATGCTATTGGATGCTTACAAGATGAAAATGGTGAATTGGTTAAGAATGATGATGAGATGGTTAACAATGATATTGAGAAGGCCGAACTTTTAAATTCCTATTTTGTATCTTTTTTCTCTCAGAAAGTAGATGGAACATCAACTGATCTTCCCTGTGCTGTTGGGGGAATAAAAAGAATGCAGACTATCTATAGGCAGAGAGATGGTGAGGGAACACTTAGCTAACGTAAATTAATTCAAGTCTAAGGATGAGCGAGTATACTCACTAAAGCACTACTCGTCCGAGTAATGTGCTTTAGACGAGTATCTCTCTGCTCGTCCTTAAAGATTCGGGGACCGCTGCGGCTGACAGGTGAGTTGCGGCGGGGAGCAGGAGAGAGCGGGTGGGAGAGAGGGACAGAGAGATCTCCCCTCCGTTCCTCCCCGCTCTCCCCCGCAGCCCCCCGCTCCGCAGCGGTCCCCGAATCTTTAAGGATGAGCAGAGAGATACTCGTCTAAAGCACATTACTCGGACGAGTAGTGCTTTAGCGAGTATACTCGCCCATCCTTATTCAAGTCTCAAGGTCCAGATGAATTATATCCTAGGAAACTAAAGGAAGCAGCGGAGGTACTTGCTGAACTACTCGCCATAATCTTTGAAAATTCACGGAGAAGTCCCAGAAGACTGGAAAAAGGCAAATATTGTCACTATCTTTAAAAAAGGGAAGAAGGTGGATCCAGGAAACTACAGGCCTGTGAGTCTGACTTCTATACTGGGAAAGACCTTTGAACAAATTATTAAACAGCAAGTATGCAAGTACTTGGATAAAAATGCAGTAATTAACCAGAGCCAGCATGGGTTTGTAACAAACAAGTCATGCCAGACTATTCTAATTTCCTTCTATGACAGAATCACCAACTAGGTTGATCAGGGAAATGCGATGGATATAATGACAAAGTATCTCATACCATACTTATTGAAAAAAATAACCAAATATGGGATTGACAAGGCAACTGTTAGGTGGCTTCATAACTGGCTGAGTGATCGTACTCAAAGAGTGGTCATGAATGGCTGCACATCCACGTGGAAGAATGTATAAAGTGGGGTACCACAAGGCCCTGTCCTAGGCCCAGTGTTGTTCAACATTTTTATAAATGATCTGGTGGAGGGAATTGATGGGAAACTGATCAAATTTGCCGACGACACAAAGCTAGAAAGGATAGCTAACACTAGGGAAGAGAGAGTATTCAAAAAGATCTAGAAAAGCTTGAACAGTGGGCAGCGACTAACAGAATGGTATTTAACAAGAAGAAATGCAAAGTCCCACATCTGGGCAAGAAAAATGAAAAAAGCACATACAGAATGGGAGGAATTGAGCTAAGCAGCAGCACATGTGGAAAAGACTTGGGTATACTAATAGATCATAGACTGAACATGAGTCAACAATGTGATGCAGTAGCCAAAAAGGCAAACACAATTCTGGGATGTATTAAGAGAAGCATAGAGTCTAGATCATGTGAGCTAATTATCCTCCTCTACTCTATCTTAGTCAGACCTCATCTGGAATACTGTGTCCAGTTCTGGGCATTCCACTTTAAAAAAAAACAAAGACAAATTGGAGCAAGTTCAGAGAGCAGTCACCAAGATGGTGAGCAGTCTGCAAATCATGTCTTATAAGGTAAGGTTGAGAGGAGACTTAATAGCTGTCTACAAATATCTGAAGGTCCGTCACAGTGCAGAGGGATCAGCCCTATTCTCATTTGCACAATGAAAGACCAGAAACAATGGGATGAAACTGAAAGGGAGGAGACACAGATTAGATATTAGAAAAAAACTTTCTGACAGTGAGGGTGATAAATAAGTGGAACAGGTTACCATGGGAGGTGGTGAGTTCTCCTTCAATGGAAGTTCTCCTTCAACGGCTGGACAATATATCTGTCTGTGATGATTTAGTGAATCCTGCACTGAGCAGGGAGTTGGGCCCGATGACCGTGGAGGTTTCTTCCAACTCTACCATTCTATGAACTCCTCCTCAGCCAATCAGGGCTCAAGTACCACAGAGTGGCTGACCAATATCGAGAGATTTTCCCAGTTGCTACGGCTAGGCAGACATACAGCAGATACAGACAGACAGTACAATAAATGCATATGGTGACAGTCTCCCTGACATGTTAGATAGATAGATAGATAGATAGATAGATAGATAGATAAATAATGGGTGTGTATTATGTTTTTTACTGGTGGATGATAGATGTGGTGAGTTTTGGAGCTTATGCACCTTATCTTTTTAAACTTTAGCAATATCCCTGGTTGCTAGTGTCACATAGGTGGGCCTCCTACGAGACCCAGTGATGCTGCAAAAAGCTCTGAGCAAACCATGGCCAGCAGTCATCAAGTGCGGTAAGGGTGGGGGGGGGGTGGCCCCCAAGCTCAAATTTTGCACCAGGGTCCTTGAGACTTTAGCTACACCCCGGAATGCCAATATTCTTTGTAAAGTTCCTTAGTCTATAACATAAAATTGCCCAATGAACATCTGCTAATTTATAGAACATGAGACGTTTACAGGAGGATTACAATAATTTTTTTGTCTATGCCCCATATTTTCCACCTACTTTGCTGTATATTATTGTTGGCTTACACCGTTGTTTAAAGCTTTTGTCTGCATAATGATACAGTTGTTGGAGAAGGTTTACAGTATTATAGCTCAGCGAATAATAAGAGAGACTTTGTTTTCCCCAACATCCCCATAGTATAACAAGAAAGACAAAAACACCTAGTAATGTTGGCAGCGACCACTTCGTGTTCTGCCTCATGTCTTTGTTTATAGACTTTAGTGGCGGCGATTGCCAAAAAGGTTGAATCTAAACTTCTCAGATTTCAATGGAAAATGTACAAAAGAGTGCAGTATTTAACAATATTACAAAACCAAATACACTTCTGCTTCCTGCTGGCCTACATAGCCGAGCCACATTGTTTTCATAAATATATTCATTTTTACTTCATAATCTTTTTTCCGTGTTTTTTATTGCTTTTGATTTTGTGGTAATCATTTTCCCCAACTAGATTTGTTGTATTCATGAGCATTTTATTAATTTTTTATTATCTGTTTATTTATTTAGCACCTTGGACAAAACTCAGACTTATAACTAAATACTTAGCGCTTCGTAAAGCGTTATCAACACATAATTCTTATTCATCGTATAAACAAAAATGTTGTGAAATTTTCTAATATATAGCTGCAATTTGCCTATCTATTCCTCACTGATCCCCGCTTGCAGTCCCTGGACAAAATCTTCATCATCAAAGATAGGAATCTATTCAGGTCATGTGATCTGCGTATAAGTGCACGACTTGTTATAAGAGCGGTACAATAACACTGGCCTACAAAACAAAAAAATTTTTTTAATATTTAATGGTGATTCTAGTACAATTCACCCCCTGAATTCAAATCTGTTGTTAGAGGTTTTTAATCAGGCAGGGTTTTTTTTTCGTATCACACATTTCAAGTTTTGTAAAGTTACTACTTATACACAGGGGGTGGACAAAAATATGGAAACCCCGCACAATATGTATGGGATTTTATTCATTAGCACTGAGCTTCCTTTTTTGACCCCTGCTTGGCTGAGAGCTTTCTGTCAAATTTGTGTTTACTTCATCTCTTGCCCTGCTCTGGGTGGATTTGGGAACCCAGATGGTAACAGCAGCTAAGTGGCTCAAACCCCTGACCAATTGAACCTTGTTGCTTGGGCAGATGTTCACTTCTGCCCGGCAGCGTCTGTGTCATATTACCTTCACTTAAGTTACATAAGATTATAAATCACATTTCAATAAAACATGAAAAGACCGATTTTAAGGCTTGCATTTCATATGGTGTTTCTATATTTTTGTCCACCACTTGTAAGTGAACATTATGTGAAATACAGTTTACCTACAAAGTTTTTGGTGATGATTGACAAGAATATTTTGTTTCTGGGATGTCTCTCTTTATGGTCCAGCAATAGTCAGCCAGCATACTGGGGCTCCACTCGCCTTGGTACTTCTGTTCTATCGTATTGGCTAACTTAGTCTGGTGTGACGTCATGAATGGCTGTGATTGGCTAATGCCAGACTAAGTTAGCCAATCACAGCATTAGCTTTCTGGAGGTGGGGCATTCAAGCCCCGCTTGCAGAAAGCAATGCTCTGCTGGCGTGCATGAGGGAGCGACAGCCTGCAGCAGCGCCGTGGGAGGTGATATTGATTTTTGGGGGGGACACACTGTATACCCGGCGTATAAGACGACCCCTGACTGCAGAGCAGATTTTTCGAGGTGAAAAGGTCCTCTTATACACCGGAAAATACGGTAATTGCTTTTACAAATGGTTTCTCTCAGTCTCAGTTCTATATGCAGTGGAGGCAAATACACTTTTTCAGGATTCACTAAAAGGACATTTCTTTGTCCAGGAATGAGAGATGCACATTTAGGCCATTGTTTTCGAATATATTAGTGAGACTTCCTGCTCTGCTGTCTCATTCACAAAAGAAATAGCAGAATTTAGTGACCCAAGTTGCATTGCAAGCAGTAAAGCAATGACCTTCAAATCTCCACAGATATTGCAGTTAGATTTCTCATACTGGATTTTTTCTAAGAACAGTTTCATATTTCCATCTGTCTATTTCAGCGAGCGCTACAAGTATTGATCACATACTGAACAGGACACTAAATATAAAGGTAGTTCATCCAATGGTAATCCATAAAGAACACCTAAATGAAAAAGAAAAAATGATGTCACAAAGTACAGTAAAACATGCCAATGCGTATGTCTGCTTGGAAAAAAAGCATTGTGAATTCCGCAAAACACTCCGCTCATGTGTGCACAAGTATTCATACGCTTGCCCCCCCCACCCCCCCCCCACTCCCGCCCCCCCCCCCCCCCCACCACCACCACCATCTACACCTGCTACAAGTTGTCCTATAGTTTGCGCCATTTTCTGGCATAGCTTATTGTAAATTTGCTGAGTTATAGGAGGCTAAGGCATTACATCATGCTGCAGGAGCGATCAAAGCATCGTAAGTTCTTGTTCCCTCTGAGGACTAAAAAGAAAAGTAAAACTAAGTTTTTAAAAAGTCATACTAATTTATTTTTTAAAAAAAGGTTATAAAATAAAAAAAAAAAACCTTTGCCATATTTATATTAAAACAATCTAAATAATAAAACAAAAACACATATTTTGCATTACTGCGTCTGTAAAAGTCCAATCTATCAAAATAACACGTTATTTACTCCGCACAGTAAACGTTGTCAGAAAAAAAAAGTCAGAATTGCGCTTTTTGTGGTTACACCATCTCCAAGAAAAATTGTAATAAAAAGCGATCAAAAAGTTGTATGTACTCCAGAATGTTACCAACAGAAACTACAGGACGTCCCGCAAAACTATGTCGACAGAAAAATAGACCAGTTATGGCTGTCAGAAGGCGGCGGCAGAAAATAATTTTAAACAATGAAATATCTTTGAAAAAAGTACAATTAGTACAGCCAAAAAAAACGATATAAATTTGTTATGGTAGTAATAGTACCGACCCAGAGAATAAAGCTATCAGGTCATTTTTGTTGTAGTCTGTACAACGTAGAAACAAGACGTGCCCAACTAGGGCAGAATTTCATTTTTTTTTCCATTTCACTCCACTTAGAATTTTTTTACGTTTTTCATTATATGCCACGTTAAATAGTAGTATTAAAAAATACAACTCGGCCTGGAAAAGAATCAAACCCAGATACAGTGACGTCGATGGATAAATAAAAGAGTTCTTATTCTGTAAAAGGGGGGAAGAAAAAAACCAAAATGAAAAAAAAAAAAGGTCCGGGTCACTAAGAGGGTAAAGCACACAAAAGCCCTCATATGGAGTAAAATAATGTTCCTCTGGTTAACATTCAATAAAGCATATTTTTGTGAAAATGTACGAACTCAGTCTCTGTCTATTAGCTGCTGCGCCATCCTGAACCTGCGTCGCACCACCGCCCATGACAGCAACACACGCTGTGGTAAGAGGTTTTTCTTTACTCCTTTTATCCCGTAGTCCATTCAGCGCTGTTCAGTTCCGTCTTAGGACGGAGCCGTTTGGCCACGGGGGATTCCTCTTTCTTGCTCTCCAAACGGAACGGGAAAGCAAAACCCTCAATGCGGATGTGAAGCCAAACTAAGAAACTCTGCAATGTGCCTGAGCTTTCCCTTATTATTGTGACCTTTACATTGATCTATAGTTTCCTTAAACCATTTCTATGTGTCGTTCTAGAATGCAGAGCAGCTTGGAGCGCCTCGGTCAATTGCTGATCAAATTGTTCATTGCAAAAACCATACAAAACACCAATAAATCCCAACTTTCCTTTATTACTTCCTCCCCAGCTAGTTGTAATTTACATCTGCAAATCCATTATATCCGCTACAATCATGTGTTTGTATGGTTTGTATATGAGTATCTATGTATGTTTTTCTAAGGGTGCTTTCAGTCAGGACGGAATGGTCCGCAACAACGTTGCAGAATACGCCATCACAAAATGCTGCTTCAAACTCTCTAGGGTCTAAATGAGAAAATTGATGTGGAATTGCTGGAAAGATTCTGCCATTTTCAATTCTGCATCAAAATTTACACACTAGCAGTGCGGATTGGTATTATTGTATCTTGACGCCACCAGAAGCTAGGGGTTTGACAGGGCACGGATGCAGGAACGCCCCTGTCACACCCCTAGCTTTCGATTGGTGACTTTTCAAAGGTCCTTGAAACAAGGCCTTGGCTGCAGGGTTAGGGATTAGTGTACGTGTTATGCGTACATTATTACAACAAATAATGTAACCCTAACACCAAAATATCCCTAAGGCTAACCCTCCAGCCAAGGGCAAAACCACTGCACTGTTAGTTCGGAGAACAGGCTGCTTCTTAATGTTTTTTTAGGGGACTTAGAAGGCTGCCAGCAAACAGATGTGAGTCGGCCCCAGACCAACCACTCACCGTTTCCTCCTTGTAGGCCGCTACAAGGCAGTGGAGCCGATCTTCTTCATACTGCAGCCGCCACAGACAGTGCCGCCGGGGAGAGTGACAGCGGGGCCGGTAAGGGGAGCCCACAGTTAGTGCTGCGCTGCTGCGGGGAGGCCGCTCCCGGGGACAGTGACAGTGGCCCCGCTAAGGGGAGCCGACAGTTGGTGCTGCGCTGCTGCCGGAACAGTTAGTGCTGCGCTGCTAAGGTGACAGCACACCCAGTGCTGCGCTGCTGGTGGGACAGTCAAAGCGGCTCCAGCTGCACATGTAGTATACTGACATGAGGAGACCGCAGTGCTGTGGTCAGTGCCAGGACCTGCTGTGAAACCCTGAAGAAACAGCCTATCAGGAACAGTGGGGCATCATTCCCCTGCCAAGCACCAAATATCTTGACACCACCCACACTTCCGGTGGCATCAAGATACAACAGTACCGTGCGGATTTTGCTACTGAATATCCCGCAAGAGGACATAATCTGCAACATTGTTCCATCCCGGCTAAAAGCACCGCAAACATTCTCATAAGTGCACCAGAATTCCAGAGGATGCTGCATTATAGGGATGTGGATGGGGAAGAACTTCTCATTCTGCTCCAACCCCCTCAGTGAATGCTGAGCTCTGAACTGCAGTTCATTTTTAAGTCCACAATTCTATACTGATTGATTATTTATAAAGGTTGATGTGATTTTATCTCATGTGAAAGCCCCCTCTAGGAAGCAGAGATCTTCAGACTCTCCACTTCCCTTCATACAGCGATACAGTTAAAGGTTTTGTCTGAGAATATAATACATGGTGAATATAATAAGTGCCTGAAGGAAATATTGCAAAATAATAACAAGTGTAATTCCCCTGCCAATTGCAGCAGCGCTCGAGCTCCGTTACTTCTGCTGTTCTCAATCATCTTTGCTTACTTTTGCTGGATCGGTAATATGCCCTACATACACATGACTGCTGTAACTAATCACTGGCCTTAGTGGTGATACTAGTATGTACGGCACAGGACCGCTGGGGCCAGTGATTGGCTGCAGTTAGAGATAAGCGAGCATACTCGCTAAGGGCAATTACTCGATCGAGCATTGCCCTTAGTGAGTACCTGCCCGCTCGGAAAAAAAGATTCGGCTGCCAGTGGCGGGCGGGGAGCGGCGGGGGAGAGCGGGAGGAATGGAGGGGAGATCTCTCTCTCCCTCTCTCCCCCCCACTCCCACCTGCTCACTCCCGCAACTCACCTCTCACCCGCGCCGGCACCCGAACCTTTTCTTCCGAGCGGGGAGATACTCGCTAAAGACAATGCTCGCTCATCTCTAGCTGCAGTGGTCATATGAAGGTACGGAATATCACTGCTACAGGAAACGGAAACAGACCGATGGTGACCACCAAAATAATGGCGCTAGAGCGGATCTGAATTTGACAAGTTAGTTTATTATTCTGTAACATTTCCTGCAGCTTTATAAAGGAACAACCCTTTAGTGCTCTACTCCAGTGCCAAAATAACAGACGACTCATGTATCACATGCAACGTTTATGTAACACAATTGTATTCACTTTCTTGTATGATGCCCGTCTGCTCCATGTGATTAAAGGGGATGTCCAGGGAGGCAAAATCCTCACCTGGACTTGTGGTGTCAGAACCTCCATTTCCAGCCCGCTTCCAACACTGGGTCACATGGTATAGGTTCTCTCTGTGCGGTCACATCATTGCAGAGGGCTGCGTATTCTGCCCATCATACGAACTAAGCCATCCCCTTCTCTGCAACTGCCAATGCAATGACGGAGAAGGGGGCAGGTTTAGATAGAAGGGGGCTGCAATGACACGACTGGCACAGACAGAGCCTATAACGTGTGACCGCGCAGTTTTTTGAATGAATTTTAATGGCTGCATTCTTTTGCAAGGGAACAATTGCTTTACCCACAAAACCGTGTGGATGTCAGAGAGGATTTCAGGTAACTTCACCCTTTAGGCCTCATGTCCACGGGCGGGTTTGATTCGCACAACCAGCACAGGACAACTGCGCGGGAATGAGAGCGAATTGCTATCCCTTGCTGAGGCTGTGACAGCTGCAGCAGGGGATTCCTCAGATGTGAAACCCCTGGATGCTGTCACATCCAGGAGTTTCGCCTTGTTGTCAATGGTGCTGGCAGCAGCAGAGCAGGCCCCATTGAAAACATAAGGAGAAGATCGCGCTCCTCTGTCACTGCTGTGACAGCTGTGGCAGAGGACCGCAATGCTATCCCATTGCTTTTAATGGGGCGGCGGTGCTGCTGCCCCATTGAAAGCAATGGGATGAAGGCAACCATATTCATTGAATGACAGCTGAGCTGTCTCTGATCGGTCAGCGCACTCAGCCAATCAGAGGCAGTGATTTCTGGATGCAGGGATTTTTCAACTCCTGGCTACCAGATACAGATGAATATTGCCGAGGACGGGGAGAAGAGCAGGGCAGCGCTTCTAGGTGAGTACATTTTTTTTTTCACAGATAGGGATGATTTTTGGGGTAGGGCTTATATTTAAAGCCCCCCTTGAAAAAAAATAGCTGCAGGGGTTGCCGTCATCCCATTGCTTTCAGTGTGGCGACAGCAGTGTCAGCCCAATTGAAAGCAATGAGATAGCTATGACAGGGGATTCTTTTGTCCCTACTGCAGACCCTTCATCAATAAACACTGTGACTGTGCTGTCACAGTGTTCGTTGATGAGGGGACTCCCCACGGGGATTAATGGAACCCTCTGGGAGTTCCCTTATCCCCTGTCACCCCTGTATTTATGTGCAGCACCAACCTTACTGCGCGCGCATTTAGGGCACTCATGTCCTATCTTTTGCAGGTGCAAAGTTTTTGCACCTTTGAAAAGTGGACATTTGAGCACTTAGGAAACCAATGGTTCTAATAGATGCATTTTCTTTTTGCACCCATAGGTGCGCAAAGAAAAAAAATCACCCGTCTGACTGAGCCATAATAGTCATCAAGCTTACATGGAATCTTATGTGTTATTGACATATAATTATACCAACTTCATTGAATAAAAACACCAAGACACCATTTTTTTGAGATAAAAGGTCACGGTATTTTATTAAAGGGTTCAGTTGGGGAGTTTTCCTCCCATAAACCAATATTATCAATCATGTAATAATTCTAACCAATACTTGCTCACCATGACACAAGTAACCACATAACTCATGAAGGCCTCATTCTACCAACTCAAGTCCCCATACCCGCAAGCCATGTCACCCAAGGACGTGGCCCCACCACAAGCCATGTCACCCAAGGACATGGTCTCAACCATACCCGCAGCCTTCTCAATCATGGATCATAAATTCATATCAAAAATATCCAGTCCAATCTCTGAAAGGGGCTCTAAATCGTATCGGTACAAACTTTCGATGAGACTTTCTAACTCAGTGTGTCTAAAACTAAATCCTCCGCAAAGGGGGAGGAATTTTTGCAAAGCTCTGTTGTTCACTCTTTTACGCATTTTATTAATATAACTAAAATCATGAAGTGACCAGAAAAATCTGCGAATTATTTTAGAAAAACCCAGAATTACAGTAGGAAACATAGATCTAATGTCCAATAAATCTTTTTTGACTTTCCATAATAACAGCAGTGTATTGACTTTTCCAATGACATTGACATTTCCTCCAACATGTAATATTAAGATGTCCGGAGTAGGCCATATCTCTACTATTTTTAACCAACTTAGCCCACGGCAACCTCCCCAATAAATACAAAATTTGGACTCATCTAAAACAAGGTTGATTGAGTATACCCGTTCACTTGCCCTTTTCTGAGCCCAGAAAACAAAATAGTGTCCAACACTCCAAACTATTTTTCTCATTCCACCTAAAAAGGAAAAAGAATTCCGTCAACCATTTTTGGTCTAACATATAATTTAAAACGAGCAGCTGCCCATTTATCCAGTCTTTGAATCTGGCTATTCTTAAAGCCCAATGATGAGGCCTCAGTTGCTGCCCCTATAAGGAAAGAATGGGATGTTCTTCTAACATTCTGTACAGCTAGGATTTTCAAACATCTTTTTATCACAGCTGAAAACTGAAAATGTGAAGGTAAAGAACCATTCGCATGCACTAAAGAGGAACCTGAATTTTTATCCCTCAAGGAAATGAAAGAAGATATAATATAATAAGATAGAATTGGAAACCTTTCAGACTATTGATTTTTATCGAAGAACTCCGACCAATTCTTTCTGTTTTAGACCGATGCAACCAGATAATCCCAAAACCATCACCTAAAGTGACATCTGACCCTTTAGAGGAATTCTACGCACCTAGACTGAGCAACCAATTCACCGGTCATTAAAGCACCAAAAAATGGCACACCTGAATAGGCATGTTTCATATGATGTTTTGCAAATGTTTGGTAACACGAACAATAATTTATGTAGAAACCTGAATGATAGAGCCGACCTGTTATCTGGCTTAAATGCTTTATTCTTATAACCTTTCATCAATTGTTTGATTTGAAAGATTGAATTAACGGGTTGAATATTATACCATTTCTGAAAGAATGAAATTCCTGTTAACACATAATTAGAAGACTTCCCTTCTTGTAGTAAGCCACACAAGAAGGATAAAGACAGGTCAATATCTTCTGAAAAACAATCAACCACTAAACTAGTGCAACAAACCCTCCAATACTCCCATGCCGCCTTATAGCCTTGCCAAGTTTTAGGTGCCACAGATCGAGCCAATAATTATGAAATCAACCTGAATTACCTACTACAGATGCTCAGGGGAATTCCAATCCCCTAAATCTGCTTTCGGAGCTGCTTGACAAAAATTCTGCATCTGGAAACGTGACAATGGGATAGTAATTAAATTATTATAACTATGAACATACTTTGCACGAATCAATATATTATAGCGTAGACACAATAGCACCGAAGGCTGAAGCAGTCTGATCACTACTTCAGATTTTGGCAACAAGGAGTTAACAGCAAACATGACTCTCTTGGTAAGTGTGTAAAACCAGATCCGCTTATCCTTTAGCTGCTCACCCCACTGGGATAGGGCCAGTACAATTAGGAATATTTCAAGTAAAACTTTATTCTTACTCAAACCAGCCCTAATCGAGAGCTTGCACCATGGTTCAGCCGACCAGTGACCATTCCAGAATACCCCGTAAGAAAAATCCGTAAATAATTTTAATTTGGATGCTAAAACAAGATCCACTTGTCAAGCGGAAGTACCATTGAATTCGAGCAAAAACTGTCCTTATGTGAGCAGATCATTCTTTTGACTTGGGGACAGTCTAACAGTCTAACAGGAGGAGAGTTAAGGCTTTTGTGGCTCCAAAAACTCTTCTGGAAAAAAATATTACCAATCGGGATCACACGAGAAGCCAACACTAAGAGGCCCAATAATGACTAATTCTTTTAACGTCACCTTCTTTTTTTCCATAGTACAACTATCAATTATAATACCCAAGAACTCTAGGCTGGTGCATGGAAAAACAGTTTTGTCATGAGCCTGAAGGACACCAAAACATTCCATCGTTGAACAAAAACCTTTTAAAACTTCTTTTTGAATTTGATTCATCAGGACAACCAACAAATAAGAAGTCATCCAAATAATGCATTACCCCCTCCTTTTGGAAATTCTCTTCTAACTACCCACTCCAAGGAAGCAAAAGTCTCAAAGTAAAAAGATGACAGAGAAAAACCCATGGGTAAAGCCATGCCAAAAGTACAGTCTGTCTTTGAACTGAAAACCAAGAGGATTGAAGCCAGCTGACAAACTGACAACAACCTGAAAGCTGATTTGATGTCTGTTTTGGCTAATAAGGCACCTTGACTGAAGTGCCATAATAAAGCCAATGATGCATATTTTACTGACATCAACTCAGGATCAATCTCGTCATTCAGAGAAAATTGCTTTGGGTAGGATAAATAATGAATTAACCGAAAGGAGTTAAGCTCTTTCTTTGGTATTACCCTTAAAGCGGACGACCTAAAATTGACAAAAGAAGGGAAATCTAAAGGACCTACAACTCTGCCTTCTTCTATTTCTTTAGCGATTTTCCTTTGAACTACATAAGGATAGGAATTAACTGAAAATAAATTATTCACCAATTTTCAGCCGAGTCCCTTGAACTTGGGCACAAAGAAGCCGTTCAGAAAGCCTTCTTTAATGAGCTAGGCCTTCATTCGGCCTGGGTATATTTCTAACCATGGTAACATACTTAAAATCCTCATTGGCATCTTGTCTTTTTGCAGGAAATTCTCCATTTCCTGGATGCAAGGAATTTTGTATTGCTCTCTGGTGAAAACATTGACTAGATGGATGAGACCTGCACAATATGAACACTCATGTCCCTACTTACTTGTCTGAGACAATTTACATTAATTCTCATAAAATGCAACGTACACGCCTTTTTGAATCCCAGGTACTGGGGTGCCCAAAGGCCGTGCCCTAAAACCACTTGACTGGTTACACTGAGGTAACATCAAATTCAATCATAAGCCTACATCTTTTACACCCCATTTAATATTGGGTAAATCAACAGTTTTTGACGAAACATCTCATCATATGTAAACCAGGCGATCCCACCAAAATTACCGTAAGCTTCCAAAGCTATGTTAATATGCTGAATAGAGATGAGCAAGTATACTCGCTAAGGCTAACTACTCGAGCGAGTAGTGCCTTAGTCGAGTATCTGCCCACTCACCTCTAAAGATTCGGGTGCCGGCAGGGGGCGGGGAGAGCGGGGAGGAACGGAGGGGAGATCTCTCTCTCCCTCTCTCCCCCTCGTTACCCCCTGCTCACCGCCGCAACTCACCTGTCAACCACGCCGGCAGCCGAATCTTTAGAGACGAGCGGGCAGATACTCGACTAAGGCACTACTCACTCGAGTAGTTAGCCTTAGCGAGTATACTTCTCATCTCTAATGCTGAAACAAACCTGATATAGAAATGTAGGATTGTTGAGACAATGCAGTGGCAAAAATACAGAAATCCTGTATCCAATTATTGAAAGATCTTGGTTTTCTATGGTCATAATCATTAGCATTTTTTAATTGGAATATAAATGAAGTTAACAGTGATAAAGTATCAATAAATCCACCTCGCCAAATCCTTTTGTTAATGTTAATGGCAAGATGAATGCCTAATAGTGAAATTTCACAAGTTACTGCTTCTTTAAAAGAAAGCTAGCCTTTTCTTGAAGAAGCCTAGCGAGAGTTAACACTGACTCATCTAAAATTGACAAATCTACCTCAACTGGTACACCAGAGAAATCCTTAGATGAACAGGTGCCAATAACCAGGGGTAATATCATCTTGTAGAGCTTCACCTGTACTCAGCATTGGCAGAAGCACAGGACTTGTACAGGTTTTATCATCTGTTGGGCACTGTTCTCTCCTTCCACATTCACATCACCGACGGTGTTCTACTGGACGAATCCTTCTCTGATCCTTGTTACAAGGCCAGCAATGCTGCTCTTCTTCTTCCCTCCATTTCCGCCCTGGCCAATCGGATACTGTTGTCAGGCCAGCTGTTACTGGGGCCAATAATCAGGAATCTTCTAAGGATGATCTCATCTGACCCTGAAACCAACTCAAGCACAAGCTGAGATATCTAATCCTCATTACCGAGGATATATATATAGTATACTTACCATTAAACGCTCAGATCCCATGGAGCTTTTCCGCCTAATAGTCATTAAGCTTACATGGGCTTTGCATAATACATGTGGGCAAAATATGGCACACTCTAGTCCAGTGTTTCCCAACTCCAGTCCACAAGGCACCCCAACAGGTCATATTTTTAGGATTTCCTCAGTATCGCACAGATGATGTAAAAGTGCTCTTGGTGTGAAGAAGTATGTGAGTGTTTCAGAATAAATTAGGGGTGATTTACCGGGCATGATCAGGCCATCCAGGGTAGGGCAGTCCGTCAAGCCTGAAGTCCCTGAAGGCAATTGAATAGTTTGTAGATATCCAGATCAACCTGCCCTGGTCACGTGGACATCCAGAAGGGGAGAGCATCAATGGGATCCCAAATTAGGATTTCAGATGTAGAAGGTACAAAAAAAATAGATGAAAAAGACCCAGCACTCCAGGGGATTACCATAAACAGTGGGTAAAAGTAGGAAGAGATCACTCCGATGTGAACACCCCCTAATCCTGGTTTGCAGTGAGCCATAGAGGTGTCTCCAAAGGCTTTGAAGAAGGCGATACATTTTTGGACTTTCCAGTCCTAACCCATTAATAATAAAAAGCATGTTTGAGTAGGCGCGCCGGCCGACTGAGTCCCAGGTGTTTTTGCTTTTCCGTGTGAAATTACGTATGTCAGTGCAAGATTCCCATGGTACAGACACCTGACAGCCACATAGTTTGTGTAGCAGATATCTGGAATGCTCATGTTTTGTTGCTTTGTATGAATAGAGGGTCGGGCAGTAACACCATTAAGTGGCTTCCAAAATACCATTATCTTGGAAATTATAGTTGGTTAGAAAGGTTAGACGAAGGATTTGATGCAAATAACTCACCAGTAGATGCATTTGTTAAATTAATTGCTGGAATAATAGGCTCTTCATTTTCTTATGAGCCATGAAATATGTGCGTTTTACTGGTTCAAGTGACAATTTTATTTTGAGGTATTTAGCTCTTTCATTGGGTCATTAACCGTTATTTAATATTACAGTTAGTGTGTTTGGCTGAGAGAACGGGGTTGTGATCCGGAATTTTCTAACAATTATTGTTGCAAAGTTGACACGTAATCTCTTTCTTAAAGTAGCTATAATTTTAATTAGCTAATGCTGTCCTTTTATAAGAGCAATTACATTCTGTTCGGTCCTTTTGTTTATTGACATAACACATAGCATTCCTTGCCATGCAAACTACTATGCTGCAGAGTACTTAGAACTTACTTCCCCAACCATCTATTATCTTCAGCCTAGACTGATGTATTGCATGGCAGTCTTATACTGTGAAGCATCATCTAAGGTTTGATACTTCGTGGGCTTAGCTGGAAGAAGTATCATAGGAAGATGATCGTCTCAGGGTCGGAATTCAGTGCTCGGTGCTACTTGTATAACCAGGCATACAATAATCCAGTAAAAGTCTGATTTATTTTCCGGAACGCACCTCAATATAAGGCCAAATTCACACGGATGCAAGTGCGTTTTGCGTGCACATTTGCACGATGTTTTAGAGCACTGATCCTCGTGTGTTTATTTGCAGTTTTACCTTTTTTTGTGCTTCTATTCGTGCGCCCCCCAAAAAAGCACAAGCATGTTCCCACTGATTTCAATGGGCAATTAATTGTAATTAGTTTCAAATGCGCTATTTTCATGACTGAAATGAACATAAAACATACTACATATTCTTTTGTGCGAACGAAATGTGCACGCAAATACACTCATCCTTCATGGATTCCTAGAACAGGGAGAGAGAGAGCGGGGCTATGGGTTAATCCCCCTTAGCAGGGTGAGAGAGCAGGGCTATGGGGGATTAATCCATAGCAGGGAGAGCGGGGCTATGGGGGATTAACCCATAGCTGGGAGAGATAGAGCGGGGTTATGGGTTAATCCCACATAGCAGGGAGACAGAGCGGGGCTATGGGCGATTAACCCATAGCAGGGAGAGAGCAGGGATATGGGTAAATTCCTTATAGGAGGGAGAGAGAGGGACTATGGGGGATTAACCCATAGATAGACGAGATAGAGCGGTGCTATGGGTCAATCCCCATAGCAGGGAGAGGGAGCAGGGCTATGGGAGATTAACCCATAGCAGGGAGAGACAGAGCGGGTCTATGGGTTAATCCCCCAAAGCAGGGAGAGACAGAGCGGATATATATAGTGATCTTTTTTCTTTTTGATTAAATAATTAAAAAAGGAACTCTATAGAACGATTAGTGCGCCAATCCGTTTATGCATGCTTCTTTTTCGGGTTAAGTCCCATTTACACGGAGCAATGATCGCTCAAATATCGCTAAAAAAGCGATTGTTTGAACGATCATCATTGCGTCTAAATGCACAGCCATAGTGCACTTTTCGTCTATTGCTAGCTGATCATTAAATTCGGGCCAACCTAAAAATCGTCGTTCAGCCTAATCAGCAGTTCCCCACGGGGAGTGCTGATAGCATTGTTTCCCCGTGGAGAACAAAGGAGCTGAAAGCAGATAAGAGCCCTCGGGCTATTAACTGCTTTCAGCTAAAGGCTTCATTTGCATACTAAATAGCTATTAAGTAGCTACTTAATAGTTTATGCAAAATGATCGCTCAAAGCCGTCACTCAAACTGTCGTTTGAGCGATCTTTGAGCGATCATCGCTCCGTGTAAATAGGCCTTTACATTTAATTATACATGCTTGGATTGTTCAGCACCTATTTGTTTTGAATTTATATAAATAAGTGGTGCCCACTAAACAGTATTCTCTAGACATGAGCGTAGAGTTTTTGCAGAATGAATGATGCTTTTTCTGCGCATTTTCGTATTTTACTGTACCTTTTGTGCCCGTAAGACAAGTTAATTTGCAAGCGGCAAACAAAGATGCACCAATTTAATGGCTAATTACTCTAATCAGTTCCTGATATGTTCTTCTTCCAGTTGAATTACACAGCGTATCATGCCTCCCCTTGCGTATTGCACACACATTCGCGCACCCCCATTGATTTCTATGCAAATGCATAGGAAAACAGAGCATCCTGCAGATTTTTTATGACCAAAAAGCACAGGAAAAATACGAAATCAATAAGTTCTATGGTTTGTATATTGCGCACAGAAATTGTGCACTTAAAATCGGTTCATTTTTCACACCCCGAAATTGGACACATTAGTGTAAATGACTGCCTTAACATGAAGAGTGTGATTGTGAGCACTTAAACTGATGGGAGAACTTTAGTCGCCTGATACAGACGAGAAAATCACAGTCGCATAACCGGACAAAAAGAAACCATTGCTTCATGTTCACTATCGGGATTCCCGCACGTTAATACTACACGCGATAAAAGATAGGACTTGCCTGGACGGAGCGTAGTTGCGTATTAACAAAGTTTTTCTCCATCCGTTCACACTTCGTGCTATAGCGCAGGAGTTTGACAAAAGCAGCAGGCAGATATGTCCTGCCCTATCTTTCCCGCACGTAGTTAATACTAGGGCAAGTACTATCTTTACTCGCTGGTACAATTACTGAACGAGAATCCCGACAGTGACAATGAAACAATTGAATCCATTGATATTAGTGGTTTCGTTTTCTCTCATTATGCAGCTGTGATAATCACATCAGTTTAACGGCGGAAAAACACGTTCATCTTTTTAAGCCCTTCCATGTCGTTTTTCTATCTTCCCGCGCTTTTTTTTAACTCGCGCGCACCAGCAGAGTTTGAAAAAAAAAAACCCTGGTTCATGCGCTAGTATGCTCCGTAGCGGCGAGTGCATCAGCGCAGGCACCCATCTGGTTTTGCCCTGAAGGGTACAATTCCCCCAGAATTCAAAGCAGCTAAAACATATTTTCTAGACACATTCTACAGAATTAGTACTTTTACCTTTTGCTAATTTGCGCCTCTTATGTGATGAAGACGACTCTGGGAATATTCCATTTAATGAGTCTCCTGCGATTTCACGTCCCATGAATCCATCGTCAGTATGTCATCAGAGGAACCAGCCTGTTCTATCAATAGTTCCGTTTTGATTCCATCTTTGCTCACATTTGCCAGCTGCCCGCTAGCTTCCTGGATAATAACTGTAATAAAATGTTATGATACCAGATTTAGAAGCAAGCTGTATCTTTTAGAAGCTCCAGTCTCTTAATTTATAGAAGCAGAAGCTTCTATCAGCAGGTTTACAGACGTAGCAAAGTTTAACATGTTGAGAAAATGTTCTGTGATACGGTATATTCGCACTTTAATGGCTTTTAAATGGCGGGTATTGTGATAGAAAATCAATAGATTTTCAATGCTTTGAACCTATATGCCTTTTTAATGCGATTATTAAACCCTTAACACTTCATGACGTAGAGAACTGAGAACACCACTAGTCCAAGGCAAGGACCAGGCAGCAAGCTACTGAGAGAGCCACCAGGACAAAGGAACTCAGAGAAATACCAGGCAGCAGTCTAGCTTTCCACAATGGACCTTCTAAGGGATTAGGTCACAAATAATCCACACTAACATTCAGTTTTACCACAAACCAGCATTTTTTAAATTGATTGATATTGTCCACATGATTTAGCCAGTACAACTGTAGTTTACCTGCAAAACCGCACAGCTATTCAAAACTAAGGTGAAAACTTCAATCGTGTCACTCAGCAATAAAACTGCATATCCATGAACTTTTTGGCCATGATGCGGCCATTACGTCTGATCTCAAGCTTCACTGAATATGCTGTAAATGCCAACTCTGAAATCCAGACCTATTGGGTGAACGAGTCCACCAATTCCAGACCGTCGCATTTCCCATATTCAGGGGAAACAGCGCCACATGCAAATGTAGTCATTTATCCACTGAAGTGTACCTAGAATGAGGCAGCTGGACATTTCCAATTGGCTTCAGGTGATATTTACATGTGAATGTATAGCACGCCTCCAAAATAAAATTTACTTTTTGGCTCTAGTCAACTCAGTCCGACACTGGGGAGGGTCCCAGAGGTCCTTTATCTATCAGTCATTTATAGCATGTCTACATAGCTAGGTTAGGAATATGTCTTTAAAGGGGTTGTGTGCCCATTATTGACTGATGACCTATCCTCTGGATAGATCATTAGTAGTTGATGGATGGGGGTCCGCCGCTCAAGATGGGAGTCCATCCGCTGATCACCCGTCCAGCTGTCCAGTGAAGTGGGCTAGTGCAGTGTCCGGGGAGCGGGCCCACAGCTGAGGAGACAGCGAGGTAGAGAAAGACCTTGTCATGGGGCTCTACCATTTACCATCTTAGGGGTAGCCCGGGACCCGACCAAGTTCCTGCTGGGGGAGATCACGGGGGAAGTAACCAAGGGTTATCTTGAGTATATTTGTCAATCGTGACAGCACTGTGGTGAAACTTAACGATTAAAGGGGTTGTCTCGCGGCAGCAAGTGGGGTTATACACTTCTGTATGGCCATATTAATGCATTTTGTAATGTACATCGTGCATTAAATATGAGCCATACAGAAGTTATTCACTTACCTGCTCCGTTGCTGGCGTCCCCGTCGCCATGGATCCGTCTAATTCTGATGTCTTCTGGCGTTTTTAGACGCGCTTGCGCAGTCTGTGCTTCTGGCTGGTGAATGGGGCCGCTCGTGCCGGAGAGCTGGTCACTGCGTCGTCATGGTAGCTCCGCCCCGTCACGTGTGCCGATTCCAGCCAATCAGGAGGCTGGAATCGGCAATGGAACGCACAGAGCCCATGGTGCACCATGGGAGAAGACCCGTGGTGCACCATGGGAGAAAACCGCAGTGCATCCCTGGGAAAGGACCGGCGGCCATCTTAGGGAGAAGATTTTTATAACTCCATATTTCGTTGGATCGGTGAGTAGCAAGCGGTTTAAAAACCGCTTTAAATTGCTATTTTATGCCAGGGGGGTGACAGGGGGAATGGGGTAATGTAAAATTTTGATGTTTGCCGCGAGACAACCCCTTTAAATAAAGTAGTCTACACACAGGGAAACTTTCTGGACAAAACCGTGAATGGTCAGTAATGTTCGTTTACTGTACACATCAACATTCTTAGCACAGATACAACAACTCAGAGTGGTATGACAGTGAGGATTCTCGGGGTTATCTGTTTATTTATAATAAATTAATTTAACAATAAAAAACAATAACATATTTGGTATCTCTCTGTCCATAAAAGTCCAAACTATCAAAGTGAAACATTATTTGTCCCGCACGGTGAACGGCATCAGAAAAAAATACATCACACCAGAATTGCATTTTTTTGTCACCCCCTCTCCAAGAAAAAAATGGAATAAAAAATCAAATAAAAACATCATATGTACTCCAAAGTGATACAAATAAAAACTACAGGACGTTCCACAAAAAAAAGAGTCCTCACACAACTGCCAAAAAAATGTAAAAGTTATGGCTGTCAGAAGATGGCAGCTGAAAATAATTTAACTTTTTTTTTCTCCGAAGATATTCTGCTTTTATAAGAAGTACAGCAAAAATATATACATAAATTTGCTATTGTTGCAATCATACTGGCCCACAGAATAAAGTTATAAAGTCACTTTTGTTGCAGTGTATACTCCATAAAAACAAGAACTGCCAAAAGATGCCGGAATTGCAGTGTTTGTTTTCATATTTCACTCCACTTAGAAACGTTTGCTTTAGAGTTTTTCAGTACATTATATGGCACATTACATAGTAACATTAAAGATAACAACGCGTCCCGCAAAAAAAAACAACAAGCCCTCAGACAGCGGTGGCGATGGATAAATAAAAGAGGTACGATTTTTTGGAAGTGGTGAGGAAAGACGGAAAATAAAAAGGAAATAGGACCGGTTCCTCAAGGGGTTAATAATACTTAAAAATCTCTCCTGTAAATGTAGGCTCGTGTTTTGTGAAGTTGTGAAAAATTCTCTTCATGGGATTATTATTTAATGGGTATGTAAAAATATTCTGACCTGTCATTGAGATCAATGGGATTTTACTTTCTATTAGCTTTACTTTAAGAAAGTTGGCAGGGAACAGTTTTGTAGCTGTTGTGGGGCTTGTGGTTCAAGGACTGCATTAATAACGTCTCGTATATCTCAATGATATCGTAAATCCAACCACAGAAGTAAGATGTCTCTTCATAAATATGGAGCACTGGCAAATGGCTGCTGTTTGTTCTTTGCACATGCCGTGAAGAGGCGAATACTTGCACCTAAAATGGTTTTTACTATCATCATTTGATAAATGTGGCGTCAGCTAGCCCCCCTTTTCTAGTCTATTCTCATTTTACCAAAATAGTCAAATAGTTGCAAAAAAATGAGCAATTGTGTTACGTTAATTATGTCCTAAAAACAAAACAGTTGTAAACGGCATAATAGCAATAAGCTGTTGTCTGGAGGGTTTATTACTGTACATTTAACCACAGGGGACAATTTAATAACTGAATACAAATTTCTCTTTTACAGTCATCTTACATAAAGTCAGATCACTGATGTAAGAAGGTGGCATCCTCCGCAGTATTGTTACAGTGGTTGCAAGAAGCACATGTATAACATCTCTGAATTAAAGAGACTCTGTCACCTACTCTGAGCCCTATAAGTTAAGCTTACGAGGTGATCCACTGAGTCCGGGGATGTAAGTGTTATACTTACCCCTCCCGTTGTTCCCATGCTGTGAGCTCTGAAAGCTTAAAAAGTAGTCCCACTATAAAATTAGAACAGGTGGACTACTTAGCACGTCGCTTTCTGCACTCTCACTGGGGAGAACGACCGAGGAGGTAAGTATAAGACTTTTTGTGCTTGAAATAGAAGGCAGGTATGTTGTAAAAGACCTCCAAAACACACTACGCTGACTGTGTAACATTTGTAACCTGTCCTATTGTACCACTAAGAATAAAGCTTGGCTAGGAAAGACACCAGGACCATTGTTTATAAGATTGAGAAAGGCCACCTTGGATTTCTGAGGGGGTTCACTGTGGCAACGAACCCTTCAACAAAGTGAGTTCTAACCAGCAAAATGCAATGAATGAATAAAAGAGAAATCTAATTCAAATCAATATTTGGTGTGATCACCCTTTACCTTTACAACAGCATCAGTTCTTGTAGGTACACTTGCACAAAGTCAGGGATTTTGTAGGATTTGTATGATTAGCCAATTACACCAAACTGGTGATAATGATCATAATTTTCATATATAGGTTGAAATGCAGTCATGAACAGAAACAAATGTGTAGGAGGCTTAAAACAAGGGGAGAAACAGCAAAAGTCTGCTACAAAGGTGAGGTTGTGGAAGACAGTTTTATGTCACAGGTCATGCACCATGGCAAGACTGAGTACAGCAACAAGACAAAAGGTAGTTATACTGCATCAGAAAGGTCTCTCCCGGGCAAATATATTAAAGCAGACTGGGTTTTCAAGTTGTGTTGTTCAAGCTCTTTTGAAGAAGCACAAAGAAACTGCAAATGTTGAGAACCATAGACTTAGTGGTTGGCCAAGGAAACTGAGTGGAGCAGATGAAAGACACATCATGCTTACTTTCCTTCAAAATTGGAAGATGTACAGCAGTGGTATAGGCTCAGAACTAGCAGAGACCGTGGAAACCAGATATACCCATCTACTGTTTGGAGAAGTCTGGCAAGAAGTGGTCTTTTTAGTGGAAAACCACTAAGAATCCATAGCTTTGATGTAGAAACAAGCTCAGGCGACTTAAAGGGGTTGTCCCGCGGCAGCAAGTGGGTCTATACACTTCTGTATGGCCATAATAATGCACTTTGTAATGTACATTGTGCATTAATTATGAGCCATACAGAAGTTATAAAAAGTTTTTTACTTACCTGCTCCGTTGCTAGCGTCCTCGTTCCCATGGAGCCGACTAATTTTCGCCCTCCGATGGCCAAATTAGCCGCGCTTGCGCAGTCCGGGTCTTCTGCAGTCTTCTATGGAGCCGCTCGTGCAGAATGCAGGCTCCGTGTAGCTCCGCCCCGTCACGTGCCGATTCCAGCCAATCAGGAGGCTGGAATCGGCAATGGACCGCACAGAAGAGCTGCGGTCCACGGAGACAGAGGATCCCGGCGGCCATCTTCAGCGGTAAGTATTGAAGTCACCGGAGCGCGGGGATTAAGGTAAGCGCTCCAGTAAGCTTTCTTTACCTCCCTGCATCGGGGTTGTCTCGCGCCGACCGGGGGGGGGGGTTGAAAAAAAAAAAAACCCGTTTCGGCGCGGGACAACCCCTTTAACTATGTTCTAAAACATAGGAACTGGGGTACAGAAAAGTGGCAGCAGGTGCTGGCTGTAACAGAAGGGAGTTTGTTCGACGAACGGTTGGAGAGCGGTACAATAATGAGTGTCTGCAGGCAGCAGTGAAGCATGGTGGAGAGCGGTACAATAATGAGTGTCTGCAGGCAGCAGTGAAGCATGGTGGAGAGCGGTACAATAACGAGGGTCTACAGGCAGAAGTGCAGCATGGTGGAGAGCGGTGCAATAATGAGTGTCTGCAGGCAGCAGTGAAGCATGGTGGAGAGCAGTACAATAATGAGGGTCTACAGGCAGAAGTGCAGCATGGTGGAGAGCAGTACAATAATGAGTGTCTGCAGGCAGCAGTGAAGCATGGTGGAGAGAGGTACAATAACGAGTGTCTGCAGGCAGCAGTGAAGCATGGTGGAGAGCGGTACAATAACGAGTGTCTGCAGGCAGCAGTGAAGCATGGTGGAGAGCGGTACAATAATGAGGGTCTACAGGCAGAAGTGCAGCATGGTGGAGAGCGGTGCAATAACGAGTGTCTGCAGGCAGCAGTGAAGCATGGTGGAGAGCAGTACAATAATGAGTGTCTGCAGGCAGAAGTGCAGCATGGTGGAGAGCAGTACAATAATGAGTGTCTGCAGGCAGCAGTGAAGCATGGTGGAGAGCGGTACAATAATGAGGGTCTACAGGCAGAAGTGCAGCATGGTGGAGAGCAGTACAATAACGAGTGTCTGCAGGCAGCAGTGAAGCATGGTGGAGAGCGGTACAATAATGAGGGTCTACAGGCAGAAGTGCAGCATGGTAAAGGTTCATTGCACGTTTGGGGCTACATTTCAACAACGGAGTTGGGTATTTGGTTAGGATTAATGGCATTTTCAATGCTGAGAAATACAGCCAGAAACTTATACATCATGTAATACCATCAGGGAGGCCTCTGACTGGCTCCAAATTTATTCTGCAGCAGGACAACAGTCCAAAACATTCAGCCATGTCATTAAGAACTATCACCAGCGTGAAGAAGAACACGAATCCTGGAAGTGAGGATATGGCCCCACAGAGTCCTGATGTCAACATCATCTGTCTGGGATTACCTGAAAATAAGGGAGATGGAATAATACCTCCACAGTGCCATCTATTGGAAGGCAGCATTCCTTCAAGCCAAAGCTAGACTCTTTATACAAGCCTTGTAACAATGACTGGGAATTAAAAGCAAAGCCAGGCTCCATGCACAGACAGCTGTTTCTGGGTATTTGCCCTTCATCAGTGTAAGGTAGGAGTCTGGCTTTGCTAGTGAGAGGCCTGTGATGGGGATTACCTGCAGAGAAAGAAGGATTTGGCCAAGCAGACATCCACAGAAGATCTGTAGTTAATTCCCTAAGATGCTTGAAACAACCTCCCTGCCGAGTTCCTCCAAAGATTGTGCACAAGTGTACCTAGAAGATCTGATGCTGCTTTGAAGACAAAGGGCGGTCACACCAATTGTGAATAAGATTTCCATTTTTGTTCATTCACTTCACATTTTGTTAACTGACAAAAATAAACTAACACTTCTAGTTTTCAAGACATGAATAGTTTAATATTTGTAGTAGAAATCAGCAGTTCACTAAAACTAATTAGTGAAGAAAAATGTATCAGGGACCTCTTCTATGTACACAAAGGATCATTATTTTCGAAGACCTCCCGAATAGCCCTAGGACTACAGAATGTAATAATAACCAGTGTATTTGCAGAACCTTTCAAAAACTATTGTTTTTTTGCGCAAATGAGATGTTGGTGAACTAATTTTCTAATTACTGTATATGGCAACCGGTGGCCTACTAAGTTCCTGCAACTCCTTGTGTGAGGCCTCTTTCACACAAGCATGCTTTTAGCCCGTAATAGGTGTGTAAAAAGGGCGCTTCTAAAAGAACCAATGGTTTCCTACAGAACCATTTACAGGAAGGAATTTTAGACGCGCAATATACTCGCACCTTCCAAAGATAGGACATGCATGGCTACAATGGCCGCATCTAAGGTTCGTGCTGCATGAAAAGATAGGATCTGACCTATCTATGGTGCGAGCTGCGCAGGAGTTTCCATAGACTCCTATGGGAACAGGAGTCTATTGAAACTCCTATGTAGAAAAATTGCATCTCATTAGCAAGTTTCTTTGCCGATGGAAGGAATTCCCAGCTGCTTACAGCAGGACATTTAAAAAGTGCTGCCTAGAAGCACATTTTAAACGTCCGGCTGTAAACTCCTGTTAACCCTTTCCAATCCCCTGTCTGACCTCTAAAGACATTATGATTTAAGGCTGCACAGCTCCGATGTTGGAAGACATCTGTCGGGGTTCTCTTACTGTATATTGCCAGCCTCTCTGTTGTCGGAGCCTATCCAACATTTCACCTCATGCAGTACTGGCTTTAGCCAGCATATAGCACCGTTGTGTAATGGTAGAAAAAGAGTAAGCCCCCTAGGAAAACCAGGATACAAATTGAATTGGAAAGGGTTAATCCACGCGGGGATAAGGTTAGGCCCCGAGGGTTCCGTTCATCTCCCCGAGGGTTCCATTCATCTACCAAAGGGTTCCCTTAATCCCTGCGGGGCCTAACAGGAATTTACACTGGGACATTTAAAATGTGCTTCTGGGCAGAATGTTTTAAATGTCCTGCTGTAAGCAGCTGGGAATTCCTCCAGCCCCGCTGCTGGGCAATTCCCCAGCAGCAGAGGGGCAGTAAGGGACTCCACCTCTCTCCCCAAGGGATTTTTACTATAGCGGGGAGAGAGGAGGGCCAGGTTTACAGGGCTTCCCAGAGGGCTTCCCCGAGAGCATTGGAGGAGAGGGTGTGGCTAGAGGAGTCCCCCCTCTAGCCCCACCCCCTCTCTCTTTGCTATGGGGAATCCCTGTGAGAAGCCTTCTAGCCCTGCCCTTTCTCTCTAGTTCTGTCCACTCTCTCTGCACTATGTTGATATCCATCGGGGATCCCCAGAACAGGGAGCGAGAGAGCGGGGCTATGGGAGATTAACCCGTAGCAGGGAGAGAGGGGCTATGGGTTAATCCCCCACAGCAAGGAGAGAGAGAGCGGGGCTATGGGTTAATCCACCAAAGCCCTGCTCTCTGTCTCCCTGCTATGGGGAAATCTCTCTGGGCTCCTTCACACTGGTGAGAGTGATATGGAGCCATAATTTACAGCTTGATATTGCCATTGCCATCCTTCTGAAAACCCCTAGATGTGAGGCAATTTAACATGGAAAAAGCCTTGCATCCCTGTGGGGTTCCCTTCATTCCCGCCGTGGCTGTCACAGCTGCAGCCGGGGATCACAGTGTCCTTCCACTGTTTTCAATGGGGCTAGCACTGCTGCCACCAACCCCATATTGAAAGCATGTGGAAACCACTGAGTGCGACAGCTTCGCATCCCTGCGGGGCTGAAGGAATTCCCTGCCGCAGCTGTCACAGCAGGAGCAGAGGATTGCGACCTTCTTCTGGAGAAGCTGCTCTTTTTTAAAGCAACATGCTCCTCCAGTGAATGGGCGATTTTCACGCACATGAAACTTGGGTCTTGCGTGCATTAAAGAATGCACCTATACTGCGTTAAAAAGACGCTTGTGTGAACGAGCACTGAGATACAAGGTAACTAGTAATCTTGAATGGTCATATTCCAAGGCTTGATGAAGGCGTTCATTAATGTCTTTTTTTTTCATTCATTCCTCTACCTTAAAGGGGTTGTCCCGCGGCAGCAAGTGGGTCTATACACTTCTGTATGGCCATATTAATGCACTTTGTAATGTACATTGTGCATTAATTATGAGCCATACAGAAGTTATAAAAAGTTTTATACTTACCTGCTCCGTTGCTGGCGTCCTCGTCTCCATGGTGCCGACTAATTTTCGGCCTCCGATGGCCAAATTAGCCGCGCTTGCGCAGTCCGGGTCTTCTCCTGTCTTCTATGGGGCCGCTCGTGTAGAATGCCGGCTCCGTGTAGCTCCGCCCCGTCACGTGCCGATTCCAGCCAATCAGGAGGCTGGAATCGGCAATGGACCGCACAGAAGCCCTGCGGTCCACGGAGACAGAGGATCCCGGCGGCCATCTTCAGCAGGTAAGTATGAAGACGCCGGACCGCCGGGATTCAGGTAAGCGCTGTGCGGGTTGTTTTTTTAACCCCTGCATCGGGGTTGTCTCGCGCCGAACGGGGGGGGGGGTTAAAAAAAAAGAAACCCGTTTCGGCGCGGGACAACCCCTTTAATAGTGACTGTCTTAGATCTGAAATGGTCTAATGTATTCTTGTGAACATTTATCAGGAATATCATTCAATTACTTACAATGTTGTTTGCCCGCGGTATTTAAGGAACATCACTGCCCACTTCCATGGAGCTTATAATTACAGGTCACATAAAGCTGAATTGGCAAAAATGGATTTATGTCAGTATAACACATTCATTTATCACTTTCATGAATAAATTATATCGCTCGAGTCTGCCGCAATGTTGTTTGGAATCACATTTTAATAACATTATTTAAAACATGCTTTTTGTGTTTTTTCCCTTTTTTTGATACTGCAGGAACAGGGAGCTTGCAGTAGGAAAATGTCATCAGGATAAGGCAATGAGGCTTATCTTGTCAAGAGGAAACAGAAGTGGGATCATTGACTTATCGCTTCCCACTCTATGCCCCACAGTTGTATGAATGAGAATATGATAGATTAGGAGATGACATTTTACTAAAGGTAATGTAAGTATGACAATATAAATGGCCAGATCGTGATCATCGAAGCAAAACTGAGGATATATAAGCTGAACTGAGGGTTCACATCTGCACTGGAGGCTCCACCATAGATTCCAGCAGATTTGCATGCAGCGCTTTTCTATCTTTCAAAACAATAAAAACCACAAAACAACCTGACAGACTCCGTTGTAAGTCAATGGGGCCCATCACACACCCTTAGACTGGATTCAGACGAACGTATATCGGCTGGGTTTTCACGCCCAGCCGATATACGTCGTCTCTCTCTGTAGGGGGAGGAGGCTGGAAGAGTCGGGAGCAGTGCTCTGAGCTCCCGCCCCCTCTCTGCCTCCTCTCCGCCCCTCTTCACTATTTGCAATGAGGAGAGGCGGGACGGGCGGGGCTAATTCTCGGAACTTAGTCCTGCCCCCGCCCCGCCTCCTTTCATTGCAAATAGTGCAGAGGGGTGCAGAGGGGGTGGAGAGGAGGTAGAGAGGGGGCGGGAGCTCAGTTCCTGCTCCTGGCTCTTCGATCCTCCCCCCCCCCCTGCAGATGAGGACATTGTATATCGGCTCGGTGTGAAAACCGAGCTGATATACGGTCGTCTGAATCCACCCTTAGTGTTCAATATAAGCTGGATCCAGCACTGTGTAGCTGTCACGTTGTGCTCCTGGAGCTTTCAGTGCTATGTATTTCCATGAGCACACTGCTGTAGGTGTTGTAGATTTGGCTGGCTGATGGTGTTAAGCTCTCCAGCCAGCCAATCACCATCGGTCTGTGCATATAAATATCAACCCCTCTTGCTAAAGGGTGCTGGTCATTATCCATTCCATCTCAGAACTTTGGTGTTTGGAGTCATGCATGCCGGTTTGGAACTTTGTGGTTGGTGTTAGGGCTAATTTGAGTTATTCTCCTGCACACTCCATGAAGATGTTCTGGATAACTGATTTCCCTTTTTACATGTTCTGTGGGACCCTGCTCCCTTACCCTTCTGTCAGGTGAGGTTCCAGATATTGGATGTCCTTTATGCAGTCAGATGGGTGATGTCTGACACCTTAGTCCCTTCTCCATCAGATGGGTGATGTCTTCCCCTTACATGTCTGGGTGTGGACACTTAAACTATGTTTTGCTCATGTGTTTATGTGTATAGAGGAGGTTCTGTTGGTTTGCAGACATCTGGTGTCAACAAAGTCTTGTTCAGTGTCTGTCTGTTGGTGTGCAGACGTCTGGTGTGAGCCATGTCTTGTTCAGTGTCTATCTGTTGGTGTGCAGAAGTCTGGTGCGAACCTTGTCTTGTTCAGTTTCCATCTGTTGGTGTGCAGACAACTGGTGTGAGCCATGTCTTGTTCAGTGTCTGTTTTCTAATATCTAATTTGTGTCTCCTCCCTTTCAGTTTCATCCCATTGCTTCTAGTCTTTCCTTGTGCAGATGAAAATAGGGGTGATCCCTCTGCACTGTGACAGCCCTTCAGATATTTGTAGACAGCTATTAAGTCTCCTCTCAGCCTCCTTTTTGCAAGCTAAACATCCCCAGATCCTTTAACCGATCCTCATAAGACATGATTTGCAGACCGCTCACCATCTTGGTGACTCCTCTCTGAACTTGCTCCAATTTGCTAAGGCTTTTTTTTAAAGTGGGGTGCCCAAAACTGGACACAGTATTCCAGATGAGGTCTGACTAAGGAAAAGTAGAGGGGGATAATGACGTCACGTGATCTAGACTCTATGCTTCTCTTAATGCATCCCAGAATTGTGTTTGCCTTTTTGGCTACTGCGTCACATTGTTGACTCATGTTCAGTCTATGATCTATTAGTATACCCAAGTTTTTTTCACATGTGCTGCTGCTTAGCCCAATTCCTCCCATTCTGTATGTGTTTTTTTTTTCATTTTTCTTTATCAGTTTCCCATCAATTCCCTCCTCCAGATCATTTAGCAAAATATTGAACAACACTGGGCCTAGGACAGAGCCTTGTGGTACCCCACTTGATGCATACTTCCACTTGGATGTGCAGCCATTTATGACCACTCTGAGAGTATGATCACTTAGCCAGTTATGAATCCACCTAACAGTTGCCTAGCCAAACCCATATTTGGTTATTTTGTCAATAAGTATAGTATGAGATACTTTGTCAAATGCTTTACTAAAGTCAAGATATACTATATCCACCACATTTCCCTGATCAACCCAGTTGGTGATTCTGTCATAGAAGGAAATTAGATTCGTCTGGCATGACTTGTTTGTTACAAACCCATGGTGGCTCTGGTGAATTACTACATTTTTATCCAAGTATTTGCATACATGCTGTTTAATAATTTGTTCAATGATCTTTCCTGGTATAGAAGTCAGGCTCACAGGCCTGTAGTTTCCTGGATCTACCTTCCCTTTTGTGAAGATAGGGACAACATTTGCCCTTTTCCAATCTTCTGGGATTTCTCCTATTCTCTAGGAATTTTCAAAGATTATGGCGAGTAGTTCAGCAATTACTTCTGCTGCTTCCCTTAGTATCATAGGATGTAATTCATCTGGACCTTGAGACTTAAATTCATTTAAGTTAGCTAAGTGTTCCCTCACTATCTCTCTGCTTATAGATAGCCTGCATTCTTTTATTCCCCCAATAGCATAGGGAAGATCAGTTGATGTTACATCTAGTTTCTGAGAGAAAACAGATACAAAATAGGAATTTAAAAGTTCAGCCTTCTCAACATCATTCTTAACCAATTCACCATTTCATCTTGTAAGCTACCAATAGCATCTTTGACTTTTCTTTTGCTTTTGACTTACCCCCCAAATCCTTTTTATTGCTTTTGACCCCTGTTGCAAGCTTTAATTCATTATTAGCTACAGGTTCTGCAGACCACATTATATTCTTCTTTAGATATCTCCTCTCTTTCCATTTGATAAACATATTTTTCTTCCTTTTTAGCAGGTATTTCAGTTCTGTGTTCATCCATCCTAGTCTCTTTAAATGCTTCCCGTTCTTCCTTCTTTTAGGGATTTTTAACGATTGTGCTTCGAGAATCTAATTTCACAATATTTCCCAACCTTCTTGGACCTTTCTGTCCTTAAGAACATCCAGCCATTAGATTTTTCCTATCCTCTTTCTGAGTCCATTAAAATCTGCCTTTCTGAAATCCATCCTTGAGATCTGTTTTCCTCAGGTCTTCCTTCCCTTTTTATCCACAATTCAAGGATTACATGATCACTGCCTCCTAAGGCCCCAGCCACCCTTACTTTTTCAACCAATATCTTAGGTTATGTTATCATAACTTTTTCCCATATGTTTACAGGATGTTACAATGCTTGGCTTGATCCATAGTTCACAGCGATTGTTGCTTTGATAGTGATACAGTACCTGCATACAAAGTGGTAAGTAGTTAATAAATGATGCAGGATAGAATACTCATTTAAGTTATTAAGATTTGGTTGTCAAACAAACACCCCAACCTCCCCAAACATGGAATTGTATATATATAGAACAGAGCTGTAGTTTTCCCTGCACATTCTGGCCAGATAAGGGTGTATTCTCATGGGCAAGTTCCATCCAATAGCGAAATGGACAGAATTTGCGCATGTTTAAAAAAAAACATTGATTTCAGTGTATTTATTCACATCTTCTCTTGCAGAGAGGCTGTGAGACAGAAAATTTACTGCATGTCCTATTTTTAGGTGATTCCTTGCAAGAAATTGCCCATTATTTCCTATGGAGTCTTTAAAATTATTACATTGCTGTCGCATGCCCCGAGAGATGCAAGTGAGTGTGATGCGATTTTTTACCACTGAAAACTATTAGAAGCACGTGCGATTTTTATTTTTGCGTGAAAATCTCAAGCACATAAATGTAATGCTTTTAAAGTAAAAACGTATCCTGCTCGCATCCAATTTTACAAGTGCGATATCGGTCCGAGAAACTCCGCCGTGTGAATGCATCCTAACACAACTACTGCTGAAGTGAAGGCTCTTCCTCAGCTCAGTCTTTCTGCTTTTACAAGGAAAATTCTAGGACAGTTTAGAAAATTAAAGCGCGTAATACAAGTTTACTTCCCCTTTATTTCTTCTCAGTTTTTAGTGCTGCCTTTATTCATGCGTGTCCTCCAATGAGTATAACCAGTAATGACTCCATAAAGTCATACGTCCAATACCTACAGAACGGTACTATACACATAGTTAGTTTACACAAATACCTTTTACTGACCAATATGAGGCGGACATAATGCTTAAATAATTGTCACCACATCTCAAGTGTTCTAGTCTATAAGGAAAGCAATAAGAAGGAGGAACAATAAGGCTCAGTACATTAAAGAGTGAAATAGGCTATGAGGAATGAAGAATGCTAATGCTGCATAAAACCATCAGGAGAGAGTCCCTCGAGGTCCTGCGAATAGCTTCCAACATAGCTACAAAAGCACTCAACTCTAAAGTCATCTCCGAGTTTGTGTTTGAAATTATGAATAACTCTAATTCAATTCTATTGTATTCCCCGTGCGTACAAAGAACTTATTAACCTGCCACAAAGGTTTATTGTTTCTGACACCGGTACTAAGAACCTTGATCAAATATTAAGACCTTATGTAGCCGTGTTGTCTTTGTGTATGAGAGATGCCTATGATAACTGGCAACACAGTGAGAAGTATAGACCTATGTACACTCGCAGGTGTTCGGGTCATACCGAATGAAGAGAAACGAGCACTTATTTATAAAATATTAGGATCATTAAGTCTATAGCACTTAAATTCAATAGCGCAGTCTTTCGCTTTTATCAGCCTTGCTAGTTTTTAATATCGAACTTGTCATGCCACAAGCACTTTGTACTGCATTAAAGAGGAAAATGCTGAATTTGCAGGTAAGACTTCTCTTCACACTATTGTTCTTCACTAGAACATATGGACTTAAACTTATTATGCGATGAAAACCCCAGTGCTTGACTTAATTGGAGTTACATTTTCCATTAAAGTCATTTATGAAAAGTTAAATATACCGGATCTCTTCACTTTCCATTCATGCACTAAATTGCTTGTCTCGAAAAAAGCATACCGGCAGTACTGACATACTGTATCTCCCTACTACAGTATAGCATGTGCATTGAAAGTTAGAGTATATGTTCAATTTAGGTGATACTCAGCGGGTATTAATCAGGAATGCCTAATTATTATTCAATGCATCAACTACTAGATTACTCTTACAAAAGTTTTGAGGTCTAGGTTGAAATCCACAAAGAGAAAGTCCTAATGAACTACATGCATACTACATGCATACTCTATATTTTTATCTTTTTAGAACCATTTTATTTTTAGTTCAAATACTAAATTTTAACCTTCTGATACTTTTTGTCACAGTTGTATATTATAAGGACTTTGTTTCAATCTCTGGGTAATTCCAGTATCCAAAATTTTTTTAAAAAAGAAACCCAAGATGTCCAGATATACATAACATTACAACATAACTTAAAGGGGTTTTATGGGCAAATTCTTTTGATGATCTTTCTTTAGGAAAGTCCCTTCCTTAGTCCACCGCTCAAGACTCCGGATGATCAGCTGATTGAGTGCCTACTGTCAATGCCACAACACACTAGGTTACGGAGCGAAAGCAGATCACCCAAGCCCTGTGTAGTGACCGGTGATCGTAACTGCAGGTGTCTTTATCATTGATTTTAATGAGAGCTGTGCCTGCAATTTTGAGTGCCAACCACTATACAGGGGTGGGAGCAATCTGCTCTGTACCCCTGTGAGTCATGGTGCTGTCAATTTGTGTCCAATCAGCTGATCGACCCTGGTCGTGAGTGGCAGACTCCAGCTGATCAACTATTGAGTTGGAGACGTCCTTACATAGCCAGGAGTTAGTTGTCCCTCAGGAAGGCCTTCATTTTCTCCCCTTAGCTCCCCCCAGTGCTAGTTTCAACTAGTAAGAGCACTCCCAAGTTTCAGCAAGAACCCAATTCAGTCTAGCGACCCAAATCTCATCCCACAGTTGGGGTTGAAGAATTAATGGTGGTCGTTCCAATGTGCTAGAGAATTATGTGCTGTAACTTGAATCTGCACTGTGTTCCTTTGCCAAGTCTCAGTAAACTGTGTGCCTTCAGTTTTACTGCATTAACATTCCATTTGTCTCCTCATTCTGCTTAGGGAATAGATTACAAAAAAGGCACTGGTGTCACGAAAAAGCAACTCTAATTTCATTGACCAAAACCCCTTTGTAACCCCACCTGCAGCACAGGTATCCTTGTAGGTCGAGTAGTCACCACCGTGACCAGGCCAGAGTTAGCGCACCCACTCACGCTACTCTCGCCAACTCCTGCTCACTGCAGATTATTCTAAGAAGTTTTAGTTACCTTCCTGCCCATATGGGTAAGACTGTGGTTTCGCCAGCATCATGGATTATAAATTTTCCCTCTTCAGGAAGGTAAGTAGCTCTGTGCAACTTAGGAGGACAAGGGTACCTAACCCTTTAATGACGGCCAATAAATATTTTACTGTAGTGACCTCACTAATTGGCTTTAAACTAGCACATACATTTTTTTAAGGTGATGGCTTGGCTGACTATTGACACCCAGGCTCCTGCTCTAACCATCAAAAACTTCAGATCTTGTCAGTTTAACCCCTTACATGCCACAATCAATAGCAACTACAGCATGTAAATAGATGACAGGGGGAGGGAGCTCTTTCTGTCACCCATCGGCACCCTGCAATGCAATCACGTGGTACCAATAATTTCCTATGGCAGCCAATAGCCCGACAAAGGCCTCTATGTCTGCCCTGTAACTCATCCTATTAGGCCCCACCTCTGGTCTAATAGGCTGCTGTCATAGGCGTAGTAAAATGCACTACATAAGTAATGCAGTGTACTATCCTAACAATTGAACAATTGCATCTTCAAGTCCCCTTCAGGGATTAAAAAGTAGTGCCACAAATAGTTCAATAAAGTTTAATTTAGATGAAAAATATGAATGTTCATCTGCCCTAAAAAGTACCCCCCAAAAAAACAAGCTCTCATATGACTATGTCAGTGAGTTATGGTTATGGTCAATGAGTTAAGCTTACACAGTTTGTAGTATATTTTATGAAGGTAGGTTGGATCTAAACTGCAGCTCCAAGCTTCTCTACTGGATCCCAAATCTGTACACCCCTTCTCCAGACCGCACTGCCTGTGTAGGAGGGAGCCCGCCGCTCAGCTGCTCCACTCCCCAGACAGAGGCTATATAGTAGCTCTTCTGCATTCAGCGACCTGCCCTGCCTGGTGATTGTGCTCTCTTTTGTCTCTGAGGCGCAAACGTCTGTATGACCGGCTTCCCTGTACGCAGGCAGTGGAGTTTGTACACCATTTACGTAGAAGCGGTGAACAGATTTCACATAGGAATAGCCCAAAGTCGCTCAGATCCTCACGCTTGCCTGTTTTTCCTACTTGCAACATGTCAACTTCAGAAATTGACTTGCTGCCTAATATAATCAATGCTATTTACTCCACCTGTCAGCAGTTTTAATGTTATGGACTGATTGGCGTATACTTTCACGCAGAGCGAAGAACCTTTTTAGTTAGGGCGGTTTGAGATGAGCGTATGTGCAAATATGTACGCCGGTATAGAACATATTTTCACATGAACGAAGTTAGGAGATAGCAAGAAGCAGGCTGATACGTCCGTGACAGAAGATAGATCTTTTTTTTTGCAAAATGCCAGTTTACACGCTCGTATGTTACATCCTTTGGGCTTATTCACACGAACGTATATGAGCCGCCATTTTCACGGGCATCCGATATATGCTGCCATTTGATGCACTGGATTCCAATGCATCAGATCACACAGGCGTATTCCTTTGGTGTAAAAGTGCCCGTCCTGACGCTTTTACGCCGGGCAGGAAAGATAGCCTTGGAACTATGGGAGCCAATGACAGCGGCCGGAGAAGGGAGGTGGGAGGGAGTTTAGTAGCATGACTGCTAAACTCCCTCCCCCTTCTCTCCTCCAGATGTTTGCAATGGGAGGGGAAGGGACGGGGATGAAGCTCAGCTTCGCCCCCTCCCATGGCTGTCTGCAAAAATGGGCTGGGTGCTTAGCTCCTCCCCCGTCTCGCCTACTCTGATTGCAAACAGCCGGGGGGAAGGAGAGAGGTGGTGAGCCGGTGACGGGGAGGGAAGGGGAGGTAACGGCATTGCGGCCTAAGCGTATATGTGCTGGGTCCATGCTATCTAAATGGGTGCACAAATGTTACATTTGTGCGCCTGTTCACGCGTTTTTACGGCGACGGCGGGCGCACGTAAAAACGCCTACAGCCGTGTGACAGAGGCCTTCCAGTGGAATAGAATGGCAATTAAATACCTAATTAGTCCAGCTGCCTTCTTCTACAGCAGTTGTTCGCAGGGTAACTCCCCCCCCCCTCCCTTTTTTGAGCTGCCATAGAAGTCTATGAACAAAGATAGAGCAGGTCCAATTTTTAATCGGGCAAAGATTTTGCTTGGAAAAACACGTTTGTCAGAACGAATCTATTGAAATCAAACGAATCGCTTCGTCGCGTTATACGGGCAAGATTTTCACGTGCGGAAATGCCTCCACAAATACAGTAGAGGCTGTAGAAGTTTTTGTAGTTGGCCACTAGATGGCAGGAGTGAGCTCTGTCACACTGAAGCCTCTTCACTACAACCAGATGAATAGTCACCTTAAACGTGTTCATATGAATAGAAAGTGAAGCAATAAAAACAAAGCTCTGAGCGATGCGGTGAACTGCGAGCGGCTTAATTAACATTTTATGCAGCATCCTAATATCGTGTTTTTAATTAGGTTGGAAGCCGTACAAAATCAGAATCTGCGCAAGAAAAAGAAATGTTGAGAAACTATTTGATTAAGTGATAAATGGCAGGTGTAGCATGTAGCCAGCACCTCGGTGGGCCGGTCAGGTCCTGGGGGCGGGGGAGATGGAGTGCGGCGGAGGTGCACCAAATTGAAAAATCAGAGGACAGTTGGGGTAGTTTTACACGGGTTATTGCGATATCACCGCGAGAAAATCGTGGCAAAATCCTGTCTTTGTCCCTGCGATTTTTGAGCGCCAGCACTGCCTTTCCTTTCAAGAACATTGCTGCGCCTTGAGATTTTCTCGCTCGATTTAAATGTGATTTTTTTTTTTTGCGTGGAAATCAATAGGGCTTTCTAATGTTAAAAATCCATCACAAAAAAAAAATCTAAAGTTTGTGCGCTGTGCTGCGATAAAAATGAGGCTCCGTACGAAAACATGGGCGATAAAAAAATGTGTAAATCGCAGAATCATAGAGCATGCCGCTATTTTTTTTTTCTTTGCAACACCGCTTCAGTGAAAACATCGCTAATGTGAAGTCAACCATTGAAAAGTGTGGCTTTCATAATCGTGCGTTTTTACTCACTCTCGAATTGTGCGAAAATCCCACGATTTTATCGCTCGTGTGAAACCAGATATTACTACTTAGTTGGGCCTTAAAGGGCATTAGTTATTACTTAATGGGGTAAGAGGGGCATTACTACTTAATGGGGCCTTAAGGGGCATTATTTATTACTTATGTTGCCCACAAAGGGCATTATTAATCACTTAAGGGGGCTTTGAGGGGCATTACTACTAAACGTGGCCATGTAGGGGTATTTATTACTTAAAAGGGTGATAAGTGGCATTATTTATTATTTAAGGGGACCACAAGAGGCATTATTATTTAACCCCTTAGTGACAAAGCCTTTTTGCCCCTTTCAATTTTTTTTTTTATCGTCGCATTCCAGGAACCATAACTTTTTACATTTTTCTTGCGACATTGCTGCATTAGGGGTTAGTTTTTTACAAGGCAAGTTTTATGTCTTAAATGCATTTTTTGGTTCATATAATGTATTTTATAACTTTTAATTTATTTTTTTTGGTGGATTGGGGGGGAAAAAAGAAATTCTGCCATTTGTTTTTTGGATTTCATTTTTACGGTATTCCATGTACAAAATAAATAATGTGATAAAATTATTTTCCGGGTCGGCACGATTCCAGCGGCACCAAGTTAGGGTGGGCTCACACGAGCGTGTTTTTGTGCGTACTTAGGTACTTAGTATTCACAGCCCCGTCACCAGGAAGAAGCTCAGCTGTGAGACGAGGAGGACGCAGTTTACTGCAGTACCGACGAAGGCCATCGGGAGGCATCAGGACGCCGCGGACCAGGAGAGTATAAGGCCCCTTCCCGAAAATAAGACACTGTGCCCTATTTGGGGCAAAAATTAATATAATACAGTGTCTTATTTTCAGGGAAACACAGTATAACATTTTATTTATACCGAAGGGTGAATGCTGTTAAAAATAGAAATAAAAAATTTGCCAGAATTGCAGATTTTGTTAATCTTGCTCTAGACAAAAAGGGCTTATAATGGCCTTCCCTGAAAAGACTTTTAAAATAATGTGAAGAAAAAAATCTTTACTCACCTGCTGGGATTTTAAATCCCCGGCTGCTGAAGCTGAGAACTACAGAGTCAGGGACAGCTGCAGAAGCAGCGGCTGAGCCTGGGCAGGGGAGTAATTTTTTTGTGTGTTTTGTACACTATTTCAAATGGATTTTCAGGGAAGGGCTTATGTGTTCTTCATGCTTGTGGGGGTCATGGCAGTGGCGGAGAGGTAAGTTTTTGGGGTTTTTTTGCACTAAAATGTTTCTTTTTTAGGAAAGGGCTTATATGTAAAGCTCTTCCCTGAAAACAAATGCAGGGGTGCTGGCAGAGCATTGTTTTCAGGCAGCAGCCGCGGCTCGAATGACAACAAGCACGCAGCTGTGTTCACGTGTGTTTTTGCTCGTACCTAGGTGCACACCTATGTACACACCTAAGTACGCACAAAAACATGGTCATGTGATCCCACCCTTATACAGTTTATTTATGTGTTGCTATTTTTTAAAACACTTTAAAAAAAAATTTGTTTTTGTGTCACTGCATTCCAAGAGCTCCATCGACGGAGCTTGTTTTTTGCGGGATGAACTTTAGTCTCCAGTGTTTGGGAACATTTTAATTACCTTTTATTCCATTTTTGTCTAGAGCAAGATTAACAAAATCTGCAATTCTGGCAAATTTTTTGTTTCTATTTTTAACAGCATTCACCCTTCGGTATAAATAAAATGTTATACCGTGTTTCCCCGAAAATAAGACACTGTCTTATATTAATTGTTGCCCCAAAAAGGGCACCGTGTCTTATTTTCGGGGAAGGGGCCTTATACTCTCCCGGTCTGCGGCGTCCTTATGCCTCCCGATGGTTTTCAGCGGCACTGCGGTAAACTGCATCCTCCTCGTCTCACAGCTGAGCTTCTTCCTGGTGACAGGGCTTTGAATACCCCACCTCCAGCAAAGCAAGCGCTGTGATTGGCTCATCGAGCGCCAGCAGCCAATTACAGCCAGCGCTCGATGAGCCAATCATAGCCATTCAGTGATGTCATTCACTGAATGGCTGTGATTGGCTCATCGAGTGCTGGCTGTGATTGCCTGTTGGCGCTTGATAAGCCAATCACAGCGCTCACTTCATCTGGAGGCGGGGTATTCTAAGCCCCGTCACCAGCAGAAGCTGGGATAGCAGACAGGGAGGACTTAGCAGTTTGCTGCAGCGCGGCCAGAGACCGTCAGGACGCCGCGGACCAGGTGAGTATTGATTTGGGGGGGGCATGTTAGCTAGGTCCTATTTTCGGGGTGGGTCTTATATTTCAAGCCTCCCCCGAAAACCTGGTAGATCTTACTATCGGAGTAGGACCTATTTTCGAGGAAACGCGGTATTAATTCTGCAGACTGGTACAATTATATCAATACCGAATTTATATAGGGTTTTTTTTACTTTAAAAAAAAATGTTTTTTTTGTTTATTGCTGCATCCAAAGACCCTTAACTTTTTTTTTGTCAACGGGGTTATGTGTGTTTTTTTTGGTGGAATGAGGTGTACTTTTTAAATGGTTTGTTGATCCATGCAATGTTTTCATCACTTTCTATTCTGTTTTTTTTTAAGGCAAGATAGGCAAAAATAGCTTTTTCATGACATGTGGTTATGTACTAACTTCTTTCTCTGGGTCATTATGAACGCAGCAATGCAGTATAAGTGTTATTTATTTTTATTTTTTACATAGCAAAGGAGTTGTGTTTTTGATGTTTTTATTTTTTTACCATTTTTTAAGGATTATCAGCATCTTCCATCATTCTTCTAATACACTACTATACTTCAGTATAGTAGTGCATTAGAAAGCTTATGAGGTGAGCCAGAGGCTGTAGCTGGCAGACCTGGAAACTATACCCAAGCCTCTGGGTGCCAAAACAACCCATCGGGGAACTCACTTTAACTCATCTGCGGTCGCACTGACCACAGCGTGTAAAGGGTTAAACACCAGGGATACAAAGTTTTTTCGGTCCCTGATGTTAAAGCAAGTGCCCAGCTGTCATCTGACAGCCGAGCACCCATGCCAGGCTTCTAATGCTTTTGACGGTGCTGCAGAATAAAGCCCCTTAAAAGCCACCGTCAAAAGACCTATAGGTGGTTGTTAAGAGATCAATGGAGGCCATAAGGGGCATTATTACTTAATGGAGGCTATCAGGGTATTATTACTGTTGCTGGCAAATTGAGGCCTCCTTCACACGAACCTTCTGATCCCACGCCGACCGCACCGTGGCCAAAAGTCGCATCACTGAGGAATAGCCGCAATCGAGTCCTGCGATTTATTAGCTTTTTCTCGTCCATTCACACGGGGATATCGCGGGGAAAAAAACACTGCAGCGCGGAATTCTGTCCGTTGGCAGAAACCCTCGGAATGACTTCTAATACTTAAATAGAGCCAGACGTCTTCTTTCTGCTGGACAGAGGTAAACTCCCCCTACCTTTTTTTTCAGCTCGCATAGGAGCCTTTATGACGCAGAGAAGAGATTTCACCCAGTTACCAGTCTGAGAGGGGCGCATTATTGGGATGCGAGAAGCTGGATGGTCGTATTGAAGAATTGTCCCCAATGGGCCGTTCTGACTAGACTGTTAGGAGGTGTTGGGACCAGTGGATGTGTGAGGGCACACAAGGTGACCGGGCTCAGAACCCCCCAAGAGACTACTAGTAGAGAGAAGCGTCTGACCAGACTGTTAGGAGGTTTTGGGACCAGTGGATGTGTGAGGGTACACAAGGTGACCGGGCTCAGGACCCCCTACAGACCACCAGTAGAGAGGAGCGTCTGACTAGACTGTTAGGGGGTATTGGGACCAGTGGATGTGTGAGGGCTCACAAGGTGACCGGGCTCAGGACCCCCTACAGACCACCAGTAGAGAGGAGCATCTGACTAGACTGTTAGGAGGTGTTGGGACCAGTGGATGTGTGAGGGCACACAAGGTGACCGGGCTCAGGACCCCCCAAGAGACTACTAGTAGAGAGGAGCGTCTGACCAGACTGTTAGGAGGTGTTGAGACCAGTGGATGTGTGAGGGCACACAAGGTGACTGGGCTCAGGACCTCCGACAGACCACTAGTAGAGAGGAGAGTCTGACCAGACTGTTAGGAGGTTTTGGGACCAGTGGATGTGTGAGGGCACACAAGGTGACCGGGTTCAAGACCACCCGACAGACCACTAATAGATACACCTGTATCACATCTTGTATCCAAGCTAGAGGTGGCACAAAAGGGGTACTAGAGCCTCCATGCTTGTATCACATCTTGTATCCAAGCTAGAAGCAGGACAACAGTTACTAGAACCTCCATGCCCGGCTGTATCACATCTTGTATCCAAGCTGGAGGCGGTACAACAGGGTACTAGAGCCTCCATGCCCACTCATATCACATCTTGTATCCAAGCATTTTTGCGACAAGTGGATGTTTCCTTAAGAAGATCATCAGGTAAGAACATGAGATGAGTAGTTATGTTCAAAAAGTTAACGCAGCCTCCAAGACAATGTGCGGCTACAAACGGACCTAGATAAGCTGGGGGCTTGGGTAGGAAAATGGCAAATGAAGTTCAATGTTGATAAATGTAAGGTTCTGCACATGAGCAGGAGAAACGGATGTCACCAATATACACTAAATGGGGTACTGCTAGGGAAAAGTGAGATGGAAAAAGACCTGGGGGTATTAGTGGATTGTAGACTAAACTGGAACAATCAATGCCAGTCAGCTGCTGCAAAGGCAAATAAAGTTTTGGGGTGCATTAAAAGAGGTATAGGGGCGAGGGATGAGAACATTACCCTTCCATTATATAAGGCACTTGTCAGGCCTCACATGGAATACTGTGTGCAGTTCTGGTCACCGGTGCTCAGGAAAAGATGTTACGGTATTGGAGGGGGTTCAAAGAAGGGCAACTAAACTAATACATGGAATGGAGGGACTGAAATACCCAGAGAGGCTATCAAAATTGGGACTATTTACTCTAGAAAAAAGAAGGTTAAGAGGCGACCAAATAACTATGTATAAGTACATGAGGGGACAATACAAGGATCTCTCCCAGGATCTGTTTATACCCAGGACTACGACGGTAACAAGAGGGCATCCGCTACGTCTAGAAGAAAGCAGGTTTCATCACCAACATAGAAAGGGGTTCTTTACTGTAAGAGCAGTAAGACTGTGGAACTCTCTGCCTGAGGACGTAGTGATGGCAAAATCCATAGGAGGAGTTTTAAAGGGGACTTGATGTCTTTCTAGAGCGGAAGGATATTACAGGATATAAATCTTAGGTTAATTGTTAATCCGGGTCTACAGGCAGGTAGGAACTGTTAGGGGTTGATCCAGGGATTAGTCTGATTGCCATTAGGGAGTTGGGAAGGAATTTTTTCCCCAAAAGGGCTAATTGGCTCCTGCCTCTTGGGGTTTTTTGCCTTCCTCTGGATCAACAAAACAGGAGGCTAAACAGGCTGGACTAGATGGACATTGTCTTCATTCAGCCTTACGAACTATGTTACTATGTTATTATGTTACTTCAGAGTATGTGATGATATTTAAGGACAAGTACAAGAGAGTGATGAACCTCCTGCCATCGTGTCCTTACATTCTATTTATCCTTATGTACCCCTGCCAGCTGATTTCTGGTTATACAAGGGGAACACGCTGGCTTGGCAATATACAATACAAGTGAAACTTCTCCAAGAGACCGACCCTTCCCCCCCCTACACGCCCCCATCCAGACCACATGTCCTGTGACAGATAGCAATTAAACCGTAAATTGCACATGCTGGCCATCTTCTTTGAGAAGACCACCCCTCTAGAAGACAATTTTGGGTGGTCGTCTCAACAAGGTTTTACTGTTTGTTTTGTATGCATTCTGGTTGCACCTCAATGACCAATTAATGTTTCAGGGGGGTAGAGAGAAAAAACATCTACAATTTATTTTTTGAATTTCATTTCTACAACATTCAGGATGCAAGATAATGTGATACATAATTCTCCGGTCGGCACGATTCCGCTAACACCAGCTTTATACAGTCTTGTTATGTTTTGCTATTTTTATACACAAAAATACACTATTTTTTAAAGATTTGCTTTTGTGTCGCCGCAGTCCAAGAGCCAGAGCATTTTTAGTTTCCCATCAACAGGCTTGTTTTCTGTGGGATGAACTGTAGTCTTCATGTATCCGATTTTTGTGCACATATAAATTTTTGATTGCTTTTTATTCCATTTTTTTTTTGACTAGAGGCAAGATTAACTAATCTTGCAGTTCTGTTTTTTTTATTTTTATCACCGTGCAGTATAAATAATATGTCACATTCAGTCTGCAGGCCGGTATGATGACATCACTACCAGATTTATATATGCTTTTTTTTCAACTTTAAAAAAAATGTCTTTTTTATTGCTGCATTCAAAGACCCCTCCATTTTTTTCTTACTTTTCAGCAGTGCTGTAAAGAGAGTTTTCTTTTTGTGGTAGGAGTTGTACTTTTTAATAGTAACATTTGTTGATTCCATTTTCTGTAAGCCAAGACAGGCAAAATTAGCTATTTTCGCCATGTTTTCTGTATTTATTTTTCACGGCATGCACTGTGCGGGTTAGATAATGTACTAACTCTTTTCACTGGGTCATTACAAACAGGATTAGAACAGATTTGTCTTTTTTTTGTACACAATAAAGGGGGGAAAGGTGGGGTTTTGATTTTTTTTTTACTATTTTTTTTTAATACTTTAACTTTTTATTTTTGACCCACTAAGGAACTTGAATATCCCCATCTTTTATCATTCTTATAATACACTGCTATACTTCAGTATAGCAGTGTATTATAAAGCCAATGAAGCTCAGCCTCATAGGCGACCATAGCTGGCAGACCTGGAGGCCATATTCAAGTGCCAGGTTTAAAGGCTAGTTTAGACGCAACGATAATCGCTCAAAAGATGTCGCTCAAGCAACTTTTGAGCAATCATCGTTGTGTCATTTACAGCGCAAGATGAGCGATCACCTTGCGCTGCCAGTGGAGGATGCAAAAGACAAGTGGGATGTCCCCGCTTGTCTTCTGCATCCAGCTGTTCCCCTGCTCCGAGCGCCCAGCTGTTATACAGCCCGGCGCTGGGAGTGGAGGATCCAGAAGACAAGTGAGGTGCCCCCCTTGTCTTCTGGATCCAGATGTTTTCTGCACGGAGCGCCCGACTGTTATACAGCCGAGCGCTCCGTGCCAGGTATGAAGAACAGAGCTGGACTGCTCTGTTCTTCATACTCAACCTGTCATCAGGGAGCGGGATACAGCTGAAACAATAGCTGATTCCCGTTGTGAATCCCTGATAAGGCTCATCGTCATCTTTCAGCTCGCTGGAAGACGACAATAAGCGGCGGGGTAACGAAAAATGCACGATGTCAGTGCGTTACACACAACGATTATCGCTCAAAAAAGGCTTTTGAGCTAATTTTGAGCGATAATCGTTGTACCTAAATGGGCCTTAACAGTGGGGATCGGAGTTTTCTCTGGTCCCTGCTGCTGGAGCAGTTGCAGAGTTCCCACCAGACAGCCCAGCCCCCCATTTCTATTGGTAGAGCTGTGCGGTCATTCTAATGCCGCTCTGTAAAAAGGTGCCACATCAGAATAAAACCCATTAGTGACCGCTGTCAAAAGGCGTATGGGTGGTCAATAAGGGGTTAAAGCTTAAGTTTAGCTAAAGCAAACCATGTAAATCCAGTGATTTCTCATTACTACCTTCCATAAACTGGATGATTACCGTACAGCAGCATAGCAGGGTATATAACACAGGCCTAATATCGCACAGCATGAACTACCATAGTCAGTAGAACACCCCATGATCTGTTCAATTACTGTGCAAATATCTCAAGTAGGCAAGTGGCAACAAATGTATGTGCTAATAGATGATCCATTTACTTTACACTAAGTGGATGACCGTTCTAACACATCCTTAGCAGCTTCATTATAAGGCAGTCTTTACCTTTTGTAAAGTTAAATGGAGAAGCCATTGAAAGGAGGAAGTCAGTTAATTAAATCATCTACTTACATGGCTTCACGCACCTCAACTTATTTCCTTCCTCCTGGAATTCATGTCTTCCCAACTTTACAAGTGTAAGGACTTAACTGAGAAGTTTTGAGCAACACTAGTTCTCCAAGTCTGTAGACCTGATATAGTTAGTGGCCCCTCTGTAAAGAGGTGAGTGCTTACAATTATCCAAACGGAGCCCATGAAAGTAAGAATGTGAACTTCATCCGGCGGAGGTCACCGAACATAACCCAAGATATGTTTATGGGTGAAGTGACGACTTTTGGTTCTTAGGACGGACCACCAGGAACCCGATCTTGGAACCAGCTTTCATGTGAATGAACTCATTGAAATTAATGGGTTCTCTTCTCTACCTGACTTCAAGGACTACTCTGACACAAGATAGCGCCATCTCACGTACAAAACACAACTTCTTCTGGTTTAATCTTATTCCAGATCTCACAACATTACGACTGTACCTCCTATTTTCTGCACGCTACGAATAATCATCATGGAATAAAATAAAAATGGCAAATTTAAAGAAACAGTCCCCCAAATAACAGATGCGCCCCGACACGGGTCTCTTACATGGGTATAATAATGCAGAATAGTCTGCTTTTAGAGGGGTTGCTGAGAGAAGGAAACACTGGCTGCTTTTTCCCATAAACGGCACTATTCTTGTCCACAGACGGCCTCCAGCATTACAACTCCAGGGACAGTCCCAAGATCGATGCAGTTTCTGGATGGAAACGGCCATGTTTTTTCACTCTCATACAACCCTGTTGGAGTTTCTATTGGATCCAGGTGTGATTGTAGAAAAACAATACAGTAGGACACACATGTCAAACATAAGACCCAGGGATGGGATTCTGCCCACCAACTCATTTTATGTGGCCTGCGAGGTCTGCTGCATGTAAAAGCTTGAGTCAGGTTGTCACATGCAGCGGCGCTGCAGCTGGACTTCTACATATGACAGGAGTCCCCGGCATGCTGCAGCGCAGTCTTCCCTCCATCCTGTCATACCTGTAACAAGCAGACCCCGGCCACCTGCCCAACATAACGCGGAGATGTACAGTAGTCAGTAAGCCGGGAGCCACTGGGTACGTTGGAGAACAGCCAGCACCTCCATAATGTGGTACATACAATGGCTACAGCAGGCTTTCTGGGGGCTTAGGGGCACTTACCTATAAAACTGCATTGGGGTTCTCTATGTAATTATTACTGCTTTACAAGTATGGGTGTTTATCAACTGGGGGAAATTACCTACCTACTGGGGGTATCTACTTAAAATCAGGGAAATTACCTTTCTACTGGGGGCATTCCTGGTGGTTTTTACGTACCTACCTAATAGGGGAAATTACCTGCTGGGGCATCTAGCTAATGGGGGGCCTACCTACCCTCCACCACCACACAATTCACCTACCCCTCTCGCCAACCAACTCCAATTACAATTGGCCCTTTGAAGGCAACCATAAGGCTCATGTGGCCCTCGTAGAAAATGAGTTTGACACCCTTGGTCTAGGGGCACCAAATGAGGAAATGGTTAACTATGTATCCATCACAAAATGTGCTAGATAGTCCTGCCCCTAAAATAATGTGGCCACATTTCCATCCATGTAGACGGAGGGCATGTGTCCTCTGTGCCCAGGCCTAGCAACTCCATTGCTTTTATGTTAACACCCAGACAACTCATCTATATGCTGATGCTATAAGAGAAGAGGGCAAGTTGGGCTTTTTATTACAGTGTTAACCCTTTCCAATCCACTGTCTGACGTCTGAAGACATTCTGATTGAAGGCTGTACAGCTCCGATGTCTGAAGACGTCCGGCAGGGTATTCTTACTGTATATTACTGGCCGCTTTGTTATCAGGGACCTCTCCAGCATTGCACATACCACAGTACTGGCTCTAGCCAGCAGTCGACGCCATTGTATAATGACAGACAGAGAAAGCCACCTAGGAAACCCTGAATCCAAAATTGGATTGCAAAGGGTTAAGGGGCAATGATACAGCTGCTCACAGACTAATGGACACCCGAATACAAAGGATAAACTGCAAACATGGATGTTACATGACCGCTCAGGCCAGTGAGTGGTAGCAAGGTCACGTGTATGTACATTGCATCATAACTGCAGGAAACCCAAAGCGAACCTAGTCAGAAAAAATGACATAATGTCAGGATTGCCCTGTTTTTGGTCTCCAAGCTAAAAAGCAATGAAAAACTCATCTGTGCTCCAGAATAGTACCAATAGAAACCACAGGACGTCCCGGAAATACGAGCCCTCGTTCAACTATGTGGATGGAAAAATAAAAAACCTAAACCAGAAGATAATTTTAAAATTATATATATCCTTGGAAAAAAATAAAAAGTAGTAGAGCAAAAAAAAACTATATAAAATGTGGGTTCGTATACTGACTAGTGATGAGTGAGTATACTCTTATACTGATCCATAGAATAAAGTTATCATGTCATTTTTGTTGCACTGTCTACACCGTAGAAACAAGAACCCCCCCCCCCCCCCCCCAAAGATGGTGGAATTTTGCTTTTTTTTCATTTCACTCCACTTACATTTTTTTTTTACGTTTTTCAGTACGTTATATAGTTCGATTGAAAAATACAATATGTACCTCAAAATAGAAAGCCCTCAGACAGCGACATTGATGGAAAAATAAGAATTATGATTTTTTAAAAGTGGGGAGGAAAAATCAAAAATGGAAAAAAAAGGGGTCTGCATCTCTTAAGGGGTTAAAATCTCTACGTGACACCAAGCAGCATGTATGGGTTTGCCTTATCTAGATTATGCTTTGTATACATACTATCATGCTTTAAACAGAGAAACCTTTTTGAGACCCCCACCCAAAATTGCATTAAAAAGTGGTCTTCTAGGAGGGTGGTCTTCTCAAAGGAGATGTCCAGTATGTACAGTGTGTGGTTACAGGAAATCTCGTCCGGATAAGAGGGTCTCTCGGAGAGGTGTCACCGTGTCGTATATTGCCAAGCTCAAAAGGCCCCAAACATCCCCGGCATGAAGGTGTTAATAGGCTGCGGCTCATCTTCTCTCGCGGTGCCCATACACATTACTGTCAGTTGGCTACACCGGCTGATTCGGCAAGACTGGCCAACTATCTAATCTGTATGGAGGTGTCTGCACTCTCCCTGACAGCAAATGTCAAGTGAAAGAAGAGTCAAACACGTTGGGTTTCAACACGCCCGAGCCTATTCCTGCAGGAGAAGCTACTGGCGGAGCCGTCTGGCAGCGCTGAAAGCAAATCACGCTCCGCCAAGTCAAACGCACATGTTCATGGAGGCGCCGGGATGAGTAGCTAGTGAATGACCGTTATTTAGGGGCCCCTTTACACGATTATCGGTCAGATTCTCAGTGGAGCGCGGGAATCTGAACAATAAATGCGGCCTAGATCTGAAAAACGAATGATAATAATTTGTTCGCCGTTCGGATTGTGCAGCCATAAAAATCACCGGACGATCGGCCGTGTAAACAGGCAGTCATTCGTCAAGCAGAGGCGTGAAGAACAGCTGGAAAATGAGCACATCTGGAAGTCATTAGGCTAATTAGCCATGTCCATGCATGGATTAGTGGGTGCATACGTTTGTGCACGCGCAAAAAACGGAGGGAGGGAGTTACCCTGCGTACCGCACTGGGAGAAGTAGACGGCTCACCATAATTGGGCATTAATTGTCATTCTGAGCATTTTATTCAGAATGTCGGTTGCCGCCGATTCAGCGTGTTTTTTCACATACACGCCGCAGCGGCCGTGTAAATGGCTTCACATACGATAATAAAGTTCGGTACTCGATTGGGTCAAATATTCATTCATGCAAATATACGCTGTGTACCGGTGACCGTAAAACGCATACAGTCGTGTGAAGAAGGCCTTAGGGCAACTTCATAGGAGCGCGATGGCACATTGTACAATGCACAGAAAATAAAGTCTATTGGGTTCATTGTCACTTTCACTTTTGCACACGCATTTCGCGCACAAAAAAAAACAAAACACGACATGCTCTATTTTTGTGTACATTAAAGGGGTTGTCCCGAGGCAGCAAGTGGGTCTATACACTTCTGTATGGCCATAATAATGCACTTTGTAATGTACATTGTGCATTAATTATGAGCCATACAGAAGTTATAAAAAGTTTTTTTACTTACCTGCTCCGTTGCTGGCGTCCTCGTTCCCATGGAGCCGACTAATTTCTGGCCTCCGATGGCCAAATTAGCCGCGCTTGCGCAGTCCGGGTCTTCTGTAGTCTTCTATGGAGCCGCTCGTGCCAGAGAGCGGCTCCGTGTAGCTCCGCCCCGTCACGTGCCGATTCCAGCCAATCAGGAGGCTGGAATCGGCAGTGGACCGCACAGAAGAGCTGCGGTCCACGAAGACGGAGGATCCCGGCGGCCATCTTCAGCGGTAAGTATTGAAGTCACCGGACCGCCGGGATTCAGGTAAGCGCTGTGCGGGTGGTTTTTTTAACCCCTGCATCGGGGTTGTCTCGCGCCGAACGGGGGGGGGGTTTAAAAAAAAAAAAACCCGTTTCGGCGCGGGACATCTCCTTTAATGCACCGAAGGCACCATAGGGGTCTATGAGGGTGCGCAAATGCAATTTTATGCCCAATTTCCTGGGGAAATTGATAAGACCGGGGACTAATCAGGCTGTACAGCCTTTTAAATCACAGCGCTAGTGTGTCCTGCGCCGATGTGAACGGTCTCCAGAGGCGCAAAAAGTACTACGTAATGTGCTGAAACACAGGATAGTGCAAAGTCATGCACATACACCCGTGTGAGGCCACCCTTAAGGCCCTTTGTCCCTTTATGCACAATGATAATCATTGCACCTGTATCGGCACATTTTACTGTATTTTATTGTGCTGCGAGGACCGCTGACATTGAAAGCAATGTGTTATTTGTAGGGGTGTATTCTGTCCATATCGCTATCGGACAGAACTTGTGCGTAAAACTCGCTCGTGTGAATACACCCTAAAGAGCATTTCCCTACCTAGCAAAAAGATCTGCTTTTGTGGAAACCGCTATAATTCATCTTAACAGCATTTTTCATACACATCAACTTCCCATAAACTTCTTGCTTCTGTATAATTTCCTATTTGTAGTCCATCTGGAAACCAGACCCCAACAGGAGCTGAACACCTACATATATTGTGCCTAAAGCAAGTAACACTGAATAATACATAACCCGACAGCAACGCTATAATCAGAGCATGAAGCCCGAGGCCCAGAACTGCTCTGTCTGTCCCTAGTGGTGGAAGGGTGTACTTACAGGAGATGAAATCTTCTAGGAGGCCATCAAAGGTCAAAACACCCGAGGCAGCAATTTGACTGGGTGAGGCTCTCAGGCACGGTCCTGGAGTTCATCCTGTCTGGACTAGCAGGGTAGCCTCGTCTGGTCTGGGGGGTGTAGAAATCAACTGCCATAAGATATGAATGTGGATGAACAGCATAATGAAAACTTCCACGGCCAAGGCACGATGGTTTACTACCTGGATTTATGCTAACAGAATAAAGGGCATTGGGTTTCTATAAATATTTTACTTTTCAAGTAGAAGGAAAATTGAGGAAATTTTATGAACGGATTTCATTTTTAGTAAATATCGTTACTGCTCGCACGATGATCAAACCAGATTGCCATTTCAGCAACACCGGATCTTGTTAATGCAAGATTCTTATATTTTGATCAAAACATGGGAGCCTATCTGCCACGTCCAGGCAAACCTTATCGGATGGGTTCTAACTCTAAAAGATACCTCTTGTTGGACCTTCAAATGAACTCGGGGAGAGCAGGATACCTGGCTATATACTGTACTGTCATTGAAGCACCTGGGACAGATGGTTAAATGAATCGCATGCAGAAGTGCAGGTGGTCACTACTACAGAAATGCACAAGCAAAATTCTGCACTACGTCATAGAACCAAATTGGTAATTAATTGTGTTATTTCTCATTAGTATCTGTATTTACAGCAACATTACAGTAAACCTGTTCCCTAAGGGTGAATGCACACAGGCGGATTTGAATTGTGACCGCCTCCGGATTCCACAGCAAATACCGCCTATAGCATATTATGCAAAAGGTATTTTTCATGTACAAAAGTGAAAACCAATTGTGGTTTCCGCTCGCGAATGAAAAATTGCAGCATGTTCCATTGTCCTGCACTTTCTGTACAGACAGCTGCCATTGAAGTCAATGTAAGCCGTCCGACCGGCGGCCCATCCACAATTGACATTGCAGATGGGCTACGGATTCCACGGGAAAAACAGTTGTTTAAAAAGAAATTCTGTATTACGCTTGTCCAACGGCGAGCCATGGGGGCCATACGCAGTACTGATGAAGATCAAGAAAGCAGGTACGCGGGGACGCCGCTGCTGCCAGCCTGTGCCGCAGAGGGAAGAGCGTCCAGTCTTGCTAAACACATAACATTGGGTGAGTGGAGCGGCGGGATGACAGACAGATAGGGACTTGCAATCAGAGTTCGCTTTAGGCCCAAGGAATCCAGTGCCAAAAGTATCTACCTCCCCTACGGCTTGTAAACTGTTAACGGGAAGCTAAGTTTGGAATTACTGCAAGTAGAGATGAGCAAGCATACTCGTTAAGGACAAGCGAGTATTGTATTCGGCTGCCGTCGGGGGTGAACGGTGGGTTGCGGGGGTGAGCAGGGGTGAGCGGGGGGGGGGGGGGGGGAGAGATCTTCCCCCCGTTCCCTTTCGCTCTCCCCCGCCGCCCCCTGCCCCCGCCGGCACACGAATCTTTGCGGACGAGCGGGCAGGTACTCAAAAAGGACGATACTCGCTCGAGCATTTGTCCTTAACGAGTATGCTCGCTCATCTCTAACTGCAAGTGCTATTTAATATGACCAGTTGTAAAGGAATATATGAATATATCATCAGTGAATACTCAGGAAGTATGATCTTCTAATACATGTTCATTTGTGGTAGTTACTTGGCCAGATCCACGCGTCCAATACACTGTATATAGAACCTGCTGCTTTCTATGGGTTCATTCACAGGCACATATTTTTCCTGCACATTTCGGTCATGCAAAAAAAACGCAGTCTGCTCTATTTTCACCAAGAGTCCCCATAGAAGTCAATGGAGATACAACATACGCTAGGAGATGCGTGATATGCTGCGTAGTAGCCCAGGAAAAAGAACACATTTGGAACTCATTAGAGAAATTAGCCATTTCAAATCATGCATATTTTTTGCAGCACACAATTACACGTGCCTTGAGCGGAAAAAGTACAGTAAAATACGCCATTGTTCGTGCAAAACCTCTGCTCTCACGCGTCCGCAAGTACACATCTGCTCGTGTGACTTTGGCCTGGGCCGCTGACAGTGTGTATGGAGCAGGAAGCACATCACCATGGATGGTAAGGCCTCCTTTTCACAAGCATATGCGTATTTGCGTGTACATGAGCGTAGCATTTTTGAGGAATGAACAATACTTTTTGTGCCCGCAAGGAATGTTCATTTGCGCGCGGCAAACCAAGATGCAACGATTGAAATGGCTAACTTGTTTAATAATTTCCAGATGTGTTCTTATTCCAGAGGAATAACGCCTCTTCTAGTATATTGCACGCACCTTTGTGCACCTCCTATTGACTTCTGTGGGGACCTTTGGTGTGCAAATACGCAGGAAAATACAGCGCCAAATACACGCTTGTGAACTATTGAAATCAATGGGTTCTATGTAATGCATATTGCGTGCACAAATACACCAGTGAGAATACGGCCTCAATGGCAACAGTGTCTGCAATACCAACCTAGGCCTCTACAACGTCTACGGAGCTGCCTACTTCCTGCTCCAAATACACCCTCAGTGGCCCAGCAGAAAGCTGATTGTGGTCCCAAGCGCCAGGCCTCGCCAATCCACTACTGCTGACTTTAGCTGAGCATAGGTCGTCAAGAGTTAAGCGGTGGATAACCCCTTGTATCATGTAAAAATGTTGAAATAATTGTTGGAAATACTCTAATCCAAGAGAGCAGTGCGAGGCCTAATCTAAAGGGAACAGCTCATAATCTTCCTACAAGAGTTCTGCAATGATTGGAATATTTCACTCCATCAATAGGATGTCCTTGAGCTGCGGAGCTAATTCAATGTAATTAACAGTACGGTTTCTGTTCTTCTACCTGTAGCTAGAGATAAAAAGTCTACAAGAAAGATAGCGATGCCCTGTATGTGAAGCAGGGTGGCTATAAGATTCCAAGGTGCTTCATACACAGGCATACAAGAAACTTGGTAGATCAAAAGCATGGGGTTAGAGACTTAAGGGGGGAGGAGAAGTTCTCCTGAGGAGGGGACAATTGTATGGAAGAGAATGCAACAGAGGGAGGACTAGGACTGCTGCGCACCTCCCACAACTTTCTATTTCACACTAGGCTTGTGAATATCCTTCCCCACACTTCTCCAAATAGCAGGATGGCTGTGAGTGACGTTTGATCAGATTATTATAATTATTGCACAATAAACAAACCTGTCCGGAGGCGATAAATAAACCAGCATGGCACAAGTGCAATCACCGCCTCATTCATAGGAGGAATCAAGTGCTGCAGCTCATGCCTACTTTGAAGACTGGATAATGTATGTTCTCCCCCACCTATGTATTTATTGCACACTTTGTCATTCACTGTTGGATGACACCACTAGCAAGGGTGCATTTATCCTCTAGTATCTGGGAGCACTCAAGCTATGATGGTAATCATTTGGAATGTATTTTTACAAGCATTTTTGCTGGCACTGGTCAAAGCAAACCAGAGGAGCTCCAGGGACCCTGCCAACTGCAAGCTCAACAAGAAAGTAAGTGCAAACTACTCCAAGAAGAGGGAGCAGGAAGCCTAGGAGGCGACATGTGTTGCTACAAGTGCTATTTGTGATGACATGCTTGTAGATACAATGTATCAATGTATCTACAATTCAGTGTAGTGGAAACAAGCATGAAAAGTCAATATTTGTTTTCACTTGACAGGATGTAGTTTATTACTGCAGTGTATATATTTACAGTGTGTTATATGTATCATCTATCTATCTATCTATCTATCTATCTATCTATCTATCTATCTATCTATCTATCTATCTATCTATCTATCTATCTATCTCGGTTGATATCAATGTGTCATAATGAAGCAACATATCTCATTGTTTTAGCTTGGTTTCACATCTGCAGCAGCGGTTCCATTTTCCCGTTTAGTTCACGGGAATTCCCCGGCCGAACGGGTCAGTCTTAGGACTGAACTGAACAGTGCTGATTCGGCTCCCTTGACTATAATGGGGTCCGTTCAGTTTCATCTCAGCTGCCTTGCTTTTAGCTGTAAGAAATAGCGCGGCCTGCAGTGCTATTTCTTCCTGCATTTCCGTTTGCTTCCATTCCATTTTTTTTTATGGGAAAATAGCAGATTCTACAGAAATATTTTGAGAAAAACGGAAACTTGACGGAATTCAGGTAAACAGAAGCCTTTCCATTTGATTTCCGTTTTCTTGAAATCCCATTGAAACCACTGGGGAAAAAATGATCCGTGTTTTTCAGCTTCTCTTCTCTAAAAACGGAGCAGAGGGATAGAAACCCTGAACTGACCCTAACGCCGGTGTGGGAGCGGCCTAATCTTTGGCAGTGTTCTGCTCCAGGTTGTGCAGAGGAGCTGGGCTGTCGCCGACCGCTGCAAACTCCGCAGGTTTTGAAACGGTCTTGATTTCTAGATCATTCTCTGCCCAATGTTCTCTGAGCGCCATGCCGAATGAACAGGTATGGGACATCTTTTTAACAGTGATTGGTATTTGTAAAAATAACCCTTGCAATATGGGGGACCCTTCTGTGTAGCATGGAGAATTGCGTATATAACTTTTCCCTAATATGTACTTATTAGCAAAATCTCTACAAGGAGTGTTCTGAGCAGCGGAAAGACAGATGGTAGCTCATATTTCCTGATGCTCACCTTTAAATTAGTTTTAAGACAGCTTGCTACTTTGTATGCAGAAACATTTCCCAATTTAAAGTGCAATTAAGAAAAGTGCTATTTCTGTTTCTCGGTACTGTAGCCATTTGTTTGATTAATCTAGCAAGTAAAAAGTTATAGCCGTGTGCCGAACTCTCACAACTAATGGTGGCCGTACACATGAGATAAGTAATAATCTGAACATATAGGCTCAGGGGCCCGGATGCTAATGTTCAGCATGCCCCCCACCCTCAACAATCTTTCTCTGCATCATTGGGTCCCTTGAGAAGCGTATCGATGCAACACAAGCAAGAGGGACAATGCTAGTATCTTGAAAAATTAGGCAGAGGCTAAATGTAGAGGGGCCCGATGCAAAATCTATACCATGCCTCCCCCTATCATCCTTGTGCCATTTATAATGCTTGTGTTTTCTCATATGACAGGATTACAGTTGTGATCTCACCAGAGCTCTATACAGCGGGATCACGATCTCCCTCTTTCTACTGGTTATTCCTGTAGTCATGCAGCTGAGCATCCTACTTTCTTTGGGCCCTCTAAGGACCTGTTAGTGACTGTTACCCCTGCACCCTGTATAGCTATACCCCTGTCAATAATGATAATCATGTCTATGGTGATAAAATGAATATTTACGTCAGCTGGAACAAATCTGTTTATTTAGCATCATATTTATAATGATTATGGTTATTGCTCATTATTTGTAGTTAGGTCGCTACTAGAGTCCTGTAGAGTATACAATTAGACTGGTTGGATTTGGTGTAGACTCCTGAGCTTGGTTACTGACTCAGTAGTTACTTTCTAAACCTCCATAAAATCACAACAAGTATATTTTTCCAGTGTTTACTGTAGTAAACAAAACAGTGAAAATAGTTTTATGACGCCCATTGATCACTAACCATGCATGGTAATGCACTATTGAAGGAGCTTGACACTCTATCCCTTCAGCAACTAAGATATAAAGCTCCCTGCTGATAATTGTAAACATGATGGCGAAAAGCCATAAATTACACAACTCCATAAGAAGGAAAACTAGAGTGTAAATGAGAGCGGGGTTGAAATAAGTGTAAGCAGTGCAGCTGTATCTCACACTGGTCAGAGGTGACCTTGCATAGCAAAATACATGGGTTCCCAATGCCGTATTTCCAGTTGGAACAGAATTACTACGTGGGAAAACACCCAAAATTAGCAATTGTGTCAACAAAATGCTTATTCCCCATTACCCAAAACTAAGCACTGAAAAGGAATATTTAAATACTAAAAAAACTCAGTCAATGAGCATATACACTAAACTGGACCGACATTACCTGCAGAGTCAGCACAGCCTGGCGGGGACCCCCTGCGACTCCAAATTCACATTACAATGTGCACCATATGCATTACAGAAGTAAGCTACTGTTAGATTATTTCATGCAGGACCTTATAAAAATGTTTTGAGCCTGTGCCTGGTCAGGCATGTCAGCAGACCGCACTCCTGGCATCTAAACTGCGCATTACGAGCAAAATGACAGATTGTTGCTGACCACCATTTAAAAAATTGATGATGTTCACAATAGTCGAAGTCTACCAAAAACATATTATGCTGGGTGAAAATTGTGTCTGTGGCCCAAACTACATGTGAATTGTACAATCTGCCAAATTTGTTTGCCAATTTGCACAGGCCCAGGAGAATCAGTTTTGTTTTAGGGCCGCTTCACACGGCGTATGCGCAATTGTCTCACTGCAGCGTATTTTTGGCGTGAACTAGTCTTTCTTGCATGTGTATCGGCGGATCTAACCACACTCTTTGCTCACGCAGGGCATGTATTGCACGCGGGAAATAACCACGCCCAGATTTAAATGGCTGTTTAGTTTTATGAGTTCCAGATGTGCAGTGTTTGATAATATCCCCTTGCATATTGAGTGTGAATTTGCACCCCCCCCCCATAGACTTCTATTGGGACCTGTGATGCGCAAATGCTCAAAACAGCAGAGCATGCTGCATTTATTTTTGCACGTGAAACACGTGTGAAAAATACGTCAATGTGTATAAACCTATTGACATCAATGGTTTCTGTTCTCTGCGTATTGCACGAGCAAAAAAACCGTGCACAAATCCACCAGTGTGAAGCTGCCCTTAAACTGATGCCATGATCAGCAGTTTAATCTGACATGCTGCTGGTGGGATCCTTCTGCACCCGTTACCTTGTGTGTATGGGTAGCTTAAGAGCTGAGACCCTCACCAACTGCTGGCATAGTTATCTCTGAGACCCCCTGACAGCACTATAGAACCGCAGCACTTGGCATAGGGAGATTGTGCAAATTATGTTGGATCATTTCAGTGGGTCAATCATTTCAGGAAAAATGATCAGTCAGGCTCTCCATAGCAGGACTCTACTAGCAGCCCATCACTAGGAGACCTGTCAAACAGATAGGGTAAAATGAGACAAACACTCTCATATTGCACCTCCTGAATATGTGAACAGGCTCAGGCCAGATTAGGAAACCGAAATGGCCCTGGGAAAAAATTACATATTGGCCTCATGTTGTAGGTGGGGCAAACACAAGTCGGCAAGAGTCAACAAATGGGGCAAACACAAGTAGCAAATAGGGCAAACCGGTAGCAAATGGGGCAAACACAAGGAGCCAAAAGTCAGCAAATGGGGCAAACACAAGTAGCAAAGGGGGCAAACCGGTAGCAAATGGGGCAAACACAAGTAGGCAAGAGTCAGCAAATGGGGAAAACACAAGTAGCAAATGGGGCAAATGGAGCAAACCGATAGCAAATAGGGCTAACACAAGTAGGCAAGAGTCAGTGAATGGGGCAAACACAAGTAAAAAATGGGCCAACATAAGTAGGCAAGAGTCAGCAAATGGGGCAAACACAAGTAGCAAATGGCGCAAAACCATAGCAAATAAGGCAAACATAAGTAGGCAAGGGTCAGCAAATGAGGCAAACACAAGTAAAAAATGGGCCAACACAAGTAGGCAAGAGTCAGCAAATGGGGCAAACCGGTAGCAAATGAGGGGAAACACAAGTAGGCAAGAGTCAGCAAACTGCTGGCTGCAGCCACATAGTCAGTAGTTAGGGGGAAGCCAATGCAGTGTTCTTAGCTTGCCACAGCAAATTTTCTATTTGCACAGAAAACATCTTACCAACACTCGGGCTGGGGATTGGCCACAGCGATCATGTGACATGATTGTGCTACTCAGAAGTCAGCGGGGGACAGGAGCAATGCATAATATGCAGCAGCGAGGTGAATAGAAGTTATTTGATTCCAGTGGCTATACAGTGGCCCCAGGACCCAACTGGCCCACCAGGATTCCTCCAGATGGAGTCCATACCCAATCCGCCCCTGGACAAGCTACCTGCATACATACACATCTGCTTAGTATACTAAATAAATGTACACCCTCTCTGGGCATACAAACAGTACCCACCATCAGCAGCTTTAGACTCATGGGAACCTATTCCATTTTTTCCCAGCTTTCACCTTCGCTGGTTGCTGCCAGTTATTGCTGTTTGTTATTGAGCCGGAATGTATTAATTCTGCATAAAACTGTTTTTATTAGATGTTGCATACAAAATAAATGAGATGATTGTCTTCAGCAACTGTAAGCAGCCGTCTCCCATCTGCTGCTCAATATGTTTCTGGAAGGCTCATATCTACCTCTCCTATACCCTTATGGACTTCCCAGCACCGCGAGCGGCTCTACAGCAGACAAGGAGTCTCTGCATCAAATACAGTATCTGCACAGTAAGGTATAGGTGGTCGTGGATTCTGTATCATGCGCTATGGACATTGTTAATAATAATCCTTTTGTCTTCATATATGTATTTATGGCAAGTATGCTAATTGAGTTTTTCAAGATTTAAGAAAGTTCAGGAGATGCTTGAAGTGTATAATATAATGAACCCCAATTACATCTCCATGTCCTGCTGCATGCAAGGAAATATATAGGGGTGCTGAAACTGCAATATACAACCTCCCTCAAGTATACAGCTCTTCTAACATGTCAGAGTTAGATCAAAATAGCCATTTCAACCTTACTAGATGCTATTGGCAGCGCTGTTGCTTTATATTAACCCCTTAGTGACACGCCTATTTTGGCCTGAAGAATTCAATGATTTTTATCTCCACTTTTCAAAAGCCATAACTTTTTTATTTTTCCGTCGACACGGCCGAATGAGAGATGTTTTTTGCGTGGTGAGCTGTAGTTGTTATTGGTACTATTACAGAAACCCATTTTCCACATATTGCGTGCACAAAACTTATGCAAATAGGAAACCCATTGTTTTGAATGGATTCTTTTCCAGCAGCATGCTCTATCTTTTGACGTTCCCTCGGAAGGCCTCACCCATTGTTTTCAATGGCACCTAAAAAGACATCGCACGGCACTCGCATACGGTGAATGTTCGTGAAAAACACTTGTGGAGATCACAATTTCCCAAAAGTGATGTGATGTAAAATCACAGAGGTGAGGGGGAACACAAAAACATGTTTCACTGGAAAAGAGCCAAAAATACGATACCTGATAAAATGCAGAGCAGGCACGATCGCCGCTAAGCAGGTACAATGGCCATAAGACCGGCACAATGGCCGTAGGGTCGGCACAATGGCCGCAGGGTCGGCACAATGGCCGTAGAACCTAACAATATGCAGTAACCAGACTATAAACCAGAGGAGCTAAACTGTCCACTGCAGACCTATATGCAGCCACCCACTCAACCCAGCCCAACTAAATCCGCATTGTGAACGATGCCACAGACTTCTGGGGGAGCCCAAGATGCCAGCCAGTGCGGCCCACTGTTGAGATATGGGGCAACCCACTGCCATGTCAGTGTGAGTTGTAATCCTGTATTGTGGGACGCACCCATCTATTGGCTGGCTTCTGTGGCATCGTTCACATTGCAGATTTAGTTGTCTGCAGTCCGCCTCCCTAATCTGGGCTGGGTTGAGTGGGTGGCTACATATAGGTCTGCGGTGGACAGTTTAGCTCCTCTGGTTTATAGTCTGGCTTGCTGCAGATTGTTAGGTTTTACGGCCATTGTGCCGACCCTACGGTGGTCGTGCCTGCTCTGCACCTTATCAGGTATTGCATTTTTGGCTCTTTTCCAGTGAAATACACTTTTGAATCAGAAACACTTTGCATCTCCATGAAAAACGCACTTTAGCAAGCACGATATCGCGCCCGTTAGTGTGGATGCAGCCTTAGGCATCATCTTCTGATGGAGCGATTCCCCCTGCAGACTTCAATCAAAAAGTCCGTTCACAACTTCCGCTCATTTACATAGTAAAGCTAAATGAAACTACAAAGTTTGTTGATTAGGAAACAAAGAACGGAAAGTTCCCTGAAAGTAGAAGGAAGATACTTGATATCCTGTAGATCACAACGTCTTTATTTGGATGTAAAGCATCAAACTCGTTAGAAGAGTTCATCAAACCTGTAATGTTTGTGGAAGGATTGTAGAGCGCCAACCATAAGCTGAGCCTGCTGGACTAAAACATCCAGACGAGGATATAAAGGAGACTCTGGACGATTCTAGTCATCTTATATAAAAGAATGTACATATTAGTCAGTCATGTAACGGTGACTCTAACCGCCAGCGGCAGCCATCCCTTCAGATCTACACCTCGGCATTAACGTCAAACTCTGGATTACTGCTGTTATCATTTTAGTGAACTTCAGGACTGATAAAAAAAGTTAAATCTGCAAGAAACTTTCCCTTGTTAGCGAAGGAACCACACTTAAAAGGCCCTATCACACGGGACGGAATAAGCCGCAGGACGCACCGCAAGCCGCAGTGGATTCCACGGGCTGCCTGCGGAGTTTGATGCGTCATTGAAAATGGCTTAAACCTGCCTGCACTTCTGCATCAAAATCTGTAGTTAGACCTGAATTGCGCAGCTTTGGCTGCGTCCTGCCGTGTCACTCCGTCCCGTGTGAAAGGTCCCTAAAGAGTACTGATGTATAAGGTTCACCGGTTCTCAGAAGCTAAATAACTGCGCGCCTCAGCGGTCTCTAGGTCATTAGTAACAGTCAGCAGCCGCGCCATTCACACCTTAACGTTAGGAAAACTATTTATTAACCATTAACTTTTCTGCCCAAGTAATAATTGAACGATGTTACAAGGTCGATACTATGAAGCAAAAACAAATATCTAACACATAGCCCCAGCCACAGCAGCAACCACTAATACAGGACTGCCCATCGTTAGCAAAACTGCGCCATTTATCTGTAAAGGGTCCTACAAAGCGAATGTTACATACAGCAGAGGATCCAGCAGGTATTACCGAACGCCTGAATAGCAAACCCCCCAAGTCATGCAGGTAGAGCCCCTCGCACACCGCCGTATGACGGCTCATAATAGGCTTCGCACTGCTTGCCGTTCTTCAGTGCGGCGCCGATTTCATAGGAAGGCTTACAGAGGTCTTTCTGTTGCTTTCTTTATGTATTGCGGCATGCTGCACCCAATAAAGCCTGTGCATCAGCATATGGAGGCCAGGCGGATCTATAAGGGATCTGTCACTCGGGATAGAATTAGTTTGCGAGAACATTCAACGCCCATGTGAAAGAGCCCTAAGGGTAGTTTCACACGGGCGATTGTGATATCGACGCAAGAAAATTGTGGCAATATCGTAGTTTTGCTCATGAGATGTCTGAGCGCCAGCGCTGCTTTTTCTCGCAAGAACATCGCTGCCGCTTGCCATGTTCTTGCAAGAATGACAATAGGACCGTTGAAAGTGTCAAAAGTTGTTATAAATGTATATTCCCAAATTCTTCTATGGCTTTGTGACTTGAAACCGCCCTTCAGTATCATAACTCTCATATCTTCTATGTCGTGTCCGTGACTAGTGAAATGCTTGGCCACTGGTAATTCTTTCCTTCTCTGTTTAATCGTGTGTCGGTGAGACTTCATCTTCGCATTATTCAGTTTTTGTCCTCTTTCTCCGACATAAAGCCCCCCAACAGGACATTTACTACACAGGATCAGGTACACAACATCAGAACATGTGAATGTTCCCGGGATCTTATAGACCTCTGCTCTGTGTTGGGGTTATGTATCCTGTCCGCGGTCCATACATGTGAGCAGGTCTTACAGCTCTTTACATTACAGGGATAAGTTCCTTTTTGTGTGTTGGAGGGCAATGCGCTCCTGATTATAAAGTTCCTCAAATTTGGAGCTTGCCTATAACACAGAAGGGAGGGTCCAGGATTATGGTGTTCAGACGGTCATCTTTGTGTAGGTATGATGCAATTTCTTTGCACTCTTTGTTAGTACCTCTAGCTGTGAATTGTAGGTCACAATAGAGGCATACGTCCATTTCCTTCCTTCTCTGTGTATTGGAGCAATTGATTTCTGGGTATCCTGGTGGCTCTGGTGCTTTAAAAATGTCTTTTCGAGATTGTGTAAAAGTTCATCTGTCTGTTGGGTTGGAGCAGATCCGGTTGTATCTGATGGCCTGGCTGTAAACAATTGACTGTTTGATGTGTTTGGGGTGGAAGCTGTCCCATCTGAGGTATGTGAGCCGATCAATAGGTTTTTGGTAGGAATGTCTGTATTGAGTTCTTTGAAATTTTTATGGTGGTGTCCACAAAGTTGATTTCAGTACACGAGTAGCTTAATATCTCAGGTTTATGGTGGGGTGGAATGCAGTGGAATTTTCTTAGTTCTTGTTCGGTGTGGGTCCAGATGATTATTATGTTATCAATGTAGCGGAAGTAGGCCAATGGCTTGTTGTGGCAGGAGGCCAAATCACTCTCCAGTTTTGCCATGAAAAGGTTGGTATATTGCAGTGCCATTTTACTGTCCATGGTGGTTCCGGTGAGTTGCAGAAATATCTCTTTGCCAAAGGAGAAATAATTGTGTGTGGGGATGAATCTTGTAAGTTGTAACACCGATTCAGAGGCAACCCCATTGGCCTCAAGGTGTGCCTGGCAGGTGTTCAGTCCATCTTCGTGTGGGATGTTGGAATATAAGGATTCCACATCCATGGTGGCCAGGATGGTGCCATTGGGGAGGGGACCTACGGTTGACAGTTTGTTCAGTAGGTCCGTGGTGTCCTACAAGTAGCTGGTTGTACTCCTTACCAGTGGTTTGAGGACCTCTTCCACCCATCCTGAGATTCCTTCAGTGAGGGTCCCACACCGGAGATAATTGGTCTCCCTGGGTTGCCAGCTTTGTGTAGTTTTGGAAGCATGCATAAGTTCCAACTCAGGGGTTCTCCAGTATCAAGTCCAGAAATCTTGTGGAGCCCACATACTGGCTTCTGATGACCCTTCTCAATTCCCTCACATATTTTCGAGTTGGGTCTTGATCCAGTCTGGTGTAGTATCTGGTATCTGTCAGCTGTCTGTCTGCTACTTTTGTGTAGTCTGATGTGTTCATGAGAACTATAGCGCCACCCTTATCCGCAGGCTTAATGGTGATCTCCTTGTTGTTTTTAACATTGCATGCAAATTCGGAATAGCTCCACTCTCATCCGCCTGCATTGCTAATTACTTTAGTAAGGCCTCCTGTCCACGGGCGATATGTCACTGCGTTGTCCGCGGCGATAATCCGGCTGCCGGTAACGCAGTGAACGCTTTCCATAGGCTAACTATGGAAAGTGCAGCCCGAAGTCCATGAGCGGAGAATCATAGCGATTCTCCGCTCGCGGGATCAAAATCACGGCATGCTGCGATAGACTCATTGCGAAGGTCTGTCAGCTTTCGCCCCTCCTGTCCCGCCGTGGAATATCGCTAGTGATATTCCGTCACGGCCATGGACAGGCAGTCTAAGGGCTTATTCACATGAGTGATATTGTCACATGGAACACCTCGCTTATTGTTTTCAATGGGACCATAAAAGCAATCGCTTGCTCTCACATGTCCTGTGATGTGCATGTGAGTGCAATGCAAGGTTTCCCATTAAAGTCAATGGAAAACACTTGCATTCATTTCACAGAAGTGATGAGTTCCTTTTTCAAAAACACTTTGCATGGCCATTAAAAATGCACATTGGCGAGTGTTTGCTCGTCGGCGCCGTAAATTCAAATGAACGTCCAATTTTCTGTGATCAACGTTTTTAGCGAATGCGAATACGTCGCACACGGAAATCCCTCGCTTGGCATAAATCCTCGGAATGACTTCCAATGCCTACATAGAGGCACCTGTAAGCTTGTCGCAGCCTCCCCCTCCCTTTCTGTCCCCTCCTCCCATAGGAGTCTATGGGAGCCGCCAGTGTATATTGGCCAAAACATGGTTCCAGAACTATCTTCTTATCTGCCATATACTTGGCGGCGCATATTTCGGTCGCCTATGTTCCATTTTTTTTTCGCTGCAACATTTTTACGCACCGTATATTCGCCCGTGTGAACGAATGCATTGCAATGCCTCAGATGGTCACGTATATCGGCCGGCCGTAAAAACACACCGTATATGCGCTTGTGTGAATAAAGCCTAAGACTAATTTCAGACGTGCGAGCGCAATATTGGGCCTTAAATCATGGTCCGATAACACGCTTGCCAAAATGCATATTTCCACGCAAATGTGAGGTGTTTTTGTCTCAAAACTACCTCGCTTTACTTTCGGGGAAGAAGCGATTGTTTTCAGTGGGGAAACATTGCATCGCATCGCAAAACATCGCTCATGTATACGACGCCATTCAAAATAATAGCGTTCATATTTGTGCAATATTTGTATGTCTCGCAACGCACACATTTCGTGCGAGTTTCTCAGCCGTGTGAAACCAGCCTAAGAAAGGGGTTTTTATTCTGTAAAAGTAGACAGAGCTAAAAAACTACAATTTTAGTGTCATCATATTCGTACTAACCCAGTAGGAAGGAGAAATACAAGTCCTTCCTTTATAGTTCTCGCTCTTTTTAAACCACTTTTGGTTTTGGCTCAAAAAACTGCATCAAAGGGCGGATTCAGACGAACGTACTTGCGGAGGCGTTTCCGCACGCAATGAAGCGATGCCTTCAATTTCAATAGATTCGTTCAGACAAACATGTTTTTTCTACACAAAATCTTCATCTGAGAAAAGATGGGACCTGCTCTTTGTCCGTGTTACGCAGAACGTCACCATAGACTTCTATGGCAGCTCAAGAAAAGGGAAAAGAAGACTGCCGGCCCTAATTAGGCATTTAATTTACACCCCTGCCATGTCATTCTGCTCCATGGCAGGTGTGTAAATATTGTGTGTGAAGCCGGCCTAAGGGACTGATCACGCTGGGCGGACTACGCCGCAGGACGTGCCACAAGCTACGGTAAATCCTGCACCAAAATCTACAGTCGACCTGCGGAGTTTGATGCAGAAATGAAAATGGCTTCAGACCCACCTGCAATTCTGCATCAAGATCCGCAGTTAGACGCGTGGATTTTGGCGTGGAGTTCTGCAGCTGTGAATTTGGTTGCGCCCTGCCTCGTTATTCCGTTCTGTGTGAAAGGTCCCTGAGGGCTCCTGCAGATGGGCGTTTTTGCGCGCACAAACTTTGGACAATAGCACTGATTGATCTCAATGGGTTCCCTCACATTCTGCGTTTTTGTGCTCAGTTTTCGCCCTTGCGAATATATATATGACACACTCTATTTTTGTGCGCACCCAAGGCACCCCGTCCGCATGAAATCATTCACTGAGCTGTGCATTGTGCGGCATGTTCTGTGCGCAATAAACAGTGAATAGAACCCATTCATTTAAATGCGTTGGTTCATATAACTGTATTTTTCTCGTGCTTTTCGTTCGCACTAAAAAATGCACAATATGTTCCATTTTCCTTAGGGTTACATTCAACCAACTGACTTATAGCCTAAGGCTGGCTTCACACAGGACGGATTTACCGCGGAAATTCTGTGCGGAATTTCTGTGCGGCAAATCCGCATGTGGCTCCTAATCCCGGGATTAACCAGCCATGTGGACGAGATTTTGCAAAAATCTCATCTACAAGGGGCGGCCAATCTGTTGCAGCAAAGCCGGGCGGATCCAGCAATGCAGCACAGAATTGACAGCCACAGCATGCCAATTCTTTTTTTTTCTTTCTGTTGCGGCCTAACTCCTCTCTATGGGGAGAGAAAGCCGCGACGGAATGCCGGTGGCTGAACCGCTCCAAAAGCTGCGTCTCTCCCACGGATATCTTGCAGCTTTTTGGTGCAGTCAAAACCATGAGATTTCCGCGTGATTTCTGTCCCATGGGAACCCAGCCTAAGGGCTTCTTCACAGGGGCGTGTATTTGTCCCGTTATGCGACCGTGACAATCATGGCCGCATAACGGGACAATATGAAACCATTGATTTCAGCGGTTTCGTTTTCACTAGCTCTGAATACTGAATACCTGCCCTATCTTTCCACACATAGTTAATACTACATGCGGGAAAGATAGGACAGCACTTATCTTCCCGCAGTTTTTTTTCAAACTCCTACATTATGGCGCAGAGTTTCAACAGCCCGAAAAGAGAAAAAGAAAACGCCATTCATGTGCAACTTCGCTCCATAGTGGCGAGTAGTTGTGCATCAGCCCGTGTGTTCTTAAGCCCTAAAACAGGTACTTATACAGATCTCAGTAAACAAGCGCGTGTATTAATAAGGAATCGTGAATGAACCCCTTTAAACATATTGGTAGGTTTTGTTTTTCAATGAAAAAATGGAATTAATACAGATCCTTAATACGAAAGTGAGGATGAGCCTCAGGATCCCAAGCTCACATATCCACAAGATGCTCACTGGGTCTGACCACGCCGTGTTTGAGCTTCTGGTTAGTGAATCAGGTGAATTATTTAACCTGTTTTGCGGGTTTTATAAAAAAAAGAAAAATGAAAATATGAGTGTGGAAGGTGACATGTGAGATTAGTGAGATGATTAAGCGCTCCTGCGCACTCACGGTGGCTTCTGCATCAGTTTCCAATCAGTATTAAAAAGATTAAAAGAAGATAAATGTGCAGCAAAAAAGTGCTGATGTGACTGTAGCTTCCATCTAGTCCCAGTAATGAGATACTCAAGCTGCCAGCAATCTGTCAGGGCAACCTGATGCTCATCCTCTCAAGATGCGGCGGCTCCTGGGCTCTACGGTGACCCCCCACACTCGTTCTCTGACTTTCAGGGGGCTTAGAAGCAACTGCATGTTTTATTGAACCATTTTTGAGTGAAACTTTTTGATCACACTTTTTTGCCATGCGTTTTCTTCCCCTTTTAGGGCTCAGTCACATGAGCGGCGATCCGCGGGTATTTCCAGACAAAAAAACGCCTGCACTGCGTACGAAAATCCGCATGACCAGGTCTATTGCTAGCCATATGTTCTTTATCTGGCAGGTGCGGATTTTCGTGCAAAAATATTCCGGATCGCCGCTCGTGTGACTGAGCCCTTAGAGAAGCCTATGGAAAAATGCCTGAAAGAAAAAAAAAAGTATTACCTAGGTCAAAAGTGGAAAAAAAGGGAAATTACAAGAACAAAATTCACTTTTGTAGCATGTTTTATAATTCTCTCTTGACTTACAGCAAAAAAGCGGTAAAAGCACAAGGAAAACCTCCATAAAAAAACACCGTGCGAAAGCATCCTGAGGGCTTATTCACATGGAAAAGCAGCTATTTGAAGTTTTGTGCACTTCCTGCGATTCATAAACCCGCAGGAATTGCGTCTATTGTTTCAGCTGTATCCCACTCCCTGAACACAGGCGGGGTATGAAGAACACAAGCGGCCCCATTTGTCTTCTGCATCCTCCACTCAGAGCGCTCGGCTGTGTAACAGCTAGGCGTCCTGAGCGGGGAGCAGCTGGATGCAGAAGACAAGCGGCCCCGCTTGTATTCTGCATCCCCCGCTCGGAGAGCAAGGTGATCGCTCAACGTTTGAGCAATCATCTTGCGCTGTAAAAAAGATTTTTTGAGCGATAATCATTGTGTCTAAGCCAGGCTTAGGAACGCCTCGCTCATTGTTCTCAATGGGACCTTAAAAGACATTGCATGACACTCGCATGCCGTGTGATGCGCACACTGTGCGATATGATGTTTCCCATTGAAATCAATGGGAAACACTTGTGATCCTCTGACGTGCGTGAAAGACGCCCCTGAGGATCACAATTTCACAAAAACAATGCAAGGCATTTTTGAATGAAAAACACCTTGTATTGGCATGAAAAATGCACATTGGCAACTGCTATATCGCTCCAAATTTCTCGGCTCGACATCAGACTCGCCCATGTGAATTTAGCCTAAAAGGAGTTTTCATGGAATTTTTAATCGATGACTTATCCTTAGGATAGATAACTAATATCAGATCGGTGGGGTCTGATCGGCATCCCCCCCCCCCTCCCCGCCCCCGGCCTTTCAGCTGTTTGCAGAGTCACTGTGCACCAAAATTAACAGGGCTCCATTTACAGTATTGTGCTGCGGTCTGGAGGAATAGAACTGCAGCCTCAGTCCCTTTCACTTGCATGGGGCTACTCTTGTAATGCCATTCACAGCCACTCCACAATGAATGGCGCTGTGCTAGTTCTGATGTGCGAACAACTGATTGGCGTACTCCCACCAATCCGATATTGACGATCTGTCCTAAAGGAAGGCCATCAATTAAAATCCCCTGGAGTACCCCTTTAACCTCCCCTTCTGATTACCCCAAGTTCTGTTCATTCAAAAGAAAAAGGACGTTACAGTTTTTGCTGTACAGAGCTCATTCAACTTCAAACGGCTGTAGCTACGGTTGTATCAGCGCAAGTGAAACAATTTTATTTTCATTTTGAAGCCAAGATTCTTGCCCGTAGCAACAACAGAAATGGACCTACATCCGTTTGAAGTGGGGTCGGGTATATTGAATTTACAACTGTCAAGTTAGTCTGTGTGCAGAATGGGGCAGAAGCAGCACGGATAAGCATCTAGTAGCGGTCTCAGTAGTAATAGTGCATCCAGTAGTGGCCCCAATAGTAACAGTGCTCCAATACTAATAGTGGCCCAAGTAATAATATTTCCCCCATAGTGGCCCCAGTAGTAATATTTCTCCCCATTGCAATAGTGCATCCAGTAGTGGCCTAAATAGTAATAGTGCCCCCAGTAGTGGCCCCAGTAGTAATAGTGCTTCAATAGCAATAGTGCATCCAGTATTGGCCTAAATAGTATTAGTGCTCCCAGTAGTGGCCCCAATAGTAATAGTGCCTTAAGTAGTGGCCCCAATAGTAATAGTGCCCCGAGTAGTGGCCCCAGTAATAACAGTGGCCCCCATAGTGGCTCCATTAGTAACAGTGCCCCCAATAGCAATAGTACATCCAATAGTCTCTTCAATAGTAATAGTGTTCCTAGTAGTAGCCTCAATAGTAGTAGTCCACCCAGTAGTGTCCCTAATAGTAACAGTGTACCCATAGTGGCCACACTAGTAACAATGTCCCAGTAGCAGCCCCAATAGCAATAGCGCCCCCAATAGTAATAGTGCCCCCAGTAGTGGCCTCAATAGTAATATTGCCCTCTTAGTGGCCCCAGTAGTAACATGGCCCTCCGTTTGTGCTCTCTCCACCCTGAACCTGTGGCCAGGCAGCAATCTCACACCATGAAGTATTTATCACTCTCAAGTTCCAGTCCGGCCGCCGCTACTATTAACAGACACTGTGACCCCTGACATCTCCGCCCAGCATCTGCGTTGCATACAGGACATGCAGGAACGCAGACGCCAGGAGGAGAGGTCAGGGGTCACCGTACCTGTCTCCAGCAGTGGCAGCCAGGCTGAGGCTAGAGAGAGAGGGAATGATATATTTGATGTTGTGAGGTTGCTGCTTGGCTGCATGCCTTTGGACTTCATTACTGGCCGGGCCAAAGAGTCACTGGCTAGGTGGCAACCCAAGCCGAGCTCTGTCTGTGCTAGACATCAAATTTGCCATAGAAAACATTGAAACATGGACTGGCTGCAGCTGACAGCCGCATCACAACCACATCCTGAGTGGACCATGTGCTTTACCGTTAGAAGGGTTCATGGGTTAAAACTAGCGAAACAGTGCAAGTAACATATAACTTGTCTTCTAACTAGAGATGAGCGAGCATACTCGCTAAGGCAAACTACTCGAGCAAGTAGTGCCTTATGTGAGTACCTGCCCGCTCATCTCAAAAGATTCGGGTGCCAGCGGGGGTAGAGCGGGGAGGAACAGGGGGGGGGGGAGATCTCTCTCTCACTCTCTCCCCGCCGTTCCTCCCCGCTCTCCCCCGCCGCTCCCCGTCGGCACCCGAATCTTTAGAGACGAGCGGGCAGGTACTTGAATAAGGCACTACTCGCTCGAGTAGTTTGCCTTAGCGAGTACGCTTGCTCATCTCTACTTCTAACCATTAGCTTTTTATAAAGACGATAAAGATATTTTATTATTTGAAGTTAGCTGCAGAATAGATTGTATTTGGCCATAAATTGTGTGAGATTGTAAAAAAATTACTCTTGTCTAGAGTCTCTAGCCCAGTGATGGCGAACCTTTTAAAGACGAGTGCCCAAACTACAATCCAAAACCCACTTATTTAGGGGTCAGGGGGCGGGGCTTATCAGGACATATAATTTTACCCCCGTCATTCTAAAAAGAACAGGGCCGCTTCAAAATAGACAGCATGCAGATTTTGACTGCTTTTTGGATGCGGATATCCTGAAGAATGTCCTCAGCGGCCCCAGCAATAATAGTGACCCCCACAGCAGCCCACAGTATGACAGCAACATCTCACAGTGGCCCCCAGTGTGACAGTAACATCCCACAGTGGCCCCCAGTGTGAGAGCGACATCTCACAGTGGTCCCCAGTGTGACAGCAACATCTCACAGTGGCCCTCAGTGTGACAGTCACATCCCACAGCGGCCCCCATCGTGACAGCAACATCTCACAGCGGCCCCCAGTGTGACAGTAACATCCCACAGCGGCCCCCAGTGTGACAGCAACATCTTACAGTGGCCCTCAGTGTGACAGTAACATCCCACAGTGGCCCCCAGTGTGACAGGGACATCTCACAGAGGTCCCCAGTGTGACGGCAACATCTCACAGCGCTCCCCAGTGTGACAGCGACATCTCACAGCGGCCCCCATTGGGACAACGACATCCCACAGCGGTCCCCAGTGTGACAGCAACATCCCACAGCGGCCCCCAGAATAATGGTAACACCCCACAGTGACCCCCAGTAGTAATAGTGACACCCCACAGCGGCCCCCCAGTAGTAATAGTGACACCCCACAGCAGCCCCTAGTATCATAGTGACACCACCCCCCACCCCCGAGACCCATATACTTACCCCTCCTCTTTGTAGAAGCTCTGGTCCTCCTCTGCTGGGCGTTGCTGCTCTGCGCTGATTCCGCTGCACACTGTGCCGTCAGTGTGCTGCCGGATGCCTCCTCCCCCCGCTCTCGCAATACCTAAGAGGAGACGTTGGGGGGGAGAGGGGAGGAGGCGTCTGGCGGCACACTGACAGTGTGCACCGGGATCAGCGCTGCTAGCAGCGCAGTGAGTGAATACCAGCAGGGGAGCCACGGCCCCTGCCGGTATTTACTAAAGTGGTGAGCGGACGATGACAGTGTGTGCCAGTAGGGAGGGCTCGCCGTGCCGACCTCTGGCACGCGTGCCATAGGTTCACCACCACTGCTCTAGCCTATACTGACCTCAGCCCAATTTCATAATCCCCCATAGAATGCAGACAGAGATGCAGTAATACGAAAAGCTAGTTGCCAGGTCAGTCCCCATGAGCACTGTTATAGTTGCTTCTAGTCATACCTATTACCCCCCATCATCACCTATTACCGATATAGTAGGGGTTGCCCCACCATAGCAAGTAATTGCCTATTCTCAAGAAAGGGGATAAGTGTCCCATTGCTGGGACCGTCACTGATCATTTAAATAGAGGTCCCCGAGTCCCCCAACAACGATCATTTCTGCACACTACCGCTCCAAGACTTTCGGATATAGCCAAACACTGTCCCCGGCTATCTCCAGCAGATTTAGTAGTACAAAGATGTCAGCCTTTACTACAAAGTATTGAGTGGTGGAGGTCATGTGAGGAGACGGGTGGAATGCCTGGAGGTCTATGTAAATGGCCCATTAGGATGGTATGGCATCAGGTTGATTAACCCCTTAGAGACAAGCCTATTTTGTGTCTTAAGGACCAAGCGATTTTCATTGTCACATGCCATAGCTCATTGATTGGGAGGGAGAGAGAGATGGAAAAATCCCAGAGAAATTCTGCTATTGTTTTTAGGTTTTGTTTTTACAGCGTTCACCATTTAGTAAAAATAACAAGTTTCTTATCTGATCGGCGCAATTACTGCGATACCAAGTTCATGGAGATGTTTTTTATTTTTTACTACAATAAAAACACATTTTTAAAGAAAAACAATTGAATTTGCATCGCTGCATTCTAAGGGCTTATTCACACGAGTGTATATCGGCTGCCCATTCCAATGCATCAGATCACACAGGCGTATTTCTGCGGCTTTAAAGAACCCGCTGGGCACTTTTACGCCAGGCAGGAAAGATAGCCCTGGAATTATCTTCCCTGACGGAATATGCTGGTGGCTGCATAGACCCCCATGGGAGCCTATAACAGCGTCCAGAGAAGGGAGGTGGGAGGGGGTTTTGCAGCGTGGCTGCTAAACTCCCTCCCCCTTCTCTACTCCTCTTTCCTCCCATTGGGCTGTTTGCAGCCCATTGCTGAATGCGAACAAGGTGTGGGGAGGGCATTGCGGCCTCGGCGTATATGCGCTGGGCATGTGCCGCCTGAATGGGTGCACAAACGTTAGATTTGTGCACCTGTTCATGCATTTTTAGGGCATCGGTGGCCATACGTAAAAATGCCCACGGCTGTGTGAATCCAGCCTAGGACCCAAAACATTTTTATTTTCCAGCATCGGCGCTCCATGGGGGCTTGTTTTCTGCAGGAAGACTTGTAGTTTTTCTGGTTATCATTCTGAGATACCTGTGACTTTTGGATTGCTTTTTGTTGTTGTGTTTTTAAGGGAGGTGAACAAAGGAAAAATAACAGTGCTAGCAGTATTTTTTAAAACTATTTTTATGGCATTCACAATGCGCGATAAATAAAGTATTGTCATTGTCTGGGTCGTTACACATGCGGTAATACCTATTATGTGTTGCTTAATAAAAATTATTCTGGTATTTTTGTTGGACAAAATGTGTTTTTTTTAAATTGATTTTTTTTTCTTTAAATTAAGGCCTGTTTCAAATGAGCTGCAAAATTGCACGATTTTGTAGCGATGCGACATCGCTACAAGATGCATGTATTTGCAGTCCATGGTTTCCAATGGGCTTCATGAAATACATGCGTTTTGTAGCGGTCACATAACATTGCTATAAAATCGTGTGATTTTGTAGCCCGTGTGAAACAGACCTTAAGATTATTGAACACTTTTAGTCCCTGAAGGGGACTTTGAGATATGATCATTCGATCATTAGGATAGTACATTGCATAACTTATCTAATGCATTCTACTAAGCCTATGACAGCAGCCTGTTAGACTCTGTGGGAGGCGGGGTCTAATAGTCTGAGTTACATGGGAGACATGGAGGTCTTTGTCAGACCAGGGCTGCCATTGGACCCCATTGGTACCTTGGACTCACGCAGTGGGGTGTGATGGGTGACAGAAAGAGCCCTCTCTCTCCCTGTCATTGGCTTACATGCTACAGTTGCTATTGATTGTGGCATATAAGGGATTAAGCTGACAGGATCTGAGGTTCCTCAGCTACTGGCTGTTAGAGCAGGAGCCCCGCTGTCAGTAGTTAGTCAAGCCACCGCTTTAAAAAAATATATATGTACAGGGTTAAAGCCCATTAGTGAGGTCAGTAAAAAGGGGGAATTGGCCGTCACTAAGGGGCTAAAAAAGTTCCACTATATAACATATTTGCATTTATTTAGTGGCTTAGCTGTTCCTTATACATTGCTCTAATATATTTCTTGCTATCCACAGCACATGACTTATAGATACAACGTCTTAGGCCTTAGTCACACGGGCATTTTTTCCCGCGATTTGCGGATCGCATGACGGATACGCATCCGCAAATCGCGTGACCGGGGGCCAAAAAATTGCCCGAAAAAACTGCTCCTAGCCGCGTTTCATTAGAAATACAGCCGGCTCCATTGAAAGCAATGGGCTGCGGGCGATCTCACGATGAATTTTCGGGAAGGGCTTAAAAATATAAGCCCTTCCCGGAAATTCATCCAGAAATGTGTAAAAAAAAAAAAAAAACATATACTCACCTGGGCTCGGCAGACAGAGTTCAGCCGCGGCCGGCCGGCAGTTCTCCTGAACTGCTCTAAGTAGTATTCAGCAGCCGGGGATTTAAAATCCCCGCCTGCTGAATGAGCTGCCTCTGATTGGTCACAGCCTCACCAATCAGAGGCAGCTCTCACTCACACCCATTCATGAATTCATGAATGGGTGAGTGAGTGCTGCCTCTGATTGGCTCAGCGCAGGGACCAATCAGAGGCAGCTCTCACTCACACCCATTCATGAATTCATGAATGGGTGAGTGAGTGCTGCCTCTGATTGGCTCAGCGCTGCAAAGCAATGGTTCTATAAAATCGCCGGACGCATGCGCAAATCGCGCGTAAAAACGCCCGTCTGTCTGAGGCCTTATACTGTATATACCTGGCAGCAACCTCAATTGATACAAGAAAACACTGAGAAAGAATTGAGTTCCCTCAGCATTCTGGGAGAATTGCTGTTTCGGTAACATTGTAGCTGCCTTTTCATATGAATGGGATTCTGGACGCCCCTCTTGTGCACCGCGGCTCTGTAAAGTGTCTGGAGGAAGTATTGGCTTCTTCTACTCCTTTTCTTAATTGGTTTGTTTGCATGCCAATAGGCCACTGCTGCTCTTGGGGAAATGCAATGTTTAACCCCTTCTTGACAAGCCTCTATTTGTTTGCTTTAAGCAATTCTCATTAGCTGTTTTAAATTTTTTACAACGTTCACCATGTGCGATAAACAACAAAATATTTTCTTTGTGGTCTTGTGCAATACCGCCCATTTTCTGGGAAAAACCTGAAAATAGATAAATGTTTCCATATATTTGTAGAGATGCATTATATTTGGCCTTCTGCTTCAGGTCACTGAGGGGGTTCATGCTACCAAAGGAAACATGAGCAAACTTTTGAAAAGTTTGGTTCGGCTGGTTCGCCAAATTTGGGGAAAAGTTTAGTTTAGATCAAATTAATTTGAATCGAACCAGAACTTCACCAATAGCCCTAAAATAATGATCCCAGACAAACCAGTAGTTCTCCTGTAGCCATTCACACTGTTGCCTTGCAGTGCTGGGTCCTAGGTTCAAATTTAACAACATCTGCATGGTGCTTGTATGTTCTCCCTGTATTTCACAATTTTCTTTATTAATATAGCACATGCGTATTATGCAACACTCTACACTAGTGATATTTTCTATCTCCATTGTGAAAAAGAAGAGGAGGGAGAAGAGGAGACGGAGGAAAAATGGCAGCACTGTTGCCTTGAAGTGCTGAGGTCTTAGGAGTAATGGTGGCTCAGTGGTTAGCACTGTTGTGGTGCAGTGATGTGGTCTTAGACGTAATGGTGGCTCAGTGGTTAGCACTGTTGCCTTGCAGTGATGAGGTCCTAGGAGAAATGGTGATTCAGTGGTTAGCACTGTTGCCTTGCAGTAATGAGGTCTTAGGAGTAATGGTGGATCAGTGGTTAGCACTGTTGCCTTGAGTGCTGAGGTCTTAGGAGTAATGGTGGCTCAGTAATTAGCATTGTTGCCTTGCAGTGATGAGGTCCTAGGAGGAATGGTGGTTCAGTGGTTAGCATTCTTGCCTTACAGTGATGAGGTCCTAGGAGAAATGGTGGTTCAGTGGTTAGCACGGTTGCCTTGCAGTGATGAGGTCTTAGGAGTAATGGTGGATCAGTTGTTAGCACTGTTGCCTTGAGTGCTGAGGTCTTAGGAGTAATGGTGGCTCAGTAATTAGCACTGTTGCCTTGCAGTGATGAGGTCCTAGGAGGAATGGTGGTTCAGTGGTTAGCACTGTTTCCTTGCAGTGCTGAGGTCCTAGGTTCACATCTGACCAAGGGCAACATCTGCATGGAGTTTGTATGCTCTCCCTGTGTTTCTGTGGTTTTCCTTCCACACTCCATGAATAAAGATTTTGAGCCTCAATGGGAAAGTGATGTAAAGCGCTGTGTAATATGCACATCTTGTATAAATACAGGTGATTATTCTGAAACAGAAGGAGGGCATACTAACTGCATGTAGTTTTGAACCTAGGGCTCAAACAAGGCAAGAGTGCTAAATGTTGAGGCATAGGCGAAGGAGCACCACTTTCTTCTTCAGTGGGTCTGGCCCGGACAAACTTTTATAAAAGTTTGCCTACTTCAGTTTACTTAAAGGGGTTGTCCCGCGAAAGCAAGTGGGGGTATACACTTCTGTATGGCCATATTAATGCACTTTGTAATGTACATCGTGCATTAAATATGAGCCATACAGAAGTTATTCACTTACCTGCTCCGTTGCTAGCGTCCCCGTCTCCATGGTGCCGTCTAATTTCAGCGTCTAATCTCCTGATTAGACGCGCTTGCGCAGTCCCGTCTTCTCCCTTCTGAATGGGGCCGCTCGTGCCGGAGAGCTGCTCCTCGTAGCTCCGCCCCGTCACGTGTGCCGATTCTAGCCAATCAGGAGGCTGGAATCGGCAACGGAACGCACAGAGCCCACGGTGCACCATGGGAGAAGACCTGCGGTCCACCGTGGGTGAAGATCCCGGCGGCCATCTTAGCAAGGTAAGTAAGAAGTCGCCGCAGCGCGGGGATTCGGGTAAGTACTATCCGTTTTTTTTTTTAAAGGGACAACCCCTTTAAGACTAAGCAATGCCAGATTATAAATGACTAGCCCTGATGTTATGGGCCTTCAGTGATGTGAGTATGCCTATGATAGCCAATGGGACATAGGTACAATGTACAGCAGTGTAGCATGTACTGGTACTTATCTACTTTAGACTCCGGAGTCACAGAGGAGTCTGTATCTGCAATTACAAGTAAACATTTTGAAGCACAACTTGAACCTCTTGAGCCCCAGTGCAAAATCCATAACGGCCCGTCCTGAATTTACCATATATATTACCGGCGTCCTATTATGTGTCAGAGGGACTATTTGAGCCAGCACCCGGATTTGGCCGATACCTCTCTGCCCCCTATAGCTACACCACTGAAGCATTGTATTAGTGAATTACTATATTGGACATTCTTTAATGGGGCTTTACAATAAAGTTCACCTTTAATTCAAACTTTTATCTTTTCATGTTCCATCTCAGCGAGCTCCAGCTAATACGTCTAGTCTACCTGTCATTCTGAGACACGGTTGGTATAAAACAACATGTATTTGTTGATTTGTATCCTTGGTGATGCAGAAATGCCAAAAGCGTAATGATTTTAAACGTCACTTTAAATCTTTTTCATTGTTCGGCTGCCCGGCCTACCTGTCCGTGTACAAACATCTGCTAGGTTACAACATTCGGGTTCCATTACCCCTGAGTGTTCGCAGCTAACCCCGCAGCTATTGTCGCTGACATTTACATATTTTTATAACATTACTTTCAGCTTCAACAGGTTTTCACCCATTTTTCTGGTTAACCTGTAACCCACATGAATACTGGAGATTTCCTCTTAAGCTGGATTCATACGGCCAAATTTGCAATCGCGATACGCAGAGAATAGAACCCATTGATTTCACGTAATTTTCTGCGCATTTTGGTTGCACAAGAAAAACCGCAGCATGTTCTACTTTCCAGTGCATTTGCACACCAAAGGTCTCCATAGAAGACGTGCAAATGCATGTGCAATACACAATGAAACGTGTTAGAAAAAAACACATCTGGTACTCATTAGACTAATTAGCTATTTCAATCGGTGCATCTTTGTTTGCCGTGCGCTAATGAACATGCCTTGCAGCCGCAAAAAAGTACATTAAAATATGCCAATGTGTTTGCAAAAAAAGCCATTTTCATTCTGCAAAAACACTGTACTCAAGCGCAAGCAGATCCGCATGCGCTCGTGTGAAAGGAGCCTTAGGCTGGCGTCATTGACCTTAATGGGCAATTTCGGTCTATAACGACAGAAGGATTATAAAAATTATTCAAATGAGCAGAAGTGAAGAAATCGATACACAACCGAATGTAATCGTTCCCTTTTTGCTCCTATGGGAGCCTATGAGAGCTGTCAGAGAGGGGAAGGGCAAGGGAGTTTAGCAGCGGCTCGCATTGATAAAGTCCCTCCTCCTCAGCTTGCCGGTAGTTCCCATAGGCTGGGGCGGAGCGGGAGTTTAGTGCACTAGCTCTGCTAAGCTTCCGCCCCATCCCAGATGATAAGAGGCTGAGAGGTGGAGGGAGATTAGCAGAGCTGAACTTCCCCCCCCCCTCCCCGGCTTACGGTATTGGGGAAAACCTGGCCGTGGCTGTCTCTCATTCATGAGATTTTTGGCTGCAATGTGGGCGGACGAACATCTTAGCGACCATGTGAAAGAGCCTTCAATTTAATACATACCTTAAAAAACGCATGTCTGAATACCCAAATACAAATCAATGAGGTTTAAGCTGTCCACATTACATGTATAAAGAACATGCGTGTAATATGGAGCAAATACGCCAGTATGAATGAGCCCTTATGAAGCAGCCATAATGCTGGCCCTCGGTGAAGATGAGTTTGACACTCCCATTCAGGGGCGTAACTATAGAGGATGCAGGGGATGCGGTTGCACCCGGGTCCAGGAGCCTTAGGGGGCCCATAAGGCCTTTCTTCTCCATATCGGGAGCCCAGTACTATGAATAAAGCATTATAGTTGGGGGCCCTGTTCTAGGTCTTGCATTGGGGCCCAGGAATTTCAAGTTACGCCTCTGCTCCCATTAGAGCATCTGTCCTGAGGACTTGTTTTATTTACTACTATTTTAGAAAGAATATGTTGTTTAGTGTTTAATTAATTAATTCACTAACATAAAAGTTAAGTTTTAATATTCAGTTTTGGAGGGCGGAGTCTACATCGGGACAGACGGCGGCCGGCCCTTTAACAACTCTGAACCAACACACAGATTGTCTCCACTGATGTACATACAATATAGGCGCATACTAAGGATATTGTTCCATAAGGCTGGCTGAACCCTCTTTGATAGCTGAACTTCCATCTGACCCTCACCCCCTCCCCCGTCACTGCGTTCGGAGTTGTCAGATTTGTTTTTGGAATAAATTAAATTCAACTTGAGTTCAAAGACTTTAAGACCGAACATTTCAGACAAAGGCAATTAACTTTATAATCAGGGATTTGAGTTTTCTTAAAATCCGCACATATCAATCATGGAAACTTTGTTTAATTACATTTATAATCATCGTACCAATTCTGCTGACCTTTGATCTTCTCCATTAGGATAATTTAATGCCGTTATGTGATGTGTGATATGGGATTTTCAGTACGCTGCCATAACGACAAAAAATGGACGCCCTCTTGCTTTGATTATGATGGTTTGAAGGGGGAAAAAAAGCTCCGGCGAAGATTATTCCAAGCTTGGTAATGCTCTTCTTTATTTTTCAGCAAAGCCATCTGAACTCCTTTCTCTGGACCATCAAACGAGATCCTCCTTCATACTTCTTTGGCACCATTCATGTCCCATATACAAGGGTGTGGGATTTTATCCCCGAAAACTCGAAGCAAGCTTTCCAGCAGAGCAATATTGTGTACTTTGAGTTAGATTTGACAGATCCCTACACGATCTCCGCACTGACCAGTTGCCAAATGTTGCCCCAGGGTGAGAATCTACAAAGTGTTCTTCCTCGGGATATTTATCGCCGACTCAAACGCCATTTGGAATATGTTAAACTGATGATGCCCTCATGGATGACCCCGGATCAAAGAGGAAAAGGTCTTTATGCTGATTATTTATTCAATGCCATTGCTGGAAATTGGGAACGAAAGAGACCCGTATGGGTGATGCTCATGGTGAACTCCCTAACGGAGGTTGACATTAAATCCAGGGGAGTCCCAGTTTTGGATCTATATCTGGCTCAGGAAGCAGAGCGTCTTAAGAAGAGAACTGGGGCCGTCGAAAAAGTGGAAGAACAATGTCACCCGCTTAATGGGTTGAATTTTTCACAGGTAAGGGTTATCAAACATTTATTACATATAAGACTATATGTAATTACTCAGACTACATCCTAGAGGTTAGTGATGGCCAATACAGCTTTTTACTGACCTCACTAATAGGCTTTAAACCTGCAGATACAGCTTTTTTAAGGTGCTGCTTTGACTGATTACTGACAGCCTGGTTCCTGCTCCAACCACCAGACACGCATTCATAACAACCCAGACAATGAAAATATGTTATTTATCACGCAGGGAGAACACTAAGAATAATTTTATAAAGTAACGCCAGAATTTCAGTTTTTTTGGTTTCTAAAAGTCACATGTATCTCAAAATGTTACCAATTAAAAGAGCAACTCTTCCCGCAAAAAACAAGAGAGCAGAGATCCATCGCCGGATAAATTACAATGTGACGGGTCTTAGAATCAGACGATGCAGATTCAGTTCCTTTAAAAGCACAAGATTAAATTCCGTTGCAGAACGTTTTCACTGAATTAAGGGCGTTTTGCGGAGTCGATGTTGTGGATTTCTAACATACATAAAATGTAATCCCACAAAACTTTCCACACAACACATTCTGTAGTTAAGGGGGGTTTCCGACTAACTTATTTGCGGAGGCATTTCCGCACGGGAACATCTCGCCCGTGTAACGTGACAACACTATGCCTTTGATTTCAATAAATTCGTTGAGATGAATGTGCTTTTTCCAAGTAAAATCTTTGTACGCCGCGTCAAAAGATAGTCTTGCCTTATCTTTTACTAAGTTACACAGGAAGCTCCCATAGACTTCTATGGAAGCCGGAAAAAATGGAGGGGGAGGGAGTTACTCGATGTACAATGCTGAGGAAAGAAGACATTAGTTCATTGGTTCTACTTAAGCATTAGTAGTTATTCCAAGGATTTCTGTCAATCTTTGGATTTCCGCACAGCAGCATTTTTTGCCGATACACAGCAGCCGCCCAGGTGATCGGCAGAAAATAAGCGGCTAGAGTTCGGGACTCCATCGCGGCAATTCTTCATTCATACGATTTTACGGTGGCCGTAAAAATGCATATGGTGGTGTGAAAGAGCCCTTACACAGCTAAGCTGCGAGGTCACCGATCTGACAGTAGAGCTTGAAATGTCAATTTCCAAGGAGAAGCAGCAAAACTTTGAAAACAGCTCTATATACATGTATAAACGGAGAAGAAAACATCATGTACAGGGAAAGATATAATAGTAATATACCCTGCTTCCCCGAAAATAAGACAGTGTCCTATATTAATTTTTGCTCTAAAAGATTTTAACTTTTTTACACGTATAGCTGCCTGGACAATATTTATATTGTCTTTTTTATTGAATGTAACAAGGTCTCAATTTTGGAGTAGGGCCTATACTTCAAGCGTCCTCAAAAATCCTGAAAAATCATTCTGCACCCTCAAAAATCCTGAAAAATATCACTAGGGCTTATTTTCAGGGAAACATGGTAGTATGTAAGTCCCCCCCCTCCACCCCACCAGATGTTGATTCAGAGGAAGCAAAGTATCAACACTGTTACTTTTTTGTAAACTAATATTGTAACATTTTTGGAAGGGCACGGTGCGCTGCTAATGTGTTCCTGCATCAGTCGTAGTAAGCTCATAATATATCATTTGAACATCAAAACATACAAGGCGTTCAAGGCGTCAGCTATAAAGTTCAAAGATTATATAAATGGGAAATGCCTTGGAATATACCATGAAACATTCCAAGTATATATGGACTAATCGCCCCTATATTGGCATCAAATCGTCAATCGATCAACAAGGTTGGCTTCTCCTGTAGACTGAGTTCCGATTACTAAATGGAAAGAAAAGTCGGAGTTGTTTACTTAAACTTGATAAGTTACTTTCCAGCTCTATGAAGTTTGTACTTTGTACCTATCAGTGGTCAATTAAACATACTCATCACTTCTGGGCAGAACAAAGAGTTGTCAGTTTGTGCAGAAGATTGAATATCTGGGAGTGTTGGTAATTGTATCTACAAAAGAACAGCCAGCATTCACAGCCTTCTCACCTTCTACCCCTCAAAGCTATCAGTGAGCCGAGATCACCAGAAGGTATCTGTGAAAGGTGACAGCTGTGAAAATATTGGACTGTGAAAAGCCTCATCATTGAGACAGATAGGAGTCTATGGAGGGGAGGAAGGAGTTGGAGAGGTAACAATAACATAGAACAGAAGGCGGATGATTGAGAAGACAATGGTCACATACTGTCCCGGAGACCCATTCACATGGACACCCATGTTGAGGAGACATTAGAACAGATCTCCAGTTTCAGCTTGCTGGTTTTTGGCAAACTCGGTAAAAGAGTACATGAGAGGCCTGGACTCCTTTCTTGAGTGTTACAATATTACATATTATATCACTCATTACTTCAGAAGGGTCGGGGATTCTTGGGACTGGATTATTACGATTGCCAGATTGGAGTCGGGAAAGAACATTTTCCCTAAAATTAGTAAAATTGGCTTCTACCTCATTGGGGTTTTTTGCCTTCCTCTGGATCAACATTGAAGGGTAATAGGCTGAATGGGATGGACATATGTCTTCTTGTCGGCCTTACATACTATAGGTGCTGCTCTATGTACAGTATTATTCATGTTATCTCATGGTTGATTTGGACTCTATCAGCTACTTTGATGTTGCGCTACCCTTTTGTTTTCTATATACCGTGTTTCCCTGAAAATAAGACAGCGTCTTATATTAATTTTTGTTCAAAAAGGTTTAACTTTTTTACATGTATAGCTGCCTGGACACTATTTAAATTGACTTTTTTAATTAACTGTTAGCAGGGATTAATTTTGGAGTAGGGCTTATATTTCAAGCATTCTCAAAAAGCCTTAAAAATCATTTCGCATCCTCAAAACTTCTGGAAAATCATGCTATGTCTTATTTTCTGGGTATATCTTATTTTCAGGGAAACAGGGTAGCATACCATACCGTTGGGCATGCAGGCACCTAATCGTAGTTATGATTACAGTAGATCCGCCATATATATAATCTGAAGTTGCGTTTTTGTGGAATAACTGGACAGACGTCTCCTTATAACCTACAGCTGGCCATTTGTGAAATTGGATCCTAAAACATTAATCTGATGGATTTAAATTGCTTGAACTTTTTTCAGCGTTTTTGCATTGATGTCAGTTAAAATCAAATGTCTAATGAAATGCCTTAACAACAGATTTCTCATATTTTGGTTCAGTTGAAACCTTTATTCGCACTATATGGTTTACATTGGATCATTCTGTATAGGGCAATAGCCCAATGTAGTTGTGTTGTTTTTTCCCCAAAATTTGAGATCCCCAGTGACCATTTCTTTAGTATATGGGTTGAAATTGCAGTCAGCCTTCATTCCTACAGACTAAGGGCTTATTCACACAACCATATACGCAATGTATATGCGCTAATGTGAATAGATTAATGAAAATCATTGTACTTGCACTGACTCCATTGACCACTTATTACGTGTGCATAATACCCGGTAATATTACGCTGGTGGGAATGAGCCTTTTCTTGGGTTGAAACCTCTGGAAGTTAATACAGTATAGTAGGAATCTAATATAAATAAGCCTATATGCTTGTTCTTTCACCACACTTTGCTGTAACTTTGGTGTATGATGTGGGTGTCATTAGATGACACACAGGCTCACCAATGCCGGAAAATTATCAAATGTGAGTTTAATACATTCAGGGACTGTCAGGTAGGGTTAACAGTTACAAAGTTACGTCTATGGGTGGCGCTGCTGTGCTTCAGGCATGCGCTGGAGAGAGTGAAGCGTTGCTAAGCAACACAGCATGCACTGCTAAGCTGCACCATACACGGCCCAACCAAGAGAGATAGAGAGAGACAATGATAGAGAGACAGAGAGAGAGCAATGGACACAGAGAGAGCAATAGAAAGAGAAACAGTGAGAAAAAGAGTGATAGAGAGACAATGATAGAGAGACAGAGTGAGACAGTGATAGACAGACAGAGAGAGTGAGAGAGCAATAGAGAGACAGTGAGAGCGATAGAGACAGAGACGGTGAGAGAAAGAGGGACAGTGAGAGAAAGAGCGATAGAGAGACAGAGAGAGAGACAGCAATATAGAGACAACAATAGAGAGACAGAAAGAGCCATAGTGAGAGACAGTGAAAGAAAGAGTGATAGAGAGACAGCGATAAAGAGAGAGACAACGATAGACAGAGAGAGAGCAATAGAGAAACAGAGAATGACAGCGAGACAGCGATAGAGAGAGAGAGAGACAAAGAGCAATAGTGAGAGAGTGATAGACAGCGATAGAGACAGAGAGAGCAATAGAGAAACAGAGTGAGAGAGCGATAGAGAAAGAAGCAGTAACAGAAACAGTGATAGAGAGACAGCAATAAAGAGAGACAATGATAGAGAGACAGTGTGAGAGAGATAGAAAGACAGAGAGAGAGACAGTGATAGAAAGACAGAGAGCAATAGAGAGACAGAGAGAGAGAACAATAGAGACAGAGTGAGAGAACAATTGAAACAGAGAGAGACAGGGAGAGAGAGCTATAAAAACACAGAGAGAAAGTGATAGAGAGAAAGAGTGACAGACAGAAAGAGAGATAGATAGTGAGACAGACAAAGTGATAGAGAGACAGCCAGAGAGAGAGAGACAGAGAGCTATAGAGAAAGACAGAGAGAGAAAGCGATACATAAACAGACAGGGAGAGTGATAGAGAAACAGAGACAGCAATAGAGACAGACAGAAATAGAGAATCATAGAGCGACAGAGAGAGAACAATAGAGAGACAGAGAAACATAGAGCGAGAGAGTGTAGAGGGACAGAGAGCGATAGACAGAAAGAGCGAATGATAGAGAGACAGAAAAACACAGAGCGAGAGAGTGTAGAGAGACAGAGAGCAATAGACAGACAAATAGAGAGAGATAGCAATAGAGAAACAGAGAAAGAGCGATAGACAGACAGAACGAGAGCGATAGACAGACAGAGAGAGCAATTGACAAACAAAAAAAAGAGAACGATAGAGAGACCCAGAGAAAGCAATAGACAGAGAGAGAGCAATAGAGAAACAGAGCGATACCAAGACAGAAAGAGACAGACAGACAGAAATAGACAGAGAAAGAGAGACAGACAATGCAAGAGACTGATAAGAGAGAAAGAGACCGGTAGAGTAACAGACAGACGGAGAGAAAGACAGACAAACAGAGAGAGACCTGCAGGTTTTTTTTATATTAGATGTCTGCTCCAAATACGAAGTGACCCTCTAAATAATCACCTAACCAAGCAGATTTAGAAATTCACAACCAGCAGTCTCCAAACATTTTATGTTCACATAGCGAACATCGGGTCCATCTAATATATAAAATAGGGCTATATAAACGGCATAGAAGAAGCTCCTAATACCTGTAATAGTACATTTAGAGCTGGATTCCTCTGCTCTCACTTCAAGTATATTGAACTAATGATATCTATAGGCATTTACAAATGAATGGTTATCTAATGCATTTAACAAAGGTGATATGTGCAATGCAGAGACAATCTGTAATCCTGATCCGATCTTCACATCCAGCTGATGATGATCTAATGACTGCTAATTTGCAGGATAGTGATATCTACTGTAAGAAGCCGATTGCAAATGAATGTTTTTATGGCCAATCCTGTCTGCAGAGAAAAACAAGCAATTAAGGCAATAAGAAGTTTCTTTCAGGGCGCTAGATGACTTAGATAAGATAAACTTGTGTTAACAAAGAATGTGCAATCACCTTTCAAAGGAAGTCTTCAGCAAGGCAATAGGGGATTCCTCTAGAAGATCTGCTGCTTATTGCAGAGTTTTGTTTGATATTATTTTTATTGCTTAATTGAAATCTAGAAAAGCAGCAAATAAAGTAAAAGATCTCTTAAAACATTGAGAGAACGCAGGAAATTTGTAAATAGTAATATTGTCATTCTTGCCAATTGGAAGATCTACAAACTAGAGTGCTCCAGAAGGGCAGATGGGGGACTTGTAGCGGATGTTGTGGAGTGTGTGTGATGGGAAAATAAAGGGTTTTCCTAGGACTAAAAATGGCTATACACCTTAGACAGCTGTCGGCCGGACAGTTATTCCACCCAGTTTGAAGTGGGGAGAGGTGAATAAGCCACTGCCAGACACCTCTGTAGACGGGTTACCTCCCTTGACAACAAAGGATTGGGCATATTGAAATCCAGCATGCCCAATCTTTCTTACCCTCATTATCTGCCAGAAGAGGAGAGTTGGAACAACCCCATACGTGATAGATTGTCGGATGGTCCTGCTGAAGTCCCTTTCCCTTGCAACAGGGCAACAGAATTTGCTGTCGTGCGGAAAATTGATACCAAAATCCTCACGCCTAACTTGTGGATTTTGATGCAGAATTAAAAATGAAAAAATTTTTTCCAGCAATTCCACATCAGAATACACATTTAGCCATGCAGATTTCAGTGTGGAAATATTCTACATGTGTGAAAGGTCCCTCGTGGGAATGTCCCATGATGTCCATTTACTGGAGAACTAAGGACCCTTTACACTGATAAGTCCCAATGTCCCAGGGGTTGCACCTCTGTGGATCAAAGTATACTGTAGGGCATCAGTCATTTAGTTATAGGAAATCCTTTTAAGGCTTCTTTCCCATAAGTGTATATTGGCCCACCATTTCACGGCCATCCGATATACGCTGTGATCTGATGCCATGGATTCCAATGCAAAAGATCACATGGCCGTATTCTCATGACGTAAAAGCGCCCGGCCATCCAATATAGCGCTGACCGTGAAAACAGCGGCCGATATACGCTCGTGGGAAAGAAGCCAAAGGACGAGCCATGGGAAAGTATATATTGGGGTGTACCATAGGTAGTTCTTTGTTTGTAATTATTTCAGCCAATTCCAGGATGTAACCTGCAAAGAGGACAAATATGAAAAAACCTGTTGTGTTAAGTCATACAATCCTGGCTTTGGCTATAATTACACAATTTGATGCAAAATCTGCACCAAAACTGCACTGTGTGAATGAGGCTTTTACCAGAGATGACTGTTGTACCCCTGCTTTCCTTTACTTCCCTCTGAGGAGCTTGTTCTCCCCCGATAAATGATTCTCAAGTTTACAAATTTATCATCAAGTTTGCTGCTTCAGAAAAGTTTTTTTGACCCTGTAATGACTGTATGTGCAAGTGGGAAATAGAGGGGTCTGAGGTCTGATTTTATTTTTGTCCAATTCGGGGTATGGATTTATTTAGCTGCCTGGTCTAGGGTCTGCATTTATTTAGGGATCTGAATGAATTTTGGGGTCTTGTCTAGTGAATTAATCTTAATTAATTCTTGTCTAGTGAATTAATTTTGAGGTCTGATCGGGGTCTAAATTTTGCGGCTTGGTATGGAGCCCATCATTTTGCAGTTATTTTCTTTTATGCTTTCATTTTCACATCATTAAGCACTATTTTATGTGAAGTATAGCATTTGGAGAATTGATCTGTCCTGTAGGTACAGTAATGGGGGCACATTGTATGGAGCCAGATTGGCTGCCGATCACCCTCCTTACAGACCCCCAATGTACTGAACGTAACTGTACGTCCTGTCTCATAAAGGGGTTAAAAACTTTTAAAGTATTTATAACACAAAAATCTGGTCAGACATAAATGTGTAGCCACGGGGCACAGAACGCTAACCAGGGTTAAGTTGAACAAACCACCTCTTAAAATTGGTCATAGAAGCTAAGCTGGATGTGCATGAAGCTACTCTTAGCCTTGTCATAGAAACGCACCATGTAGGGAAAACTTTACATGAAGTTTGATCCAGTTAGTGAAGCATATAGTAATACATATAGTGCATAAAATATCATTAATATACTATAAAACAGCTTCGCACGTAGTACTGCAGGCCGGTAGTTTGAAGGTTAAACCAGTGTAGCATGGGAAACCAAATGCATAACTGCAGCATCCAACGTATCACTAATGCCAAGTACTACTAGCTAGGGGCATAGCTAAAGGCTCATGGGCCTGGGTGCAAAAGTTTATCTTGGGGTCTTCGAGCTTCTCTTAACCCCTTAATGCAGAGGCGTAACTTAAAGCTCCTGAGCCCCAATGCAAAACCTGTAACAGGGCCCCATCTATAATGCTTTATTCATAGTACTGGGCTCCCTATATGGAGAAGAAAGGCCTTATGAGCCCCCTAAGGCTCCTGGGCCGGGGTGCCAGTGCTACTAACAGCTTAGTAGCAATTGTATAATCCAGTCTTCCTATCTAGAGATGAGCGAGCATACTCTAAGGACAGATACTCGTCCTTACTGAGTACCTGTCTGCTCGCCCGCAAAGATTCAGGCGGGGGTGAGCGCTGTGTTGCGGGAGTGAGCAGGAGGGAGCGGGGGGAGAGATCTCCCTTTTGTTCCCCCCGCTCTTACCCGCCGGCACCCGAATCTTTGCAGGCGAGCTGGCAGGCACTCAGTAAGGACGATACTGTCCTTACCGAGTACGCTTGCTCATCTCTATTCCTATCCTATTGGTAGTCCATTGGATGCAACAAGCGTGCAGCAGTATAGAAGGCGACCCTCTGAAGCTAGCGGCAGTAATAGCTGCACCAGACGACAGCACATAGCTGCTTTACAAGCTCAATGACAAATGCCTCTAGGAAACTGCTAGAACCTTTTTTTATCCTGGAGTCTAATGTTATCATATATCAGACAAGAAAAAATGAGTGTAACCTCTGAGGCACACATTACAAACAAGCACAAGCAGGCTCCAGACAGCATTCCTCGGGATCAGTGAACATGAAGAATTATTGCTCACAATCTTTGAAAAAGCCAATAATGCATAAACAGTGAAGGCAAATAAAAGATGAACGGAATTCTAGCCATCGACTTCAGGCCCATTCATCACCGTGTCCTGGGTGAGATAGAAATCACTCCTTGTGTTCTAGAATAGCTGATGGTACTCTGATTAACCGGCCACACCGAATAACATAGCAGGAAGTCATGTTCTTCTTCCAAAACCGTGTTCGTGCGTCTCGTGAAAACTTCTAACATGAGTGGAATATAGAATGAAGAACTCGCTATTTTCAACTCAGATATTCTTTTTTAGTAAATGCTGAAGGGTTATCAGGACCAGAATGGGGTCCCTTAGCATGCAAAAGATGGATGCATGCCTTTTACCACGCTGGGGTAACTTTAGAATGGCGTTCAGCCTTAGTACATTGATGAGTAGACATTGGTCAACAGCAGCAGCAGCGGCCCATTGAAAACGATCGGAGAACATTGTGATCTCTTGCAGCGACTGTGACAACCGGGGATTAAAGGGGTTGTCCCGAGGCAGCAAGTGGGTCTGTACACTTCTGCATGGCCATAATAATGCACTTTGTAATGTACATTGTGCATTAATTATGAGCCATGCAGAAGTTATAAAAAGTTTTATACTTACCTGTTCCGTTGCTGGCGTCCTCGTCTCCATGGTGCCGACTAATTTTCGCCCTCCGATGGCCAAATTAGCCGCGCTTGCGCAGTCCGGGTCTTCTGCAGTCTTCTATGGGGCTCCGTGTAGCTCCGTGTAGCTCCGCCCCGTCACGTGCCGATTCCAGCCAATCAGGAGGCTGGAATCGGCAGTGGACCGCACAGAAGAGCTGCGGTCCACGGAGGAAGAGGCCATCTTCAGCGGTGAGTAGAGAAGTCACCGGAGCGCGGGGATTCAGGTAAGCGCTCCGGTGAGCTTTCTTTACCTCCCTGCATCGGGGTTGTCTCGCGCCGAACGGGGGGGGGGTTGAAAAAAAAAAAAACCCGTTTCGGCGCGGGACAACCCCTTTAAGGGAACCGCCGCAGAAATGAGAGGCTGTTTCCAAGTGAAAACGCCTCGCATCCAGGGATTTTCAGAAGGACTGTGAGGGCGATATCACACCGTGAATCACAGCTCGATATCAGTCTTGCGAGTGTGCAGGAGCCCAGAGAGATCTCCTTTTAACAGGGAGAGATAGAGAGCTGTGCCATGAGGGATTAACCCATAGCCCTGCTCTCACTCTTGCTGCTATGGGTTAATCCGCCATAGTCCTGCTCTCTCCCCCAGCTATGGGGATCCCCAAGGGATATCCCCATAGCGGGCTTACAGGGTTTTCCACAGGGATTCCCCATGGCAAAAAGAGAGAGGGGGGCTAGGGGCGGGGCTAGAGGGTGTTTTCCTCTAGTCCCACTCTCTCCTCCCATGCTTTCGAGGAAGCCTTCAGGGAAGTCCTGTAAACCCACTCCCATCTCTCTCCCTACTATAGGGAAATCTCTTAGGGAAAGAGGTGGGGGGAGTTCCCTACTGCCTCGTGCTGTTAGGGAATTGCCCAGCAGCGGGGCTGGAGGAATTCCTAGAATCACATTTTAAATGGCTTGCTGTAAATTCCTGTTAGTCCCCGCAGGGATTCCTTGGGTAGGCAGCTCGCACCAAAGATAGCTCAGATCCTGTCTTTTCACGCAGGCTTCATTCACATGAGCATATATCAGGCCCGTTTTCACAGCCCGCCGATATACACTACCCGTTTGAGGCATTAATTTCCAATGCCTCAGTTCAGATTGCCATTTTAGCGGTGCATAAAAACGACCGACCGGCCAAGAGAGCACATACAGTGCGCATTTTGGAAAGCCGTTTTTACGTCAGCTGGAAAAGATAGCTCTGGAACTATATTCCGGCCGTAATACGGCAGCGGCTCCCATAGACTCCTATGGGAGCTGCGAGAGAAAGGAGGTAGTTTAGCAGCATGTCTGCTAGACTCCCACCCCCTTCCCTCCACCCCTTGCTGGCTGTCTGCAATGGGAAGGGGCAGGAGCTAGTGTGCTAAACTTCTGCCCCATCTCACCCCCTCCCATTTCTTGCAGCCGCAAATGAGCGAAGGGAGGCAGGAGTTTAGCATACTAGCTCCCGCGCCCTGTCATTGCCGTCAGATGGCAAGGGGTGGAGAGCGAGTATAGCAGAGCTAAACTCTCTCTCACTGCTCGACGGTCTCCCGGCCAGCGGCATATACACACCGCACGTGGGCTGTCTGAACGGGCGTCAAAACAGAACTTGGTCGCGGCTGGCTCTCGTTCATGCGATTTTCAGTCATGCTGTGGCTATGACACGGCCAAAAATCGCAGTGCCCGTGTGAAAGAGCCCGTAGATGTGGGCATTGTAGCCACGCATGTCCTATCTTTGGAAGGTGTGAGTGTTTTGCGCATCTAAAATTCCTTCATGTGAACGGTTCATTAGGAAACCATCGGTTCTATTAGATGCAATCTTTTTACGCACCTATTCTGCTCTAAAGACACGGTCATGTGAACGAGGCCTTATATTGAGGGGGCAGCTGCTTAGTACTATTGCACAAATAAAAAGCATGTAAAGGGTGTCAGGCCACATAGCAGTGTAGTGCACCATGCAGTCTTACAACCTATTAATGACGCCATGTTTCAATGCAGCTGCCCTGCACCCTATAGGTGAACCACAGTGGCACAGACACACTATGGGGTACAGGGCAGCTCGCTGGATTGAAACATGGCGTCATTAATAGGTAGTAAGCCTGCATGGTGCACTACACTACTTTGTGGCCTGACACCTTTTATAAGCTTCTTTTGTGCAGAAATAGAACTAAGCAGCCCCCCCCCCCCCCTCAATATAAGGAAGGTGTGTGAGTGGCTGCTCATCAGTACCTTCACCTGTGCAATGCTCCTCCATATAGCAGTCCGGCTGTCTGCATGTTGGGGGATAGTTGGTGCTTCTACCTGCCCTCTTGTATCAGTATATCAGTAAGTATAAGGCTGCTTTCTGGGATTTTTTTTCCTGCTGCAGCGTCCCAAAGGGTAACTCAGGACACGGGGCACAAGCTGAGGAGCTGGGAGGGTAAAGCTGTCACTTGTCACGGTGGCACTTACCAGACTCCTCCCCAGAGCGACACACGCAGCCTTGGCCAGAGCATCGCTGGGCCTCTTCCGGACACCTCTAGAAGAGAGATGGCCAATATACATGCCAAAGAACTTTAGATTGTGACGTGGCGCCACCGTTCCTTTATTCACCGGAATGAACCTCGGCGATAATAGAGTCCACACACACTTCAGTATTTAAAGGGGTTGTCCCGAGGCAGCAAGTGGGTCTATACACTTCTGTATGGCCATATTAATGCACTTTGTAATGTACATTGTGCATTAATTATGAGCCATACAGAAGTTATAAAAAGTTTTATACTTACCTGCTCCGTTGCTGGCGTCCTCGTCTCCATGGTGCCGACTAATTTTCGCCCTCCGATGGCCAAATTAGCCGCGCTTGCGCAGTCCGGGTCTTCTCCTCTTCTCTATGGGGCTCCGTGTAGCTCCGCCCCGTCACGTGCCGATTCCAGCCAATCAGGAGGCTGGAATCGGCAATGGACCGCACAGAAGCCCTGCGGTCCATGAAGATAGAGGATCCCGGCGGCCATCTTCAGCAGGTGAGTATGAAGACGCCGGACCGCCGGGATTCAGGTAAGCGCTGTGCTGTTTGTTTTTTTAACCCCTGCATCGGGGTTGTCTCGCGCCGAACGGGGGGGGGGGTTTAAAAAAAAAAAAACCCGTTTCGGCGCGGGACATCTCCTTTAAGTACATCAGTCCCTGGGAATGGTTAGGGCCTAATAAAACTTTACTTGTAAAACTTTAACACTTTACAGCTTAAGAACACACCAATGCAGGCAAGATAGAAGAAAAGACGAACTCAGGATGGGGAGACTTTCTCTAAGAGTACACTCAGGATGATATCTGCCCTACAGTTCTCGTTATCTGTATGGTACGGCTCCTAGAAGGGGAAGGGCAAACTCTCCACAGACACTCACTTATAAAAGTACCTCTGCATGGTGGTCTTCACTTTCCTCTTCTCCTCTCGCTCTCTCTCTCTTTTTCTCCATACTCTCTAATGGCTACTGGCATCCGGAACTTCAGGAAACCTTTCTTCCTCTTCCATTCTTCACCACATGAGGGTTGAAGGTACCCCCATGTGGCTGGCACTCTCTCTCCGGAATCCAGAAGGATGCAACAACAACAACCTCTTCCCACTCTCAAACACTCATACTTATAGTCTCTAGCATACCACATGACAGGACAGAAATTGATACATTTGCAGTCATCTCCCAGTCTCATGCAAACATTAACTCTTCATCTGCTGCAGCTGTGCAATACACATAACGAGAGATGAGACAATTTGCACAGTGCATCCTTACAAAAGACATGACATGTATGACATTTATGGAGGGGCCAGGAATAGATGTACTGAGCCACTACACTGTTTATATTTTCATTTTCTGTGATTCTTGAACAAACAGTCATTTGTCAGTGGACCGTCTTATTTATGCGAGCGTGAAAAAGTGCTGGTCTTCTGCACATCGCCTCATGCAAATAATAATAGCAGTATAGGGATGAATGATTATATAACCAATCAGTCGTCCTCATACTGCAGATCATCTGCCCATGTAAACATAATGAATGAATGCGGATCGACTTATCATTACCAGTCCGCACTTACTCTATGCACAGATGATCTATTCATGAATCGGCCACTTATGACGAGCGCAGATCAATAACATGTCAATATTGACTGGAGTTCACACACTGCAGATGACCGTTAAGGGGGGTTTGTCATTTGAAAAATGCAATCTTATTATCACATCTCCTCCTCCCCGATCTTCTCCTGGCTCCTCTAGTCCCCCAGGTCACCTAACCTCCAGCCTCCTCTTTCTGTTATGTAGCGTCCATTCGTGGCATTCTGCTTCCTGCAGGTCAGTGTAGCTGGTCACTAGTGACGGAGCATTCCCTGCCTAGGAGGGAATGCCGAATCCTCAGCAGCCCTTTTTGTGGCACAGGAGCAGACTAATGCCGCGCATGCGCAGTGTCTCATAGCGAGTGTTTATATACTTGGCATGAGGATTCCACTTTTCTGCTGATATAATGAAGCGGGAAAACAGAACCCCTAATGCAAATGTAAAAACAGCCTAATTCTGCCTCCAGTGCATAACTATATGATGAACCGTGGTAACATTAGATGGGTTATACAGCGCAAGAAAAACATGGCAGCTTTCTTCTGGAACCAGCACCAAACCTCTCCATGGGCTGGGTCTGGTACTGCAACTCAGGTACATTGAAGATCCATGAATGGGTGTGTCTTAGGAGAAATCAGACATGTTTTTCAACTCCTGTAGAACCTATAATTTAGCATTTAATCTATCACGAATATATTTATATATTTAATTAAATGCAGAAAAATGACTCTACAAATTTCTTCACATTGTGACATTCAGCATTGGAGCTCCATTTCTTAAATAGGGGTCATCATAGGTTTCCCATTCCCTCTTCTTTCTAGACAGTTAGATTCATATTCAGTTTTGTTCCAATGCAATATGCCTAATAAACTCCTACCATGTTATCCCTAAAAATAAGACCATATCTTAAAAATTTATTTTTGCCTCAAAAGAGGCACAGGGTCTTATTTTCTGAGGATGTTATATAACGGCGGCAGAGCGCTTCGATTCTAATCTTGCTTTCCCCATCATTGATGAAGTGCGCTAAACACACAGAGTGTAGAACAGACAGTGCTCAAAAATTGTGTTCGAGCGCATGTCTGCAAGGCTCCCATTGAAATGGGAGCATTATACAATTACCGTGGTATTCAAAACACTGCGATAATCACGGTTTGAAAGTCTTTGTTCTACTTAGCTAGCACCGTTCATCCAGGTCCCTCCCACTGGTCTGCGGAGTTCCTGCAGCTTGCTTGCAGTCACCGATAGAAGATCGCTTTCTGATAACGGATTTTGTAAACCTCGCTTCCAGCAAGCAATGCATTGAATGGCTGTGATTGGTTCATAACGCCTGGTAGGGCTGTCAAAATTGTGTCACCACTTGTGAGCTGCTGAGCAGAGCAGTGTGGAGGTGCGCTGGAGCTCAGAATCCAAGATGGCACCCGGTCCCTGTGCTGGTGCCACCCCCCTCTGCCAAGTGTAGTGGCCCAGAGTTAATGGGGCCCCTCCAGAATGTTCTATGTTTGTCTCATGTCAATGTCTTGTTTGTGGAGTGCATTGAATTTATGTGTTAGATGGTTGCAGGACTGAAAGAGTTAACATCTGATATGTTATGTCCTGTCTGCAAAATGTAACGTTATGTGTGTATTGGTTGTGGTCACATGATGGCGTTATGTATATATGGTTGTGGAATGCAAAGGCAGTCTAGTCTGGTCTGGTCTGTTCTAGTCTATTCTAGGCAGTCAGTTAGTGAGTGTGCCACAGAGACACTTCAGAGAGGCTGTCAGATTGGTCCATGTGTGGAGAACACGGAAGAGGCCAAGCGACTTCCTTACGCTCATCCTAGACCCGTTCCACCCAGGAATCCTCGGTGCTTCTGCTGAGCACTGGGAAAAGGACAAATCGCTTCATAGCGAGAAGAATAGAAAGTGTAAGTGGTTGCCGGTGGAGAGAAAGATTGAGTGCCGGGAGTACGGAAACCTGTAGATAAATTGGACTGTGGATTGTGCAAATACCCCATGAGCTCCGCCCAGATGTGATACTTGTGAGTTGATATAATTGACTTTATTCAAACGTTTAATTAAATGGACAAGATCAATTGTTCCCGGTTTTGTTCAAACATATACTCCTCTGGTGTTGGACTACTTTATTCTTCTACACGATCCATCCCTGAAGAAGGAATGGTGGCATCAGGAGTGACAATTGGACTACAGGTAACCTCCAGTTACTGTCCCTGTGATCTCCGTCAGTAGTAATGTGGTCAGGTCCCAAGCTACCCTTAGTGGGAGGAGATGGTAGAGCTCCGTGACAAAGTCTTTCTCTATCCTGCTGTGGGCCCGCTCCTCAGATGCTGCACAAGCGCCGGCTGTGTCCTTCGGGGAAAGCGGTGAGCCAGTCCTTCTGCATCCAGAACTTGTCATTGGCCATATGAAATGATGTTGAGGGACGGATTCGACCCATGGGCCTTGAGTTTGACACATGTGCAATGGAATTGTAATGTTCTGTATTAAATAACCCGAGGATCAATGCTCAATATAGAATGCTGAGGTAATCTGTTAAAGACATAAGCAAAAATAATGGGATAAACAGAAAAAAAATTGCACAAATTTACACAAAGTTCTATAGAGTCTTTACAAGCTAGCAGTTCAAGGCTGACAAATGACAACTATGTTGATCAAAACTGTTGAATACACTACCACTAGAGATGAGCGAGCATACTCGTTAAGGACAAATACTCGAGCGAGTATCATCCTTTTTGAGTATCTGCCTGCTCGTCCGCAAAGATTCGGGTGGCGGCAGGGGAGAGCGGGGGACCTCTCTCTCCACCCTGCTAACTACCGCAACCCACCGCTCACCCCCGCCAGCACTTGAATCTTTGCAGACGAGCAGGCAGATACTCGAAAAGGACGATACTTGCTCGAGTATTTGTCCTTAACGAGTATGCTCGCTCATCTCTAACTACCACCTAAAACTATACTGCATGCAATGGCAGTACGTTATCCTAATGTCATAATAGGGTTGACTTTAGGTTCAGTCAGGTGTACTTTACGCCTTCTGGTCTCCACACACAAGCGGAGGCTCCTCTCCGGGCTGCTAACAATCCTGCAGCTTTGGATGCTGAACGCTGCCTGAGCAGATAATTCACTGCACTCTCTGCTCACACTACTCTGAACACTAATCCAAACGGGAAGTGCAGGGACTTATATTACCTGCCCTTCTAGAAGCTTCTAGCATCTTCTGATTCAACCCCTCTTCTGCCAATCAGAGCAAAGGTAACACAGAGGGGTTGACTAATAGTAGGGGATTTCCCACTTGTTAAGGCCAGACACAGTTACAGGGGATAGACATATAATCAAATACGGAACAATATATGTATATGATGACAGTCTCACTTACATGTTAAAGGGGTTTTGTCATTAAAACAAAACCCCGTCCCCTAGCTGGGCTTTGCCCAAAATAAACAAGGATATACTCACTTCTCCTGCGGCCCCGGGATGCAGTTCACAGTCAGTACTGGCATAGGCAGGGAATTCCAGGTAGATGGGCTGGGTGGAACCATGTGACTAGTGTGCCCAATCAGAGGCCGCAGCGTCACCATCAGCACTCGTATTCTGGCCACCATCATGCCTGGAGTTTAGGGACATGACGCCGTGGCCTGAGGTTAGCTGTAGTGGTCACGTACTTTCGCTCGGCCCATCTACCTGGAAGTCAACGCAGATTCCAGCGCTGGTTGTCAGCTGCGTCCCGGGGCTCCAGGAGAGGTGAATATGCCCTTGTTTGTTATTTTAGGCAGGGCCCAGCTAGGGATTTTTAATGACAAAACCCCTTTAGTATTACTCAGTTGTGTCAGTACTGGGTCCCTACATAAAACACTTATATAAGCTTGAAGCACTCTAGATTTAGAGAGACATCTACTGAAAGTCCGTTATTTTCTAACATTTGATGTAATGCTAATATATGTTAAGTGTCCGTCGGATCCCTCTTGTACACGCTGTCAGCCATTTAGGCATTCACTAAAGTTGAGCTCCCTCCATGTTTTTGGTTTAGCTTCTTTCACTTGTGTGATATCCATGCCAGTATCGGCTCTGACAGTATCAGCCATCGTGTCCTTTGGCGGCCGGGTCTTCTTTTGCCACTGACCTGTCCAAGCATTGTAGATTTTTCTAGTATTTTTCTAGTAAAAATCTGGTTTGGAATCTGGGCCAAGTTGACATAGAGCATCTCTTTACTCAAAACCAGAAGTGGATCGTCATGAAGGGAAATGTATGAAGGGAAAACAGTTCTCTAATATTTTGAATCCCATTATGGTTTTGGCTTAAAAATGCATCACAAACTACACTGTGTGAAGGCATTTAAGGCATTTAAGCTTTTGTTTGCACACATGGTAACACAGCTTTTGGAAGTAGATACTGTATGTAGCTAGGCCTCCCTGAACCAGGGGCAAAGATAAGTTTGGTGATCCCCTCCACCCTAAACAAATTAATGGACTAATGTAACGTAACTTTTTATATTTGTGCTGTGCCTACACTGTGGACTCAGGATCTGGACATCTGGGGGTAACGCCCCACAATGTGGCTTCTGGGCAACTGGGATGCAGCTGAAAATAAGCTGAACAGGATGTTGGTACAGTTTGTAAATTCATTGTTTTTGGCTGTGCAGTTTTGCAAGTATAGCCAATCGGAGGCCTCAGCGTCACCGTCAGCGCAACTGGCATCAGTGCTCATATCCGGGGCACCATGATGCCAGGAGTTTGGGGATCTAACTCTACTGTCTTCGGCTGCAGCAGTCGTGTACTTCTGCCCGGCCGTCTGCCTGGAAGTCACTGCCGATATCGGTGGCGGCTGTCAGCTACATCACGGGGCTCCGGTAGAGGTGAGTATACCATTGTCTTTTATTTTAGGCAGGGCCCAGCTGGGGGACAGGGGATTTGTTCTAATGAATAAACACCTTTAGTAATCAATTTTAAATGACACCAAAGTGTATCTTGGCACTATTCTCGTCTGTACTGTGACCTTGCTGCTCTGTGACTCTACTCAGCCCAGGGCTGTAGCTAAAGGCCCACAGGCCCGGGTGTAAAAGTACACTTTGGGGCCCCTGTGTGAAACTTCTTTTCAAACCTGTTGGTGGCATTCCATCTGTAATGTTCTGCTATATTGTGGGCTCTCATTTATGTTATGTTCATATGGGGTAAATTTAAGTGAAAATCCACATCAGAAATCTGCGTGGTGCCACGGATTTCTGACATGGATTTTCATTTGTTAGAGCGGCAGACCCACATACGGATTCAGTACAGTCAATGCGGAATCCACATTGAGAAGTGACATATGACTCCTTTGTCTTCTGTATGTGGATTTCAAGTTCACGTGCAGAAAAAAATACACTCCATGTACACGACAGCACCGATTCCCATTAAAACTAATGAGAGACTTCAGATGTGGATTTTGCTGCAGATTTGATGATTTGATGTTGAATTGGTTGAGATTCCACTTCAAATCCACAGTGCAAAACACCTTGTGAACATGGTCTTCAGTGACCCATCAGTGCAGTATCAGCAGCCAGAGGTGTTACTAGAGCACAATCTCCAAGATGTATGTTCCCCTTCGTTCTTCCGCATATTAATAATAATCCCCCTTTATGCGACCCACCCATAGTAATAGTGTTCTCCCAGCTGTCCCCACATATCTCTCTTACTTGCTCATGAGGATCCTTATATTCTGCCCGGTAGAAGAAACTGCAAGAACCTCCCCCGACAACACAGCCTGTAGTCTGACTCTTCCCACACATATGACTGCTCACATGCTCATGACATCATCAAGGGTTCCTCAGACCCTAAAGCAGCTCTTCTATACATGTGAACATTCACCTCGTCAACACATCAAGGGTACTTTAGTCCTAAAGGTAGCTGCTTTCCTGCAACAATTACCTGATTGCCTCATTTGACTGTAATCTGGTCTTACACCCCCCCTCCTCACTGCACCCAAGGCAGATCCCCCCCCCCAGCTACGCTTTTGCTGATAAAATAAAATAAATCTTATTATTTGTATAGCGCTAACTTATTCCACAACACTTTCAGGTATTTTTTTTTATTTATTACCCCCCACCAAGCTGGGTACGTATTTTACCGATCTTGGAAGGGTGAGTCCACCTTGAGCCGGCTACCTGAACCATACAGGGATTGCAACCTTCAGGTTGTGAGCCCGAGCTTAGTACTGCATTTCTGCTGCCTTAACCCTCTGCACTACACAAGTTCCATGCCAGTGTATTACTTGATTGCCTCCCTTGACTTTAATCTGGTCTGTGAAACTAAAATAAAAAAGAGCTCAGCGCTCCAAAAGGGAAGACTTCAGAACATGTTTTTTTTAATCTGGTCTGGTGCCCCCTCCCTATTCACTGCACCCAAGGCACATGCCCCCCCCCCCCCCCCCCCCCCCTATATCCCTCTAACTACACTTTTTTGCTCATTGTGTATCCCATATTTTGGAAACCTAGTAAAAAAGTTCCATACCAGTGTTTTACAAGAATGCATATGTCACACAGTAATTATACATTTTTATTTGCCATGATCTTGCTCCCTTCATTAATTCGGCCCGGACAACTTTTGTATGGTGTGAAGTATACATGATCAGTTACACCTTCTACGGTTTCTAACCTGCTTTCATTATGAATTGAGGATAGAACTATAAACCTCCAGGTTTGCTACATATACTGAAAAACTAGAGCTGCATTTCTGCAAGTTATAAGTCCTTATTTATATACCATGTGTTTCTTTATACCTTTTCCGGCTGCAGTTGTTTATAAGCCAGTCTCTGCAGCCACAAATCAGCTATGCTTAGCTTGGAAAAAAAATAATATAATTTTCTTCCTTTCTCTAGCCTGAAATGATTCCATACAAAGGCACTCCTTAACCGTGACAAGCCTTCATAACTGCTGGCTTTGAAGGTTGTTAAATGAGGAATCTGTTAGGTGGCCTCAAGTCTAGAAGGGCATGGCCTGCTGTCAGTTTCAATAGCATCACAGGACCTAAATCACGAGAAGTGCATGTTATTCCTTGGTTTGAGGGCGTTTTTTTGTGTGAGACTGGGCTCTATTAGCATGACAAAGTCAGATTATTGACTTCCATAGCTATTGTACACAAAGTCTTGCATCGTTATTGCTGTTTCAGGTACCAAATCAACCATGCATGGCTATTAGATGACTATGGTGACTGCTGGGTTATAAGAATGAATATGTAGGAAATCTTAAGGTTTCATTACAAGCTAAGCCATTTTCACGAGGTTCACCATGTTTCCAAAACTATAATTAAAGAAGTTAAATGGCTTTCAACCCTTTCGGGAGAGAGAGCAAAGGAGCGGAATATGGGGGCAAGAGTGTGAGCAGATGTGAGAGTTTAGTTGTGCAGACTTCAATGCTGGCGCGGCGGCGATTGGCTAATTTGAGTTGCATAATGCTATAACCCTTTCATATGTAAAAAGAAGCTTTGATCCAAGTTGGATGAAAGTTCTGAAAAGTGGAGATGGTGGCAGTGGGTCTTTTGTCTTTGACAAAAAAAGGCATCTGCTGTACTCTAAACTCTCCCTATCCCAGCCCCCCTTCAGGCTAAGCACCCAACAATGAGTGCACGCCGAAGGGACCGGCGTATTCTTGCAGGAGAAGAAAAAGTAAAAGGCAATGTGAACGTAGTGAAGACACTTTAAAAACATTAGTAGAACCTTTAATAGATTTACAAGATTTGAAAGCCGATTGGAGAAATATGGGCAATTTAATCCAAAAAGAGTATACGGTAGACAGAATGCCCTGCCCCTTATACATGCACTTTGTACCAGGCGGTCAATTTGTAGTTTATTCAGGTTAAAATAAAAGGAACATTTGGCATCCATTTAATATCTGGTAAAATGCATCCGCTTTGTTGATACAGCTATTGCTTTGTTTATTATGTTACAACCTAATATAGAGTTAAAGGGGTTGTCCCGCGCGGAAACGGGTTTTTTTTTTCAATAGCCCCCCCGTTCGGCGCGAGACAAACCCGATGCAGGGACTTAAAAAAAAAAAACGCACAGCGCTTACCTTAATCCCCGCGCTCCGGTGACTTCTTACTTACCGGTTGAAGATGGCCGCCGGGATCTTCTCCCTCGGTGGACCGCAGGGCTTCTGTGCGGTCCATTGCCGATTCCAGCCTCCTGATTGGCTGGAATCGGCACGTGACGGGGCGGAGCTACAAGGAGCCGCTCTCCGGCACGAGCCCCATTCAGAAAAGCAGAAGACCGGACTGCGCAAGCGCGTCTAATCTGGCGATTAGACGCTGAAAATTAGACGGCACCATGGAGACGAGGACGCTAGCAACGGAACAGGTAAGTGAATAACTTCTGATAACTTCTGTATGGCTCATAATTAATGCACAATGTACATTACAAAGTGCATTAATATGGCCATACAGAAGTGTATAGACCCACTTGCTTTCGCGGGACAACCCCTTTAAGTCACATTACTATGACCAGCAGCTGATATCTAGAGTAACCGCGTGTGCCGCATAGACAGCGGCTAGACGGGCTGGGAGTGACTCAGTAAGGTGCAGGCAGGTTGTCTTAGGTACCTGGAGCTAGGCTGACTGCAGTGCACCCCACAGTGGGGAAGGATCCATAGAGTGAATAGGATAATTGAGGTGGTCCTACAGATGCTCAATTGGGTTTAAGTCTGGGGAATTAGGGAAGTAATAGGAATTCTTGGTTGTTCTCTTCCAATCATTGTTGGACATTTTTAGCTGTGTGACCTGTCGCATTGTCTTGATGGAAGATCTCATTTGCCCCAGGGAAGACAAACAGTATGTATGGGTGTCTATGATCTGAAAGGATGGATTCATAACCAAATCGGTTCAGAGTGTGTTCAACATGGATGAGCGGGCCCAGAGAATGCCATGAAAACATTCCCCAGAGCATAATGCTGCTGCCACAAGCTTTTGTTCGTCCATCAATGGTTGCAGGGTGTTTGTTCTCAGATGTTTCTCACCTGACATGCCAACGTCCATCCGTTTGATGAAGCAGAAAATGACTCTACGGAGAAGGCACTCAGGCAATCAGTAGTGGTCCGATTCTGATACTGTCATATAAATTGTAGCCTCTTCTTCCAATGCACCTTTGTTAGCATAGATGTAGTGAACATTCTATTGCTTTGAAGCCCCATATGTAGTAGGGATCGCTGAACTGTTTTACACATATCTCATAGCCCCCTGGTTCATTTTCATGGTAAGCTGCTCCGTTGCAGCAGATACATCGGCCCTCACAAACCTTTGTAGCTAACGTTCTCTCATATCAATGGCACATAGTACTCAGTTTACTTATCAGTCGCTTCTCCTCCCACTGCCTTCTGCATTGATCACTCACTCTGAATGTACGGATAAAATCTATATACAGAAGTATATATAAAAGAGATTAGATTACAGCTGCAGCCTATGGACATCTGTGGAGTGGAGAGGGGGACGAAGGATGAGAAACTGTTGGAGGGAGAGAGAAGCAGAGTGACATAGACTTGGCTGCAGCTTCTAGAAAGTGTTTTATCTCGCCCAAGTGCTAGATTCACATTTGCAGTGCTCAGTTCAGCAGTATAATATCCTCCATGCTGCTTCTGGGGTATCTTACAGAGTGATAGAGAAGTTGAGGTCCTGCTACTTAGAGTATGGGGAACTTCATAGCACCTAGTTTCCTTTCCTGAAGCTGAACATAGAGGAAACTGCGAATTAGAAATAGAGCCTACATAATGGGGAAAGTGCTCAGGCTATGTTCACATCTGGGTTCTTGTATCCAATTTAATAGATCCGTATTTTCCTTTTTTCAAAATGTAAAAACTGATATCTAACTTAAGCAAACTGAAAAAACATGCAACGCCCCACGGCAACCAAGACACGAGGCCCACACTGAGGAGCTGGCAGGGATAGAGGTGTCACTTGTCAAGATGGCTCTACCAGACTCCTCCCCAGAGGGATGCTTGGAACCTCGGCCAAGTCACCGCTAGGCCTCTTCCAGGCAATGCTGGGACAGCGGTTACCTGTCTAAGTGTGGTGAACTTGAAGTTGTCTAAGTGACGTCACCATTCCTTCACACCATTGAGTGTCCAGCAGTTGAATAATGAGTCCGCACACACAATTGGAACTTGGGAACAGGAAATGACTGGTAAACTTTACTGTATAATTTGCATATAATACAGCTTATTTACACGTGCAGAAAGGACAGCTTTTTGGTGATTGGTCATGGAGGAGAACTCGGGATGAAACTGTGCCTGCAGTCTCAGTTATGTGCAATGCTCCACTCCTGGTCACACACACACACTCTGGGTCTCTGAATTACTCCTGAGGAGAAACACAACACTCCACTGACACTCACTCTTGAAGAACTCTTGAAGACGACTCTGCAGGGCAGACTCCATATTCCTTTCTCTCCTCAGAGGTGGCTCCTGGCATGGAAGGACTCAGGGTACCTTTCCTCTTCTTCCATCACTTCACCACATGAGGGTTGAAGGTACCCCCATGTGGCTGGCACTCCTACTCCACTCACAACCATAGAAGATGATGAAGGACTCACTCCAGCTCTCAATCACTCACATTTATAATGGAAGACATCACATGACTAGACAGATTTTGATACTTTCCCAGACACATCCCAGCCACTTTCAGACATTAACCTCTGGCATGCTGCAGCTGTGCAATGCACATAACAGCAGACAAGACACTTTGCACATAAAAGACATGACATGTATGACACTTATGGAGGGGCCAGAAATATAGACTTTGGGCCACTACAAACAGATCTGGTATTTTAATGGATTCATTAAACGGATTCTTCAAAAAAAACAGGCTGTTTGCATCAGTTTCTTATCCATTACAATCACTTTTTAACTTTTTTAGGTTTAGTTTTACAACTGCACATGTGCAATGTGATTTAACAGATTCATTTAACAGATGCCTAAATGATACAAACAGAAGAGTTTCCATTTCTATCCATCCCCCATTGAGTACAGTATTAAAAAAGAGGAAAGCTTCTAACTTCAGTCTATTTTCTGCCCCCCAAAAAAAGAACCAGTCAGCTACCTAAAACAAAATTAGTCCCGTTGAAATCAATGGGTATTTTACTGTTTCTTTTCTTTTGCTTCTAGAACTCCAAAATAGAAAATGAAATGTTGATGAGAACTCAGCCTAAGAAATGTAGAATGCAGCTCATATAGTGGCCAGAAAGGCTGCTATACGCTCTTATACGCTCGTGTAAATAAGCTCTATCCGCCAGCGTTTTCATGGCCAGTGGATCTACTCTTCCATCTAAGCAGTTCCTTCTTCCCTCCCACTCACCGATTCTCTGCCTTTCTCCTTCCCTCCGAGCAGTTTGCAATGGGAGTGGGCGGCACGAGGGTGGAGCTAAGCACCCCTTGTCCATAGCCAGCCCCCTCCCATTGCAAACACCGGAGTGGAGGAGAGAGGCAGAGAGCTGGTGAGTGGGAGGGAAGGAGAAACTGCTTAGATGGAAGAATATATCCGCCGGCCATGAAAACGCCGACCGATATACACTCATGTAAATAAGCCCTAAAAGTCAGATTAAGATTGAAAAAACCCTCCCGGAAATGTCTAATTTTTTAATTGCAGATTTTGAATCTGTGTATCAAGCAAGTACAGTTGGCGCATAACTCAGGTGCCTTAAAACAGAGGTCCCCAACTCCAGTCCTCAGGGACCACCAACAGGTCATGTTTTCAGGATATCCTATGCTAAGAACACCTGGGGCAGTGTGTGAGGCACCAACAATAATTACATCACCTGTGCAACACTGAGGAAATCCTGAAAACATGACCTGTTGGCGGTCCCTGAGGACTGGAGTTGGGGAACACTGCCTTAAAGAACCACTGTAGTGATTTTTTTTTTCATTTATTACGTAACTAGCCCCCCAATATACATAAGTCCGCTAATATTACCTTGTTTTGTTGCTCCTTTCTATATGCAACTCCTGGAGTCCTTTTCAAGTGGAAGATGTGATCTCATTCTGACTAGATGAGATTTACTTGGGTTCATGTGTTCTCAAAAAGTCAGTCTTTTAGTCAGCATAAATCTTGTGTGATAATAAAACATGTCGATGTTTTAGTTTAGCTTTTTTTTGTAATGTTTACTGTGCAGTAGGGATGAGCGAGTATACTCGCTAAGGCACTACTCGCTCGAGTAATGTGCCTTAGCCGAGTATCTCCCCGCTCGTCCCGAAAGATTCGGGTGCCGCCGCGGGGCGGGGAGCTGCGGGGGAGAGCAGGGAGGAACGGAGGGGAGATCTCTCTCTCCCTCTCTCCCGCCCGCTCTGCCCCGCTCCCCGCCGCAACTCACCTGTCAGCTGCGGCGGCCCCCGAATCTTTAGAGACGAGCGGGGAGATACTCGGCTAAGGCACATTACTCGAGCGAGTAGTGCCTTAGCGAGTATACTCGCTCATCTCTACTGTGCAGGATAAATGTAATATTTTATAGTGTGGATTGTTACAGATTAGAGATGAGCGAGCGTTCTCGGAAAAGCACTACTCGCTCGAGTAATTTGCTTTATCCGAGTATCGCTGTGCTCGTCCCTGAAGATTCGGGTGCCGCTGCGGCTGACAGGTGAGTCGCAGCAGGGAGCAGGGGAGAGCGGGCGGGAGAGAGGGAGAGAAAGATCTCCCCTCCGTTCCTCCCCGCTCTCCTGCAGCTCCCCGCTCCGTGCCGGCACCCGAATCTTCAGGGACGAGCACAGCGATACTCGAATAAAGCAAATTACTCGAGCGAGTAGTGCTTTTCCGAGTACGCTCGCTCATCCCTATTACAGATGTATAAATACTAGATATGTGTAGGTTTTTTAGTTTATTTTTTCAACCATTTTTAAAACCTTGTTCAATGGAGGAAACCTTTTTTAAAAATATTTCTTTAGAACCACTTAGATGCCCCAGTTAGTATTGGATGAGGCATCTGAGGGGTGAAACAGAGTAGAAAAATGATTAGATGAGCAAGTGCTTAACTTATCACTCCTTTCCTGATAAAAAAGACCCCATATATGACAGAGAGCATGTATGCTCTCTGATTGATTAAGGGGGGTGATAACATGAACAGAAATTCATGTCACCCCAACCCATGGGATAATCTAAAGTCAGACAGGTATAGTAGAATCTACAGTACAGAAGAATAAGAATCTTGCCTCTGAGACAAACCAAGATCGTGGCTCTAGCTAGGTTATACCCTGAGTAAGAGCCTTTAGAAGCATCTCCCTCAGCCACATTGCAAAACCACATTGCTGTGCTCATTAAAATCTTGTAGCGTCCTTTTTCAGTTGTTCAAAGTTTGTCCTAATCAGCAGCGGGGACAGGGCACGTAAAAGAGGTTCACTAAATTGGAAAAACATGAGTATTTTTTTTATGTCATACAACTCCTTTAAACTGGTAGCCATATGATTCTGAATATGTTGTAACCAATACTCACCCCTTATGATAAAAATAAAACTATCATTATACATTTGTATGTAAGTGAACACTTTGGAATCACCTAGATTTCTAATGTGCTCAATAAAAGACATGACCGCTAAAACTGTGTGTGTTATTACATTGCAGTTCATTAATTGCAATATACCACAAATAAGGCAAACAGATATGCTTTATACACATTGCTTACCAATGAACGGAGCCTTCATTTCCTTACATTTTTCTCTCCTCACAGTACCCAGCTTAGCAGGGATCGAAGTATTTATTTGCCTAAATAAATCCATATTCATCACAAACTTGTTCATTTCCGAAAAATCTACAATTTGGTTGGTTATTGAAATTAATGAGCTGTTGTGTAGTTTAGTTCGATTGCTTTCTAAGTCACAAATATAGATAAACACAATCAAACCACATTTCATTAGAAATCAATGCAGAAATCCAGGTCATTTCAAAGGGTTCATTGCAACTGTATGTATAGTGTCTATGCGACCAATAGGGCAGCTAAGAGAAGTAGAACCTCAGGTTTCATGGGATCCTATGCGTTATTGCCATATAACCAAAATAACCTTGATTGAAATAAGACACCAGACACCAATTTTGGGGATTAAAGGCCGCAAAATTTTACTAAGGGGTTCCCAAAGGGGAATTTTCCTCCCAACACCATTCACCATAAACCAAATATCAATCACCATATAATAACTCAAACCATGATTTAGTCTTCTAGACTCAAGTAATCATGTAATAACTTAAATGAGGACTTCGTCTTCCCGACTCCAGTCCACATAACACCATAAACTTTGTAATAACTTAAAGGGGTTGTCCCGCGAAAGCAAGTGGGGTTCAGCACTTCTGTATGGCCATATTAATGCACTTTGTAATGTACATCGTGCATTAATTATGAGCCATACAGAAGTTATTCACTTACCTGTTCCGTTGCTAGCGTCCTCGTCTCCATGGAGCCGTCTAATTTCAGCGTCTAATCGCCCGATTAGACGCGCTTGCGCAGTCCGGTCTTCTCCCTTCTGAATGGGGCCGCTCGTGCCAGAGAGCTGCTCCTCGTAGCTCCGCCCCGTCACGTGTGCCGATTCCAGCCAATCAGGAGGCTGGAATCGGCAATGGAACGCACAGAGCCCACGGTGCACCATGGGAGAAGACCTGCGGTCCACCGTGGGTGAAGATCCCGGCGGCCATCTTCGCAAGGTAAGTAAGAAGTCACCAGAGCGCGGGGATTCGGGTAAGTACTATCCGTTTTTGTTTTTTTTAAACCCCTGCATCGGGTTTGTCTCGCGCCGAACGGGGGGGCTATTGAAAAAAAAAAAAAACCCGTTTCGGCGCGGGACAACCCCTTTAAATGAGGACTTGGTGTTCCAGACTCACATCCACATACTAACCAATACACTTACACTAAATCCACCCACATTAGCGAGTGATGTCCCACTTAATCGAATACCGCAACCGCATAAATCAATAAGCGGAGGGATGGTGGGAGAGCTTTAACTTGAATTCTTCAACTGCTGATGAATCACTGAACTCCAAACGTACGTATTATAGCTCCACTCCTTCTCACCGTTTTTCCACCGTCCAATCTGAACTTATTGCCAGGCCAGCTGTTCCTCTCCTCTTCTTCCCACCATTTGCAGACTAGCCTATCCGACCCTGTTGTCAAGCCAGCTGTTTCTGGGGCAGATATTCAGGAAACTTCCATGGATAATCTCATTTGACCCTGAAATGAACTGGAGCACAAGGTGAGATACCTAAAACCCTCATTACTGTGGGTATATCTAAAAATCACTTAACCATTAAATGCTCAGATCCCATGCCGCTTTTCAGCCTAATCATCATTCAGGCTTACATTCCGACTGTGCGTGTGGAGTCTCTGTGTGCATTACCGCTCACATATGGTAGGAATCTTAAAATATAGAGATTGAGAGATTACTATAAAGAAGGTTAGAAGTTCAGAAGCACTAAGAGACCTGCCATTATAGTACTATGTCAACACCCAGTGGTGATATTATGGCAAGGCGATAACGTTTTATCAGATATGTAAGAAAGAATGATTGACCTGCATTCATTGATCTGTTGACATCCAGCCATTGGTGCACTCATCCTAAACCTATTCAGTAAATACTTGGAGATTGTTCAGGATTTTGTAATCTTCGGTGTCTCCCACTTGTGTATAGTGTATGAGGTTAGGTATACATTAGTATTAAAAGGAAAGATAAATATTAGAGGAAGGTTGTCTGAATTTACCAATTTAGGCCTGATCACTTGACGTTCCAAAATGTATTGAGGTGTCCTGGTTCTCCCCTGACTGCTAATGTTGGAAGAAAAAAAAAGGATTGGGCATGTTGGTTTCAATATGCCTGATCCTTTGTTCCCATAGAACATAAGCCACTGCCAGAGGTGTTTGGCAGGGGTTTAATCCTCTTTTCCCACTGAAAACACATGCACTCTATCCCAAGCTATGGTTATCTCTGGAGGTGTATAGTCCTCAAATGTCCTTGCCTCTTTGGCATCCAAACAGAACTGTTGAAAAGTTGATGCAGCAGGTAAAAATATCAACCAATTCACCGTTCTTTTATAGCTGATTATGTAAAATAATTTTCAGCCTGCCTCCTACTTCGCTTTCAGGCAGACCTTTCTACCATCCTTTTACTTACATTCTTTTGATATACAGGCACAAATTGCACTTGTCAAAAATGACATTTACATCTGTTTTCACTCATGCTGTAGTATACTCCATTGCCGCCATTGGTAATACAAATGGCCAGCAATCACCGAATAATGTACATTTTCCTAGCAGAAAGAGAAAGTGTTATAGACATCTGTGACAGGTAAAATGAATTTCATTATCCTGAAGGCTTCGGAAATCTTTTTAGAATGTTCAGCTGCGCAGATCTGAAAAAGAAGAATGAAGGACAAAATGGTATTATTAAAGGAGATGTCCCGAGGCAGCAAGTGGGTCTATACACTTCTGTATGGCCATAATAATGCACTTTGTAATGTACATTGTGCATTAATTATGAGCCATACAGAAGTTATAAAAAGTTTTATACTTACCTGCTCCGTTGCTGGCGTCCTCGTCTCCATGGTGCCGACTAATTTTCGCCCTCCGATGGCCAAATTAGCCGCGCTTGCGCAGTCCGGGTCTTCTCCTCTTCTCTATGGGGCTCCGTGTAGCTCCGTGTAGCTCCGCCCCGTCACGTGCCGATTCCAGCCAATCAGGAGGCTGGAATCGGCAATGGACCGCACAGAAGCCCTGCGGTCCATGAAGACAGAGGATCCCGGCGGCCATCTTCAGCAGGTGAGTATGAAGACGCCGGACCGCCGGGATTCAGGTAAGCGCTGTGCGGGTGGTTTTTTTAACCCCTGCATCGGGGTTGTCTCGCGCCGAACGGGGGGGGGGGGGGGGGGGGGGGGTTAAAAAAAAAAAACCCGTTTCGGCGCGGGACATCTCCTTTAAGAATTGTCTCTGCTGTGTGTTTATTTTAAGGGATTCTCCACCTTCAGACGCCTTTAGGTTATTGATTTGTGCGTACATTTTTGTAGTTTTCAAATCACGCTTGTCATTTCAGTGACTTTTCAGAACAAGCGATCATGTGTACATGAGGAAAAACACTATTTCTGACCATTGTATGACTTGTAACCTGCATTCATCACCAGTTTTTCACTCTGCGGGCTCCATCTCTAGTTGTCAGTTTCCTTGAATTCAGCTCCAGGATGGGCGAACACCAGCTGCTACGATGTGTTCTATACACAGCACACAGAGAAGAGCAGATCCTGCTCTCCTATCTCTATCAATCACACACAGAAGCTGCAGAAGAATGGAGGACTTTACATAGCAATGTAGCTGTGAATTCAGCACTAGAATGAGACAGTTAAACATAAGCGGCAGCAGTCTGTGTGTGTGTGATTCTCTGCAGCTGACTCCTCCTCTTCCCATACCCTACACTATAGACTTCTGTGGACCAAGGATATAAGCGGATGTGATTCCTCAGTGGCCTTTCACACAGGATGGAATTGTCCACAGGACGCAACGCAAACGCGGATTTTGTTGCATTTCTGTCGAATGTCTGGCATTTTTTCCACAGACTTTAAGGGCTCTGGCATAAGAGCATAGGCGTAGATACAGTTGTGATAGTGTGACATAATAGTGCTGTGAAGGGAGCTCTATCGCGTGCACTCCTCGGCTTGGTCACATCGGCATGGGACACACCTGCACCATGATTGAACAGGCTGTGCAGCCTAATTAGTCACCGGTATTATTGATTAACCCTGCAAAATCGCGCAGTTCGGGGTGCGATTTCATGCCGATAGGGTTCGTAGCTACGCATTCCCCTTGACTCCTATAGTACCTTGGGTGCGCAAATGCGCACAAAAATAGGGCATGTCACATATCTTTCGTGTGCATGAAAATTGAGCACAAAACGCAGAATGTTAAAGAACTCACTCAAATCAATGGGTTCTATTTTTTGCGTTTTGCGCAAGCGATTTTGAGCATGCAAGAATGTGCGCAAAATAGACTATCTGCAGAAGCCCTAATAACCAAATTACATCTCCTGTAAGATACAGTTATTCTTTAATTGCACAGTAGAAAGCTTTTCTGCTGCGGAATTTCATTTTTGAGGTTTTGAAGCAAATACCCGTGGTTTTTTTACTGGTGCGTAATTTAAGCCCCATAGGGAGAATATTGTGACGCAAAAGTGTCCACGTGGACTAATTACGGCTTGTGTGAAAGGTCCCTTAGTGAGATTATAATCTGCCTTGTCTCTGCCTCAGAACAGATTTTAGCAATGAACTGAGACTGAAGATCGCTGTGGAATTCAAGGAGAGGGGGTAAAAGTGGCTCAGAAGTGGAGGAAGAGGCAGCTTTCTCTAACAGGATACATTTCAAAATTCCTTATTTTCGCTTGTACTACCGTGTTTCCTCAGAAATAAGACACTGTCTTATATTAAAGTTTGTCCCAAAAGAGGCACGGTGTCTTATTTTCAGGGGGTGGGGCACATACTCACTTCGCAGCTGGCATCTGTGTCCCCTACGATGATCTCCCCGGTAGTGCGGCAGGCTGCTCTGTAATCCTCCTCACTGTCATCTCTCTCAATCACAGCCATTCAGTGATGTAGCTAGGGCTTATTTTCGGAGAAGAGCTTATATTTCAAGCACCCCTGGAAAATCAGGGTAGGGCTTATTATCAAGTTAGGAATCATAGAGTTGGAAGCGATCTCCAGGGTCATCTGATCCCCTGCTCAGTGCAGGATTCTCTAAATCATCCCAGACAGATATTTGTCCAGCCTTTGCTTGAACACTTCAATTGAAGGAGAACTCCCCACCTCCTGTGGTAACCTGTTCCACTCATTGATCCCCCTCACTGTCTAATATCTAATCTGTGTCTCCTCCCTTCAGTTTCATCCCATTGCTTCTAGTCTTTCCTTGTACAGATGAGAATAGGGCTGATCCTTCTGCACTGTGACAGCCCTTCACATATTTGTAGACAGCTATTAAAGGGGTTGTCCCACGCCGAAACGGGTTTTTTCTTTTCAAACCCCCCCCGTTCGGCGCGAGACAACGTCGATGCAGGGACTTAAAAAAAAAACAAAACGCACAGCGCTTACCTGAATCCCCGCGCTCCGGTGGCTTCTTACTTACCGGTTGAAGATGGCCGCCGGGATCTTCTCCCTCGGTGGACCGCAGGGCTTCTGTGCGGTCCATTGCCGATTCCAGCCTCCTGATTGGCTGGAATTGGCACGTGACGGGGCGGAGCTACACGGAGCCGGCATCCTGCACGAGCGGCCCCATTGAGAAAAGAAGAAGACCCGGACTGCGCAAGCGCGTCTAATTTGGCCATTAGACGCCGAAAATTAGGCGGCTCCATGGAAACGAGGACGCTAGCAACGGAGCAGGTAAGTGAAAAACTTCTTATAACTTCTGTATGGCTCATAATTAATGCACAATGTACATTACAAAGTGCATTAATATGGCCATACAGAAGTGTATAGACCCACTTGCTGCCGCAGGACAACCCCTTTAAGTCTCCTCTCAGCCTTCTTTTTTGCAAGCTAAACATTCCCAGATCCTTTAACCGTTCCTCACAGGACATGATTTGCAGACCGCTAACCATCCTGGTAACTCTTCTCTGAACTTGCTCCAGTTTGTCTATGTCTTTTTTAAAGTGGGGTGCCCAGAACTGGACACAGTATTCCAGATGAGGTCTGACTAAGGAAGAGTAGAGGGTAATAATGACCCCACGTGATCTAGACTCTATGCTTCTCTTAATACATCCCAGAATTGTGTTTCTACTGAAACTTTTAATTCAGGTTTGTTTTTGCTGTTACCCCTTGGCACACAGGACTCTGAGCTTCAGCAATGCGTTACCTATTGTGGGCAGGTAGTAAGTGATTGGGCTTGTATCGTTACGTACAGGTGTTCTTTTGTTCTTGCATTTGGGTCACGTTTTAATCTTTATAAAATTGCAGTCCGGGCACATTGAGGCACCAGAAACTTATCAGCAAAGTTTTCTAGATGCCGATATTTGTTGCCTATCATCAAGTTTTTAATATTCTTTGGATAAATAAAATTATGTGATTTTTAATTACTTTTTCATCTTCCAATCACACAAAGTCCAGTGAGCATGCTCAGTTCTGTTACATCAAATTTCGGTGTAGGGTGTGATTTTGATGAAGATTTTGGCACATCTTTCCAATCCGTCCCTATGGTTACTTTAACCCCTTGAGGTGAATCCTGTACAAACCTACAGCAAATATTCTATATCCTATTCAGCAGTTGCTTCTCCCTTCTCCGATTATTATTATATATGTTGTATTACATTTTAGTAGTTGCCATCTTCAATTCACCTTACAAGCATTATACCATAGAGCAGGGGTCCCCAACTCCAGTCCTCAGGGACCACCAACAGGTCATGTTTTCAGGATATCCTATGGTAAAAACCCCTGTGGGAATGTCCGAGGTACTGATGATAATAACATCACCTGTGCAACACTGAGGAAATCCTGAAAACATGACCTGTTGGCGGTCCCCGAGGACTGGAGTTAGGGAACACTGCCATAGAGGTTATCACTGCCACTCACAGTACACAGGACTCTCTAACCCTACACAAAAACCTCTCATCCCACCCCCACTTACAAAACAAAGGACTGTCTCGCCCCTCCCTAAGGCCACATGCACATGGCAGGTCCGGATTCCGGCAGCGGAATCCCAACCTGACCATACCTTGTCACCCTACATACCTGTATTTCCTCTTCTCTATTTGTACTGCGGATGATCCAGACGTCATACTGCCTGCCACACATGTGCAGTACAGATTTCCCTGCGACGAAAACAAGCGCAGAACTTAGCTTGATATGCAGCAGGCAGTATCAAGGCAGATAAAATAGCCCTAGTAATTACCAACAGGTGCAGCTTAGCACATCATACCTAATACCACACCCACTAGGCCAGAAGATGTAGAAACCTCTCTAAAACCAGCACCAGACTTCTTAGCAAGGCAGCAATTTCAGAACTGCCACAACAGCATTGTTATAAAGTTTGCAAGGGACAAATTCTATGAAGTGAACAGAACACTCAAGCACGGGCCTCCTCCAAGGAAAAGCTGCAGAGCTATGGCTGTTTCTTGTGCTTTAGAAAACTTTTTTTTGTGGGGAGCAAACATGGCAGAAGCAGGAAAAGGAGAGCAGCATCAGTTCCACCACTACCACCAGCAACAGCACCTTAAAGGCATAGTGTGCTCCTTTTAGAAACATGAGAGCTGTAGCTCCGTATTTCCCTATTGACATATCTTAACTTTGGCGGAAAGTAGGAGATAACATGGCGGAAGAAGGAGGAGGAGAGCAACAGCACCTCGAGAGCACATATTAATCTTTGCTCAGTCATACATGAGTGAAAATTGCCGGCGTGCTAACTAATCAGTGTAATCTGCCATCGGGTACAGAAGTCGGGTGAAATCCATGTCTGGTTCATTTTTATAAACATAGTCTGTGGACAGGCGAATAGGTCTGTCAGTTATCGCACCCCCAGCTGTGCTGAACACTTTTTTTGATAGCACACTGGTAGCAAGACAGGCAAGCACCTCTAATAATAATAATAATAATAATAAACTTTATTTGTATAGCGCCAACGTATCCCGCAGCGCTTACATAGACAGGGGGAATACAGAAAGACAAACGTACAAAAATTACAGAACCACGGTTACATAGTAATCAGTTGATGGAAACAATAGGGGTGAGGGTCCTGCTCCAACGAGCTTACATACTACAAGTAATGGGGTGATACAGAAGGTAAAGGGCTGGAGATGTGCACAGTATGGCGAGGTGGAGAGTGAGGGATGCTATACACATAGACAATGGTCAGACATTTAGCCGTGTGACGGCAGAAACAGTATGAGTGCAGGAGCGGTTTATGATGGCTAGCAGGGATTGCAGTCAGTAGGTCAGGGAGCATGTTATCAGGCGGAGTACAGAGGGGTTTGTTTAGGGTATGTGGTATGCTTCCCTGAAGAGGTGCGTTTTTAGAGCACGCCTGAAGTTTTGCGAGTCCTGAATTGCTCGGCTAGCCTTTGGTAGTGCGTTCCAGAGGACCGGTGCTGCTTTGGAGAAATCTTGGAGGCAGGAATGAGAAGTTCGAATTAAAGGGGCGCGCAGTCTGGTTTTGTTAGCAGAGCGGAGAGCCCAGGTTGGGTGATGGATTGAGATGAGGGAAGCAATATAGGGGGGCGCTGCGCTGTGGAGGGCTTTGTGGGTGAAGGTAGTAAGTTTAAATTGAATTCTGTATTTAACGGGCAGCCAGTGCAGTGACTGGCACAGGGCAGAGGCGTCCGCGTAGCGACTGGACAGGAAGATGAGCCTGGCTGCCGCATTCAGAATGGATTGGAGAGGGTAGAGTCTGGTGCAGGGGAGGCCGATCAGCAACAAGTTGCAATAATTGAGCCGAGAGTGGATGAGGGCAGCAGTAAGCGTTTTTAGCATGTCTACAGTGAGAAAAGAGCGGATTCTTGAGATGTTCTTGAGATGCAGCTGACATGTTTGGGCGAGAGATTGGATGTAGGGGGTAAAAGAGATCAGAGTCGAATATAACCCCAAGGCAGCGGCCATGTTGTCTAGGAGTTATGGTGGCGCCACACACTGAGATGGAGATGTCAGGATGAGGGCGGTTAGTGGAGGGTGGAAATACCAGTAATTTATTGCTCTGCCCACTCACCTAGTATATGGTGGGGTCCAACAGATGACAACATGATTGCAGCTTTTTATTAGATGCCTGTGGTGTAAATAATCGAGACTCTGGAGAGCAATCTGCCACTTTATAAATAAGTCGCAGTGCGCATTGAAGGTAGAGCTGGATGAGCTGCCTGGAATACATATTTGTGTTTAGTTCCAAATTGTCAGAGATCATTAACACTGATGAATATGCAATTAATCAACCAGGAAAAGTACCAAAGAGCTGCAATCCTGCATGTTAGACAAAGCTTGATTTAGCTCTTCAACATACCGAAAGAAAGCCAATACATCACAGAACGACCACGCACTTACGCTCGACTGCTACCATCCACCAAAATGGGACATTTAATTATAAAATGAACAACTTATTTTTACTTACTCCTGTTCCAATAGATTTACAACTGTAAGAAAAATGCTTGCGACTGAGGCTACACCGAGCTGCAGCAGCCAATAGCCGCACGATATTGCAAACATCATCCGCAAGATTGTGTGGTCATTGGATGCCGTGGCCGGGAGAGGTTTCAGTTAGTAGTGGATTTTGCCGTGCGGGAATGCAGCCTTAGGGCTCTTTCCCATGAGCACATATCGGCCCGCCGTTTTCACGGCCGGCTGATACACTGTGATCTGATGCATGGAATTCCAATGCATCAGATCACATGGCTGTATTCCTGAGACATTAAAGGGCCCGGCCGGCTAATATAGCGCCGGGTGTTTTTCGTCCAGTCCAAAAGATAGCCCTGGAACTATCTTTTGGGCCACAATATGTCGGCCGCTGCGTGGCTGCTAAACTCCTCTCCTTTGCTCTCCTCCACCCCGTGCAGGCTCACCTCTGCTCTACTCCCCACTGAATCTTTCAAATGGGAGGGGACAAGACAGGGGCGGAGCTAAGCGCTGGTCCCATCTCGTCCCATTGCTGGCTGCAGACAAGGGGCAGGATGTGGGCAGAGCTAAGCTCCTGCCCTCTCCCTGCGCCATGTCCACAACAATCAATGGGAGGAGGCGAGCCGGGCTGGCGCTTAGCTCCGTACCCGCCCACTCCCATTACAAAGAACTAGCAGGGAGGAGAGCAGAGGTGAGCCTGCGACGGGGAGGGAGGAGAAAGGGGCGACAGCATGGTAGTCTCAGCGTATATGCGCCAGGACCCGTTCGACAGTTTTATCTCTCCCAAAGTAGCGTATATCGGCCGGCTGTGAAAACGACGGCCGATATACGCTCGTGGGAAAGAAGCCTTAGACTGGCTTTACACGAGCGGATGCGCAATGGTATGAGCCTCAGCGCAATGTATATGTGCGCTGAAGGAGGCTTTTTTTTGCGTACTTTAAGTGGTGGTTGGGACACAAAGACACACCAATTGAGGCCTCGGTCACACAACCATTTTTTGGTCCGATCTGCAGACGCGCTTGCGATCTGCAGATCTATAGACCAAATGCATCCCAATGGGAGCAGGCACATGTCCGCTTTTTATCAATTATTGGACACAACAATTCGTAGAATGCGCCTATGTGCGTTCTGCGCATCGCTGTGTTCTATATATGCGCTCAATAGGGCCGGCGGCAGCAGCGCCGACCCCATTGAGAACATACTTAAAGATCGTTCTCCTCTGCCGGCTGCAGGGAAAAGGTGAGTATACTTTTTTTTTTTATTTTTACACATTTTAGGATGGTTTTCAGGGAAGGGCTTATATTTTTAAAATTCATCCCGCGCTCGCCGGCAGCCCATTGCTTTCAATGGAGCCGGCTGTATTGCCGGCTCCATTGAATTCAATGGGCGAACATTGTTCTCCTCTGGCACAGCTGTGGCAGAGGATAGCGGGTAGTGCGGGGCGGTTTCACTGAAAACGCTGCTAGGTGCAGCTTTTTCAGCGAATCGTTGGCCCCGGTCCCGCGATTTGCGGATGCGCATCCGTTATGTGATCCGCAAATCGCGGGAAAAAACACCCGTGTGACCGAGGCCTGAAATGGCTAATTCTTATAATGAGGTCCAGATGTATTCTTTTTCCAGCGCAATCACACAATGTTTCACGCATCTCCTTGTGTTGTGCACGCATTAGCGCACCCTCCATGACTTCTATGGGGACCTTCTATGCGCAAATATGCAGAAAAACAGAACAAGTTCAACTTTTTTTTCGCAACTGAAATATGCACACAAAATGCAGAAATGCACAATATTGATCTTCAACGGCGGATACTATTTTCCCGGGCAATGGCTGGGCGCCCCTCCAAAGGACTACACTCTTTTGTTCTTTCTTTTTCAATCACCAAATTCCACAATTTTAGCTGATAAGAGCAATCGGGCCTGACATGTAGGTTAATCTGCCAGAAGGTACGTCGCCTTTCTCTCCAGGTCGCATTGAAGTCACTTATGAGTACAGACTGTCAACAGCATCTATGGAAGATCACTTTCCTATTTGCCTTGTGAGACAATATGACAATACACACATGAAGCACACCAGTTCACCATTCAGAGATGAAAGACATCTATATATTAACTAACAAGATCACGTTCCAACATAGACTGGTCATATAGGCATTCTTTCACACAACCACACCCAAAATATACCTTAGGCCTGTTTTACATGGCCGTAGGCGTTTTTACGTGCGCCCGCCGGCGCCATAAAAATGCGTGAATGGGCGCACAAATCTAAGGTTTGTGCACCCGCTCAGACGACATGAACCCAGGCGTACCCAGACGACACCAAGGCCGCAATGCTGTTGGGCTTGGTGTCTCCCCCTTCTTTCCCTCTCGCCGGATCACCTCTTCTCTCCTTCCCTCCGGCTATTTGCAATGGGAGTGGGCAGGTCGGGGGTGGAGCTAAGCACCTAGCCTGAAATATATAAGATGGATACAAGATACAAAATAGATACATATTTACTGCTCTTATAAACCCATTGAGATCAATGGGTTCTATTCTCTATATTGTGTGCACAAATTTACATTGGCTTCACACAAGCACATGTGTATTTATGCATGCATGAGCGCATGCAAAAAAAAAAAAAATGCTTCCTGCCATTGAATTAACTAAGTTCAATAGGTGTACTTCTCCTGCACAATTGTGCAGCGCATTGTGCATCTTCTAGCTATTGCGTGCATGTTTGCACATGCCCATTGACTTCTATCGGGACTTTTGGTGCGCCAATGCGCAGTAAGGGCGCCTACCCACTGGCGTTTTTTTTCCTGCGATGCTAAATTGCGTTTTGCATTTTTTCTGAAGAGCAATTAGCATAGAATGTGTTCTTGTCCATTGGGGTTTTTTTTTCCGGTCCGTTGCAATTTTTAACATAGGAACTGTCAGTTGCATATGTCTCCTTATTTTTCTCTTAATGCACCCATGATTGTCAATGGAAATTAACGAAAAACGCCGCTAAAAAGTCGCGAAAAACGCCGTGAAAAACGCGCGGAAAACGCTGCGTTTTTCACGCACGAAAATCGGCAACGCCAGTGGGTAAGCGCCCTGAAATAGAGAATGCTGCATATTTTTTGCACAACCAAAATGCACATGATAATATGTTCATGTGAACGAACTCATTGAATTTCATGGGTTCTAGTCACTGCATATTGTGCACGCACATTTTGTACATGCAAATGCACCCATATAAAGCCGAACTAATTGCAATGTTTCGTTTCACAACATGGCGCCTTTATGTATCATTAGCACAGTGCAGCAGAAGTGTTAATGTAGCAGCGGCTAGGTGCGATCTTAATGCAGTTTGCAAGTTCTTCGTATATTTAACACTTGATTAAGTAATGATATTAAGTACTTTTTAAAATTACAGGCGTTGAAGGAAGATTGCAGCATGCGGCTTATGTTTAGTAGTCTGCTGACACCTAGTAAGGAGGTATTCATTTATGGCAGGAATTCCTAGTTCCATCCATTTCTACAAGCCAAATTCAGATTTATGGAAGTTACCCATAAAAGCATCATTATATTAATTAGTGTGGGCCCTGTACTGCTATAGGTGAACTATATAGACTGCATTTAACCCTTACCTGCAGGAACTTCCAAAAACATGACAAAAAAATTATATTCTATATAATCTGCAACCGACTGACTGCGCCATCTAGGGATTGCTCTGAAAACTAGTGATACCATGGAGTGTCTCATATCTGTTACACCATGTAGTAGAGAAGCATAACCATTCCCTTAAGAAATATAAGGAAGTATATGTACTGTATCATATATGATACAATATGCAGTAAATGGTTAAATAGTTTTTCTGAGATCTTAATATTGTCAGCTTGACCTGGATCAGTATTTGTATCTTCTGTATCAGACATGTTCTATGGTTCTCTATGGGTGCATTTTGAATGCAATGCATACGCAATTACTTTGCGCATTTGCAATGCTTTTTTATTGATGCTGCTAGGAGACATGTTAAGGAACAAAAAAACAAAAGAGGACATCGTAGACAGACAGTGTAGGAGCCTCGAACGACCATGGACCCATCTGAACCATGGATATTGGAGGCCATAATAATACCATGGCTACTTTCGTTATGGGCTGGCTCATTGCTCCGATGCATCGTACGTGACTGTGCAAAAGTGGAAAAACAACCAAGAGAATGTCGTCCACTAGTAAAGACACGGTTCTCAGAGCGCTGCTAACAACTCTCACCAACACAGGAAAGCACAAGAAAATGGTGCCTGTGCAAACAGGTGAGCGCTAGAAGGGGGTCTCCGTGGGGTTGGGCAACATCATTCCCTGATTTAGTTCATTTTGGCATGTGTAAAATGCATAGTTCAAATACAAGCATACGCGCGCAAAAACACACATACACGTAAAATACACAATATACGCAAGCAGGTAAACCGCTGCAAATTTTACTTTGCATATTACGATTGCAATTATGACACTTTATTGAATGCTATAATGTCTCCCATTATCACAGCTACTGAAATCACATCTACACTTCTCAGTACTGCTGTATAGAGTAAACACTTACTACTAGCTGCAGCAGTGTGTCTGTGCAAGTTTCTCTGCTTCTTTCTCAGCCTGCAGCTCCGCCTTCCTCCACATAGACTTTTATAGGGATTAGACAGAAGCATGAAAAGACCCTCCCCCTTTTTACAGCTGCAGGGTGTGACCGAGACGGCCCTACATCTGTAACTGTGAAGCAGGGGGTGGTGTTATGTATGGTGTGGCCGTGACAGATGGAGAAGGCACAATTGATTAAAGAACTTGCTAAACAAACTAGAATTATACGTCACTCCACGGGAGGACTGGGGGGACTTACCCTCTAAGCCCGCTCCCCATTACACAAAGACCAATACAATTATATGCTGGCTTGTTGTAGGTAGGCCACAGCCTTTATTTAACCGTATAAAATTTAACCAGTAATCCTTTTTCTTCTCTCCTTCCATGCCAAATACTAAATGTCCAATTTTAACCGAAAATTAACTGTAAAAAACGAGGCGTAAGAAGGCCCATAACGGCCTGACAAGCCCTTCCATTCTTTTGTTGGCATGGAAGTCCTAAAATTCCGCCATGAAGGATGCAGCATATTTCTATGCTGCACTCCGCCGCCCACATGCCAGCAAAAGAGCCGACTCTACCCCATCCTACAACCTGGACAAAAAGGTGTCTAGCCCTATGTCAGCAAGATGCACCCCGTCACCTCGCATCATCCCGCGCTCTCTCCTTTCCAACTCCCAATGACGTATGGCTACTCCACCTAACGCTTGCACGTGCTTTGACAATCTAAAATTAACGTTCTTCCGAATTCGATCTATTGCTTCGTTGTCTCTTGCTTCCCTCCAAATTCTTCTGGCCACGATATCCGACCACACTATTATGACTCTCTTAAAAAATTGTTTGAAACGGTATGTGTCTTCCTTCATCAACGCAATGAGCTCGGCTACTTTAATCCTTCCAAGATCGTTTCCTCCTGCGTGTATCACCAGAATCACTCTATCTCTTGTCCAGCTGCTGATTTTTAAGACCTCCTGAAGCAGCCTGGGCCATTGTAGGCCTCTGATTCCATGCCACCTTACTTGAACATTTAGGCCTAAATTCACACCGATCGGCCTATTTCTGGCTCTCCTTTCAGCCCAGTATATATAAGAGTGGCCTACCACCCATACTGTCCAATCCGATACTGCAAATAAAATAAGAAAGAAAAACACCGAAACACAAATCGCAACATATTTACAACTCTTCATAAAACTCTCAGATCCGGTCGAACGTATGACCGGTCTGCATCCGATCTCCAACGACCCACCTTTTTAACTCCCTCAATCCCCATCCCGCACGTAAAAGCCGACGTCGCTGCTCCAATCCTAAATGAGTGTGACCCGAATTCCATTGGATTGAGGCCTAACTTGTTTAGGCTAGCACGCATGACTGCCGTAAATTGGAATTTCGTTAGAGGGAGGCCCGACGCGTGTCTCAAAAACGGGCCCGTCCCGCAATGCCGCACCAAAAATTCTTTTATAAGTGAAACCGGGCACCACTTTGTCCCCAATTTTCCTATCCTGATCCAGTCTCCCATCCCGTATATATCAGTTTTTGACCTTCTAATACAAATCTTGATACAGTCTCCGTCAGCTACCACATCTGCGAAAAGAAGGCCGCCGGGTCTTGCTTTACACGCCGACACTAACTCCCCTATTCGCAATGCTGCGAAAAAGGCAAGTGAAAAGGCCACGCGGAAAAGCTCCGATTCGGAGCCCTCCGTGCAGACTGTTTCTAGCACGTCGAGTATAGCATTTAATAATTCGAAAGTAATCGGGCGCCTTCCGTCTTTGGTCGCCTTGTCCTTCTTCCATCCTTTGATAATTTGCCCGAAAACGAAGTCCTTAGTCACGTCTCTTGAGCCGTGCAATCGTAACAGAAAAGCTATAGCCGATAGCTGTTTTTTCGCCGCGTTTGCCGATGCCCCTTTTTTCCGCATTGCCGACAGGATATCTAATGTTACCGCCCTCGCTCTCTCTTCCGCTGGGAAAATTCCTCCCGCCGCCGCCAACCAGTCCCTCCATACGTTGTTATACCGTTTCCATGTGGCACTTGTTACTGACGCTTTTACGAGAGCTAAGAGCTTTCCTCTATCGTCTCCCACAAGAAAGCAGGGCAACGTACCCCCTCGACATCCGCTGTCGGGTGCAGCTCCCTGAAATTCGACATCTGAAAACGAGAAAGAGCGTCAGCATTCAAATATCCTGGGACATATCGCGCTTTAAACTTAACGTTGTGCTGTAAACATCGTAAGATCAGGTGGCGTAATGCTGCCAGCACCAACGTCGACGAAGACGATTGTTTGTTGACCGCCTGTACTACCGTGTGATTGTCAGACCAAAAACAAATATTACTGTTGGCCAGCATGGGACCCCATATTTCCATAGCCACCATTAATGGGAAAATCTCCAATAATGCCGTGTTCTTTATCCATTGTCTCATTACCCATGTTCCCGGCCATGCGGCACAACACCACCGGTCACCAAATATCACTCCAAATCCATATGAGCCAGCTGCGTCCGATACCAAACCGATCTCCTCATTTTGCCTTTCTTTATCCAGACATATAACCTGCCCGTTGAATGAACTTAGAAAAACTTTCCAGATGTGCAGGTCCAACCTCATCCCCTTCGTCACTCTGATGAAATGATGAGGTTCCCGTGCCCCTCTCGTCGCTAGTGACAAACAACGGGAAAACGCTTGCTCCATAGGGATGACCCTGCACGCGAAGTTAAGTAAGCCTAACAAAACTTGTAGTTGATGCAGTGTGACCTTTCGTGAACTGCCGATCAACTCAACAACTTGCCGCAAACGCGCAACCTTGTCGTCAGGCAAGCAGAAAATCATTTCCTCTGTGTCAATTTCTATCCCTAGGAAGCCTAACCGCGACACGGGTCCCACCGTTTTCTCGTCCGATAGTGGAACCCCAGCTTTCTGCATTAACGCTCGAAAAGACGAAAGGAGGAACTCACAGACCGTCGAATTCGCCTGTCCAACAAACAAAAAATCATCTAGATAGTGCAACACCGATGAGATGCCCGTCTCAACTCTTAACATCCACTCCAAAAAGGAGCTGAAAACTTCGAAATAATAACAAGAGATGGAGCAACCCATCGGTAGGCACATATCAACAAAAAACTGACCCTCGATGCTGCATCCCAGCAGATGAAAACACTGCGGATGCACTGGCAACAGCCGGAAAGCCGATTCGATATTGGCTTTCGCTAGCCAAGCGCCTCTACCCGCCTGTCTAACCAACTCAACCACGCAATCGAACGACGCATATGACACCGCCGCTTGCTCTTTTGATATGCCGTCATTGACAGATTCACCCGACGGATAGGATAAGTGATGGATAAGCCTGAACTTGCCCGTTTCATTCTTCGGTACTAATTAGAGATGAGCGAGCATACTCGTCCGAGCTTGATGCTCGTTCGAGTATTAGGGTGCTCGAGATGCTCGTTATTCGAGACGAGCACCACGCGGTACTCGTCTCGATTAAACGAGCACTGACCATTGAATTCAATGGAGCCGGCAATACAGCCGGCTCTATTGAAAGCAATGGGCTGCCGGCGTACGCCGGATGAATTGTCGGGAAGGGCTTATATATATAAGCCCTTCCCTACAATTCATCCAGAAATGTGTAAAAATAAAAAAAATATATATACTTACCTGGTCCCGGCAGAACGATGTTAGCCCATTGAATTCAATGGAGCCGGCAATACAGCCGACTCCATTGAAAGCAATGGGCTGCCAGCGATCGCGAGCTGTCCCTGCGCTGAGCCAATCAGAGGCAGCCCTCACTCACCCATTCATGAATTCATGAATGGGTGTGAGTGAGGGATGCCTCTGATTGGTCAGGCTGTGACCAATCAGAGGCATCTCATTCAGCAGGCGGGGATTTTAAATCCCCGGCTGCTGAATACTACTCACAGCTGTTCAGAGCAGTTCAGGAGAACTGCAGCCTGCCGCGCTGAACTCCGTCTGCCGGGACCAGGTAAGTATATATATATTTTTTATTTTTACACATTTCTGGATGAATTGCAGGGAAGGGCTTATATATTTAACCCCTTCCCGACAATTCATCCCGCGATCGCCGGCAGCCCATTGCTTTCAATGGAGTCGGCTGTATTGCCGGCTCCATTGAATTCAATGGGCTAACATCGTTCTTCTCTGCCACAGCTGTTACAGCTGTGGCAGAGGAGAACGATCTTTACGCTGAGAGTGGGGGGGGGGGTCTCACTCTTGCCGCTATTGTGGCTTAATAGTGGGACCTGGGAACTTGAGATGCAGCCCAACATGTAGCCCCTCGCCTGCCCTATTCGTTTCTGTGTTGTTTCCATCACTTTCTTGTGTTTTGCAGATTTTCACAAATGGAAACCTTAGCGAGCATCGGCGATATACAAAAATGCTCGAGTCACCCATTGACTTCAATGGGGTTCGTTACTCGAAACGAACTCTCGAGCATCACTGAAAGTTTGACTCGAGTAACGAGCACCCGAGCATTTTGGTGCTCGCTCATCTCTAGTACTAATCCCAAAGGGGAAACCCGCAAGTTCCCAAATGGCGGCTCCTGGAAGGGGCCCGCCATTCGTCCCAATTCCACCTCCTTGAGCAACTTCTCCATCACTAACTCTTTATTATCTCGTGCGGATTTTAAATTGTGACAGAAAGACACCGAGGAAGATGGGGAATGTGGAATAAAGAAGCCTTCGGCAAAACCTGCTCTAAGCAGGTTTGCTTCCGGTCTCTGGGGGTACCTGTCGAGCCACGGCTCCAGGTACCGGACGTTCACTGGCATTCGCTCCTGTGTTGGGAACCCCGGGTGTCGCCGATGCTCGTTGGCGCCGGAAACAACGCAGAGCTGCGTGCGAGCCTCCGCAGATTGAACATTCATGCCGAAATTTGCACGAGGCATAAAAATGGCAGTGGCCTTCGTTAAAGGCCCAGCATGAACCGGAGGGCTTTGGGGCCCACAGGGGCCTGCTGTCCGCTGGCGCCTGCGGCCGTCCCTTGAAAAAATGGTTTTGTCGGTTTCTGCGCCAGTATCAGCTGGATCCACACGTCCGTCGCCTTCGACGCCCAGCTGTGTTTGGAACCCGAGATCCTGCGACGAAAATCCTCGTCGTATCTCCACCAGGCCGATCCGCAGTTTATATACACTGTGGATCGTGTTGATGTACACGAGTAACTCCGGGCCCTTGTGCGGATGCTGTTTGCATACCACGTGTGCCAAAATCAGGAATGCCTGAAGCCAATTCCCGAAAGTTTTTGCTACCTTAGGTTTCTTATCGCCTCCACGCTCCGCGAAACGTTCCTTATCGACTGACACGTGCTCGACGGATAGTAGAGACCATATATCCACATAACATCCGCTTGTTATTTTACCCAACATCTCATCCTCCAGACCCGCGTCCAACGGGGCCACACCACAAAACAGCGAATCTGCTAGTTTCAGAGCCTCATTCGCTCCTGCCCCCGAAGGCAGGCACCTTTGTCCTTGTAGCGGACCACCAACCTCGGGCGAGCCCGCACTCCCCGGTTGAGTATAGGACACTAGTAATCCTTTATCCTTATCATAACCTTCCACCAAGGCTCTAAGAGCCGCCATAAAATCATCCTTCCGGCTAGCGTCGGGCACATTATCCCACACTTTGTCATATTGCACCGACTCACCCGCCTCGTTGACCTCCGGCATAGCCAAGGGAAAATTGGGGGTGGGCAGTGACGATTGGCTGTAGACTCCTCTTGCCGTTTGTCGTTCCGTGCGACCATCTTGGGTGACACCCCGGCGTCTCGGACTCCTCGGTCTCGCAGCCCCGCAGGCTGAAACCCCGGTGTTAGGTCTGCTCCTACTCGCTCCTTCTCTAATATCTGCAGAAGAAGCCGGTGAATGTGAAAAGAGGTGCCTTGAAACCCGAGTGTCCGACCCTCGGCTGCTCTGCCTGGCCCTACGCGACACCGCTTCTGACCGACCGCTCGCGGCGACGCCTCGCGGGACATTGCTCCTCCTACTCTCCACTCCTGCCACTGGGGAGGATGAGCCGCTACGCTCCTCTCGCTGGCTATCTGTGTGCCTCCATTCCGCTGCTGCTTGCCGCTTAAACCTAGCCTGAGCATAATCCCTATGGCCAGCATTGCGATCGCGCCATGTGCTGGAGTGCGCTGCGCAATCATCTAGTGGGGCCCTCTCTGCACTGCTGCTGGCTGAGGCCCTGTCCTCCCTGCGCCTTGCGGTAGCCCCCCCGGGGTGCCTTGCCCCCCCCCCCCCCCCGCGCGCTATGGTGCGAAAATTCGCTGCCTCGGCCGCCCTGTCTGCATGCCCCCCCCCTTTTCACCCCTTGCGTGCTGCTGTCCCTGACTCCTTCGCCCCTTATCCTGCTGTAACCTGCTCGTTTCTCTCCCACCCCTCCAGCTGTCCCCCCCTCCCCCCCTGCTGCTGTCCTCCCACGAGGCGGGAGACGCACTTTCCGGCATCTCTCTCCTAACGGCTGCCGCAGATCCGCGGCCGGATCTACTTTCTCTGCACATATCCCTACGCGCGCCTGCCGCTCCACGAGGGGAGCGCTCCGGGACCTCGCTCCTCGTTCTGCCGTCAGCCGCGGGGATACCTCCCCCCGTGCCGGACTTACCCGACCTGGACCCCGCCGGACCTCCACAGGTTGGTGCCGCTCTCCCAGATACCTCTGTCTCACCGACAGACGTCATCCTGCCGACTCCGCTTCCTCCCTGCCGCGCTGCGACCGCGCGGCACCGCTCCTTACTGGTCGTTCCGTCCTGGGACTGCCGGTATGTCCGCCTCTCTTCGCCACCGGGCTGGGGCTCAGACGTGCTGGTGGGTTTCTTCTCCGGGTCGGTCTTCCGCGGGGCTCTCCACTGCTGGGCAAATCTGGCTGGCTGCTACCTGCCCCGGCTTCCACCGCTGTCGTCCCCGATAGATCTTCAGCCATCTTCACGAGCCAGCTAGTGCGCTGGGTGGCCACCACGTCCTTGATCCTCTGCATAAGTTCCTCCATTCTTCAGTTCTTCTGGGTCCGTCTTCACTCTTCTTCTCCACGGTCCAGACTGATCCTCCTCTTCCTTCTTCTTCCCCTCACCTAGTTAACCCCTCCCGTACCCCCTGGTCGCTTCCTCTCTTCTTGGCTCCTCCCCCCCCAGTCCTCAGCATCATCACTAGTACGTTTTGCTGCTATCTAGCTACTGGTATTATAAACGTTGCATAGTTTACCGGACATCAGTCTTGTACCATATATCTGTCTCAGTAGACTGCAGCATGCAGGTTAAATGCATCGTGGGCACAAGAGTACATTTTTCTCCTTTCTCGGGATGACAGGACACTTCAATACCATCATTACTGTCCATTATCCTGGTATTGCTCAGTCATCATCATAGTACTCCATATTACCAAAGGTCTATGGCATGTCACCCTCGTGGCCTAGTGCACTGTAGTTGCCAGAGTACGTACTAAACTTCAGGATCACCGCGCCACTGTGGCCTCGCACGCACCAAAGATGTGAATTTAATCTCCCGTACATTTCTGCCTCCGATGACACTGGCCTGGAGTCTGTCTCTGCCTCTGTGAAGCAGCTCCTGCTGCTGCCACACACCCCACTCAAATGTATGGGCCAAGATGGCTGTCATGACATCACCTGTCAGCGGGGTTTAGTCCTCATGCACAGGCCCAGCACACGGAGCTAGTCCCACTGACCTTCAGGACCCTAGGGATATAACAATCATGTGACCTCTGTCTATAGAGGTCCTTCTACCCATGTATAGGCAGGCATATCAAAAAAGGATTTAACCCCTTACGTTCCGCCCTCCCTTACAACTGTACAACCACACAGTTATCTTTACAACAGGACAGAGGGTTTCAGAAATGTTCTAGTCATTGATTAAAGGTAGAGTCAGTGTGTGGTAGGAGGTAAATATGACGTGTAGAGCTACTCCAGTGCAGATAGAGCTTCATGTACAGCAGCTGACTGTACCTATAGGGGCTTTCTGGTTTAGCAAAAAAGTTTGTTCATTGTATAATGTAAACATACAACTTTCTGATATGTTTTATATTAATTCTTCATCAATTTCAGGATCTCTGCTTATATTTAGGTTCACAGGGAGTTGGCACATCAGAAACCGAATCAGAAAAACCACGAGGTTTTGCCTCAAATCACCACAGTTTCCAATGCAGTCACTAAAAAACTGCAACGGCATAGAAAGTCCTGACAAAAAAGTGCACAGTTGTTATGGTGTGAATGCAGCCTGAGGCCTCTTTTACATGAGGATCTGATGCATTGGATTCCAATGCATCAGATCACATGACCGTATTCCTTCGGCGTAAAGGCACCCGACTGAGCCAATACAGCACCGAGTGCTTTCACGACGTCCCGCAAAGACAGTTCTGGAACTATCTTTCGGGCTGGCATACATCGACCGCTGCATGGGCTTCTATGGGAGCCAATGACTGCGGCCGGAGAAGGGAGGTGGATGGGGAGTTTAGCAGCATGACTGCTAAACTCCCTCCCCCTTCTCTCCTCCCCTCCAGCTGTTTGCAATGGGAGGTGGCTACGCCCCTATCCTGTCCCCTCCCATTGCAAACAGCCAAACGGCAGGAGAGAGGAGGTGAGCCAGCGAGGGGTAAGGTAGGGGAGGCCCAACGGCATTGCGGGCCCCGTGTGTATGTGCCAGGGCACATGCCATCTGAACGGGCGCACAAACGTTTGATTTCTGTGCTTGTTCATGCATTTTTACAGCGCAGACGGGCTCACTTAAAAACGCCTACGGCCGTGTAAGGGAGCCGTGCAGGTGCGTTCAGATGGAACAATTATCTTTAAAAAAAATCATTCATCAAGCAAAAGTGAATGATAATTGTTCCATATAAATGAGAGCCAACGACTGAATGACAAACGAGACTCGTTTGCTTCTCATTCATCCTTCAGTTTCAGGCAGCATAAAAATCATTGTTGACTTGTTCACTTGTTGCCTTTAAGCACTTCTCCAGTAAGGCCGCCTGCAGACGGGCGGAAATTCCGCGGTGGGATTTCCCGCGGAATTTCTACCCCTGGAAGCTGCCATAGGATTGCGTTAACAAACGCAATCCTATGCAGACGGCCGCGATTTGGCCACGCAAAATATCACGCGGCAAACAAATCGCGACATGCTCAATTTCGCAGAGCCCCGCACAGAAACCTCAATCACCAGCCGCCGGTTCCGCTCTGCGCATGTGCCGGCTGCCTGGCAGGTAGCTGCTCGCGCTGCTCTCTGCAGACGCTCGGGTCGGGTCCCGCTGCGAGAATTCTCGCAGCCGGATCCGACCCGGCCGTCTGCAGGCGGCCTAAGACAGATCAGAGCTTGAACGGGTTTAAAGACGGGCAACTAAAGTAATAAATAGGATCAGCGGACTACAATACCCAGAGAGGTTATCAAAATTAGGATTATTTCGTTCAGAAAAAAGACGGCTGACGGGCGACCTAATAACTTTGTATAAATATATCAGGGGACAATACAGAGATCTTTCCCATCATCTATTATACCCAGGACTGTAACAAGGGGGCACTCCAATAACTATGTATAGATATATCAGGGGTCAGTACAGAGATCTCTCCCATCATCTATTTATACCCAGAACCATAACAAGGCGGCACTCTAATAACTATGTATAGATATATTAGGGGACAATACACAGATCTCTCCCATCATCTATTATACCCAGGACTGTAACAAGGAGGCACTCTAATAACTATGTATAGATATATTAGGGGACAATACAGAGATCTCTCCCATCATCTATTATACCCAGGACTGTAACAAGGGGGTGCTCTAATAACTATGTATAGATATATTAGGGGACAATACAGAGATCTCTCCCATCATCTATTTATACCCAGGACTGTAACAGGGGGGCGCTCTAATAATTATGTATAGATATATCAGGGGTCAGTACAGAGATCTCTCCCATCATCTATTTATACCCAGGACTGTAACAAGGGGGCACTCTAATAACTATGTATAATACATCAGGGAACAATACAGAGATCTCACCCATCATCTATTTATACCCAGGACTGTAACTACGGGGCGCTCTCTACCTCTAGAGGAAAGAAGGTTTCTACACAGACATAGAAGGGGTTCTTTACAGTAAAAGCAGTGAGACTGTGAAATTCTCTGCTTGAAGACATGGAAAGGTGAACATGATAAAAGTCTACAAGAGGGGCCAGAATGTTTTTCTTGAGTGATACAATATTAGATGTTATATCACTGATTACTTCAGAAGGGTCGGTGATCCGAAGATTATTCTGATTGTCAGTTTGGAGTCAGGAAGGAATATTTTCTCTAAAATGAGGAAAATTGGCTTCTACCTCATTGGGGTTTTCTTTCTCCTTTTGGATCAACATTGGGGGTGATAGGCTGAACTGGATGGATAGATGACTTTTTTCAGCTTTACATATTATCTTACTATGTAAATTGTTTCCAAAAGATAGAAAAAAAATCAATCCACTCAAAATGAAAACTTTACATTAAAGAGTTTTTACAGAAAATAATGCAGTAATGTAATGTACCCATTAACAACTTAGAGTACATAAACCATAAACATCAGCTTCACAAAATAGTTGGTCTCTTAAAAGCTTATCTCTCAGCTGTCAGTCTGTCGGTGCAACATGTATTATAGAGTAGTAGTAGTCATTAGAGATGAGCGAGCGTACTCGGAAAAGCACTACTCGCTCGAGTAATTTGCTTTATCCGAGTATCGCTGTGCTCGTCCCTAAAGATTCGGGTTCCGGCACGGAGCGGGGAGCTGCGGGGGAGAGCAGGGAGGAACGGAGGGGAGATCTTTCTCACCCTCTCTCCCGCCCGCTCTCCCCTGCTCCCCGCTGCGACTCACCTGTCAGCCGCAGCGGCACCCGAATCTTCAGGGACGAGCACAGCGATACTCGGATAAAGCAAATTACTCGAGCGAGTAGTGCTTTTCCGAGTACGCTCGCTCATCTCTAGTAGACATCTATATAGTGGTGCTGCGCACATTACACTACTAACAGCCCTTTTACTAATGCTTAATAAGAGATGAGCGAGCACGCTCGGTTAAGGCAGTTACTGGAGCGAGCATCGGTCTTTTCGAGTAACTGCATACTCGTCCGAGAAAATTCAGGAGGTGGTGGGGGGTTCTCTTTCACTCTTCTCCCCGCCACTCCCTGAATTTTCTCGGACGAGTATGCAGTTACTCGAAAAGACCGATGCTCGCTCCAGTAACTGCCTTAACCGAGCGTGCTCGCTCATCTCTATTAATAATATTATTTCATACTTTTTGTTTAATACCATTAATAATTGTTAATGTTGGTTTTGTGTAATAAAATAGGGTTTATTCTAACTATATCTCTCCCCCCGGAGGTCGCAAAAAAATGACAATCATCGTCTCAATATCAATGGGCTGACTCCCACATCGAATATCTAGGGATACAGATTACAAAAAATCTAGCCAATATATACGACAAAAATGTTTGCCCCCATGCTAAGAGAAATGGCCCCTCTATTAGGCCTCTTTCACATGGGGAGTTACACGCACGAAAATCACAGGGTTAAAAAGCACGCGACTATTAGAACCAATGGTTTCCTGTGGGAACGTTCAGATTCCTTCATCTGAACACTCCCATAGGAAACCATTGCTTCTAATTGCCCCGTGCTTTTTAAGTGTGGGATTTTTGCACACGTAACTCCCCGTGTGAAAGAGCCCTTACTCACATATGACCTCCCAGTCCTTTCCTGGTTTCGGCACAAAAGCCTACTGCAGACATACATTGTACCCATGATTCTTCACAAGTACAAAGGCTCCCGATACATCCAACAAACTCATTTTTCTCATACATTAAATTAATCTTTTCTAGATTCATTTGGAAACACTAGAGACCCCGTAGAGCTTATCGCCTTTCAGTCCTGAGAAGGGAGTATGGTGGGCGAAATCTACCAGATATGTTTCAGGACTACAAGACAATTCAACTCAGTTAACCCTTTCCAATCCACTGTCTGACGTCTGAAGACATTATGATTTAAGGCTATACAGCTCCGATGTTGGAAGACGCCCGTTGGGGTTCTCTTACTGTATATTGCCAGCTGTCAAGGCCTATCCAACGTGTCCCCTCATGCAGTACTGACTTTAGCCAGCAGATAGCACCATTGTATAATGCCAGAAAAAGAGTAAGCCCCTAGAAAAATCAGGATACAAATTAGATTGGAAAGGGTTAATGGCTGAAACTAGCAAAAACAGATTTTGAGTACTCCAGCTCAGGGTTCCTATGAAACAAACTTTTCAAGGGATGTGTGGTGCCCATTACAAAAAATGTATAAGAAAGCATCCTTTGACCCCCTCTTGAGAGGAGCTTGCAAGTTCTGGGACTCTCTCCAGAGAGAGAAAGCACCCCCACCCATCAGCCACAACTCCCCTAAACATGATACCTGATATTCTGGGAATAAACCTTGATATACACACACAAAACAAGTTTGGCTGCTCCTGAAAGATCTTTCAATAGCAGATCTTTGGATCCAAGGCCCACTTTGAAATACACAACTAATAGAAACTCTGCTTTCTAAAACTGCATCCCCCATCTTCACGCCCTACAACTGATCCACCTTTCCAAAACTTTAGACAAGTTCAATGAACCTTTTCCATTAACTCACCCATTAACTGAACTGGAACAAATTATCCTGGCACAATGCCATACTGGTAGGAAAATCTCACTCGCCAAACAGAAATGTATTGCTTTACAAAAGGCCTCCAAACCAGCATATATACTATCATGGAAAAGGGAACAGACAGAGATGAAATCTATCTTAGCCAACTCACACCGTCATTCAAGGTGCATTAGATTGCAAGAAAACCACTACAAGCCATCAACCAGATGGTATAAATCCCTAGAATGGTTCCCTGCTTACAAGCTTTCTAACTCTAACCAATGATGATGCTGTAACAAACATGTTGGTTCCTTGACCCATCTTTGGTGGTTCTGCCAAGTCATACGGCCCTTTTGGGACCAGATTGAGTAAAATACACGCAACACAATTGATATTTCCTTCAGACTCTCTCCTGAGAATGTGATCTTGTCCAAGCCCGCTACAGACTATAGGCCCTCAAAGTTCAACCTCATTACAAATATGATTGCTGCAGCAAAATCACTCATTCCCCTTATGTGGCTACAACCGTCAGCACCAACACTTAACCATTGGGTGACAAAAGTAAATGAAATCCGCAGACCTGAGGAACTAATGGGCTAATAGAACACATGACAAATTTAGAAAAACCTAAAACTCTTGGACTGGAATGTCTTGAATTAACCTGTAATTTCCGAAGTAGCAGTAGAATTCAGGTGCAACTATGGCAAAGTCTATCCAACAAACAATATTGTCAAATTCTCTAGCGACACCTCTTTTGGAGACCTCATTCTCCACACTTTTAGGGCTCAGTCACACGGGTGCAACGGCATCCGTATACCGGCGCCGATGCACCCGTGTGACTGCAGGAAGGAGACTGACATACCTGAAGACAGCTGTCTCTCTGCAGCGCCGGAGGAAAGAACACATGACTGGCAATGAAGCCGGTCACATGTTCTTTCCTCTGGCGCTGCAGAGAGACGGCAGTCTTCAGGTACGTCTGTCTGCTGATGTCAGTCACATAGGCGCATCGGCGCCGGTGTACGGGTGCCGATGCGCCCGTGTGACTGAGGCCTCAGGAGAACGTATTACCAATCTCACTCCCTCTTTTTCACCTTCTCTTCCCTCTACCCTTTACCTCCCCCTTCATAAAACTCAAGTTTCATAGTTACAATATGCCACTACCAAACCTCGGTACCAAGGTAATCATGTGGCCTTGTGTGGCGCATAGTGCTAAGGCAACAGAAATGCACTCCTAAACTCTCGCTTACTACCTGAGGGATGCAAGTTCAATCCCCACATGGTTCAGGTAGTCGGCTCAAGGTCAAATCATTCTTCCAAGGTCAGTAAAGTGTGTACCCAGCTTGGTGGAAGGTAATGAATAAATTACTTGAAAGTGTGGCAGAATATAAGCATGCTATACAAATAACAAGATTTATTTATTTATGTCTGAAATCAACCTGTTTTATATATTTGCAATAAATACAGTACTTACAAAAGGAAAAATAAACAGAACACACAATAGACTCAGGAACAATTGGCACGGCTCAGAAAGCTATAAACTATCTGTGTTGTCTGATGCAGGGTTGACAAGAAAATGCTGCTTGTTATTTACCGGCAGATGCCAGGTTATCGATTCCCTGGGGGACACCTCATTCATGAGCCCTCTCCCCTTAACCTCTCGCCCTTACTCCAGACCACCATACATCCCACTTCCTACCTTTCTCTCCACCCCTCCTCCCAATTTGCAGTTATATGTTATGCAAGATGTTCATTAAGACAAAGTACAATTTGATATGGAGTGGACGTGTAATCATTCTGTCATATGCAAGCACTTATAATAATAAAGACAGAATTTACAAAAAATTATTAGGGTGGTTTCACATTTACGTTGGAACTTCTGATCGGAGGTTCCACTGCAGATAAAATGCCAGCTGAAAATCTCAACCATCTGAAGCATTGGATTCCAAAACATTAGTTCAGATGGGCAATTTTGCTGTGCGTAAAATCGGCTGTCCGGAAAAATTAGCACATACGGTGCCAATTCCACTGGCCACTTTTACACACGGCCGGAAAAGATAGGACTCTTTTGGCCGCGATTAGCCAATGGGAGCCAGCGGCAGGCAGAGGGGGAGGGAGTTCAGCATGACTAGCTCTGCTAAGCTCCCGTGCCGTCCCGCCCCCCCTGTTGTCAGTAGCCGGCAATGGGCCGAGAGGGAGAAAGAGTTTAGCACACAAGCTCTGCTAAGCTCCCACCCCTCCTTTTGCTGGCAGCCGGCAAGAGGTGGAGAGGGGGAGGGAGTTTAGCAGAGGTGAACTCTCTTTCCCCGGCTGATGGTATTCAGCAGCCAGGCTGTCTGAATAGGCAAGAAAACAGGAAACGCAGCTGCGACTTGGTCGTGGCTGCCTCTCGTGCATACGATTTTCAGACGCGATGCAGGTGGCCAAAAATCACAGCGCAGTGAATAAAGCCTAAGTGTGCTGTTCAGAGTAGTTGTTATACTCTTTAGATATAATGAAACATTATGTAGTCTTTGTAACACCTTCAGTAGCATAGTGTAAAATCAGTCTGATGACATTTAGTTGGGGAAAAACATGATTCAGTCGTGCTGCAGAGCGCCAGTGATGTGTGAGATAGGGGGAATTTATTATATGAAGTCATCTACAGCTCATTCATTCCAATACACAACAAATACGACAAATGAACATTTTGTACCCATTGTGCAGTACACATTGAACACTAGCTCCAAACTGCAACTTTTTGGTTATACCACTTTTTCAAAAAGTGGGTGGGCCCGGTTTTGGGGGTTGTGGCTGCACACAGCCAGTCACATTTACTAATCTATTCCAGAAACTGGTGTACATTATAGCTCCTAGCTGCATGGTATTTCTTCTGGCGGATGGAGGTGCTACCAGATGAGATAAATGTATTAAGAGATTTGCATCTCTGATGCCTTTTTCACATGAGTATTTTACCGCTGCTATTTTGCCACGATAAACGCTGGCCAAAAATCGCGACCAACTGAAGCATTGGATCCCATTCCCAATGCATCCGTTCAGATGGGCGATTTTTTAAGGAGAAAAGATAGCGTTCCTGACCCATGTAGGAATGTGAAACGCTGAATGAGAACTGCACAATTCTCAACGATGATCTGTCTGTCTAAATAGGTTGCACGAGCGCGAATGAGGTGCTGATGGCATCAAACAAGAAACATGCAGCTCTCGTTGTGTGTAAAAGGGCCATAGAAGCTCACAATCAGGGCTCGTTTACACAAGCGCTGTCTGTGTGCAGTATAGGCGCGCACAGAAAGCGCTTCCATAGGAACCAATGGTTTTCTACAGAAGCGTTCACATGAAGGAATTTTAGAAGCGCAATATACTTGCACTTGCCAAAAACAAGACATGCGTGGCAACAATGCCCACATCTAAGGTCCGTGCTGCGTGAAAAGACAGAACCTCACCTATCTTTGGTGCGAAGACAAATGGGAACAGAAATCTATTGAAACTCCTGTGCAGGAAAAGAAGATTTCTACCGACCGAGGGAATACCCCACTGCATACAGCAGGACATTTAAAATGTAACGTCCAGAAGCACATGTTAAATGTCCCGCTGTAAACTCCAGTTAGTCCCAGCGGGGATGAAGGGAAGCCCCGAGGGTTCCATTCATCTCCACGGTGGGTTTCCTTAATCTCCACGGGGACTAACAGGAGTTTACAGTGGGGCATTTAAAATGTGTGCCACGTCCACCCAGGACATGCTAGAACCATAACCCGCTGATCTCGCACAAAAACACCCAAACTGTGTCAAAACAATAATAAACCAAAACATGGGAACTCTTTCCTTATCTAAATAACCTAAGAGATGGGGACCTGCCTAAACACAGGCAATTCGCCCTGATAAGGACGTACCTGACCTCATACCTCCGTCCTTAGTTAACACTACATAGGACAGGGGAATAACATAAAAAACACAATAGGAAAGAAACACAAATTAGCTTTGAGATGCAACAGGCAAATAATAGGTCCAGGACCAAGCAATGACTGAGACCACAGTCAGCACTAGACTGAAGATTCAACGGCAATTCAGTCCAGCATCAGCTAGACTAAAATAGCCCTGACAATTACCCACAGGTGCGACTAAGCATGTCTCACCTAATACCACAATCACCAGGGCCAATAGATGGAGAACCCCCTGCAAAACCTGCACTAGACGGTCAGCATGGCAGCAATCCCAGAACCGCTGCAACAATGTGCTTCTGGGCAGCAGGTTTTAAATGTCCTGCTGTAAGCAGCTGGGTATTTCTCCATCCCGCTTGCTGTGCAATTCCCCAGAGGTTTGTGTGTGTGTGGCGGGGGGGGGGGGGGGACGACAGCAGTAGAGGACTCCCCACACCTCTCTCCCTAAGGGATTTCCCTATAGCGGAGAGAGAGAGGGTGCAGGGTACAGGGCTTTCCCGAGGGCATGTGAGAAGGGAGCGGGGCTAGAGGGATCCACCCTCTAGCCCCTCCCTCTCTATAATTGCTATGGGGAATCCCTGTGAGAAGCCCTATAACCCCACCCACTCTCTATAGCACCGTCCACTCGCTCTGTGCTGTGGGGATATCTCTCGGAGATCCCTAGAGCAGGGAAATAGAAAACAGGGCTATGGGGGAGTAACCCATAGCAGAGAGAGACAGAGCGGGGCTCCCTCTTCCTGCTATCGAGAGATCCTGAAGCCCTGCGGGGCTTCTTCTCTTTCCCCTCCTGGAGCAGCTGCACTATTTTAAGCGCAGCTGCTCCAGTGAATATGCGATTTTCATGCGCATGAAGCCCATTCACGTGATTTTTAGCGCAGTGTAGGCGCGATTTCGTTGTGCAGCTATACTGCACTGAAACAGCGCTTGTGTGAATGAGGCCTCACTGGTAGGATGGAATAATACAATGTAATCAGATGCGTGGCATGGGTTCCATTATACTAGCTGTTGCACTGCAGTCCACGCTTATTAAGTATCAGCTTTGTGGCACTGTATATAAAGGATTAGAGTTTGTGTTTCTGCAGAATTTCCTTGGACACGTCTCTACAGTTCTGAGACATTAATTATTTGGCAAATAAATGAAATTATAAGTAAATGTCAGCCAAATAAACCCAGAAAGCTGGCACTGTTTTCTCTTGGAAGATGCAAACTAATTAAAGCAATAAAATTATGCTAAATAACAAATTAAAGTGGGAGCCGTTATATGTGAGGTTTTAGGGACATCGACTTCAGAAAATGGGAAAAAACATCATTTGTTTGTTTAAATATTACCATATTTAGCCTAGAAAAAAAAGGCTCGTTTGTAAGTAGTTAAGAATCTGAATAAATAATTGATGATGCAACACTTTGTAGTTCCACTGCGTCTGATTTAATGCCGCACAATGAAAACTTCCCAAATGAAATGTTAAATTTCAGCCATAAAACAAAGTAAAAGTTGGTAATAAGTTTCTTCAAAATAAACTAAAACTACATTAAATCCATTACTGCTCTGTGGAGCGGAGGGGGCAGCAGAAATACCAGCAAGCTCATTCTGGTGAAAAATGGATGGCAGTTTTAGTTATGTTTCATTATTATTCATGTTAACCCATTTACGGCGCTTGGTCCTGGGCTTTAATCTCAACCAATAGTAAGAATATGGTGCCGAATTAAAGCTCCTGCTTGCAATGTAGCTTGAGCAGGTTAGGTTCTCAGCTGTCAGTGACAGCCAAGGACCCAGAGGAAAAGGCAAAAGCAGTTTTCATCCGGTTTTTCCTTCTCTCTTGCAGGCTACATAGCACTTAATGAGCACTATGTAGTGATAAGAGAAGGAGGAATGGTCACTTCCGCTATTAGACCCAGATCAGCTCTGTTAGTGACTATTGTCCCTACATTGGAATGTTTTTCCCCGTAACTGGGACTTCTATGGGTGTGAAAAAAGTGTAAAAAAAAAAACAGAGACAAGGTGAATAACTCCCAGAGGTCTTATATGACATCATGAGGGAGATAGATGTTAAAAAATAGTTACAAAAAGTTAAAAAAAAAAAAAAAACAGAATAAAATATATATATTTTAAAAAGGAAAACAACCTACCGTAGATGCAAACCCAGCCCGATGGAATATGAGCCCTGTAATCCGAGACAGTACAGAAAATATATCAAAGCGTGCGAAAGAAAACGAGGAACCCATTCCCGTACTTTATTTTAGCATAAATATACTATTTTTATTTTATTTTTTTACCCATAATATAAATGCCCTGGGGAAAAAAAATCACTGCCAAAATAATATTTTGGTAACTAAAGAAAGAAAAATAGGGCCGCCGTAAAACCGCCGCAGAGTGAAATCCCTAAAAAGTGTCTGCTACTCTTGGACCAAAACACCCTGATGCTTAACCCCTTAGTGACGAAGCCTGTTTGCACCTTAGTGACGGAGCCAAATTTTTGAAATCTGACATGCGTCACTTTAACATAGAATAACTGCGTAAAGTGGAATGCGCACGGACGGATGTTTACTGCATTTCCTGCAGAGGAAATCTGCATGTGAATTCCGCAGCTATTAGATTCCACTGAGCCTAATAGCTTTCTGCCTGCCAATGCTCACTTGCGGAATTCTGCCATGCATTTTTGCAGCGGAAAATAAATGGCTGCATGTTCTATTTGCTGCGGATTTACGCTGCAGCAAGCCTCCATTAATATAGCATATTAGTTGGGACTGCGGAATTCCGCTATCACTCGCGGGCACTATTGCATTTTTAAACGCAGTACTACCGTGGCGTAAATCTGTGGGTGCATCCCGCAATGCTTGTGGGTATGAGCCCTAAAGGTTTTGCATATCCAAGTGATTCTGACATTGTTTTTTCGCCACATATTGTACTTCATTTAGGTGGTAAAAATAGACCAATAGAATTTGTGAATATTTATTAAAAGCGCCAAAATTGGGAACATTTTGGAAAATGTTTTATTTTTTCCACATTTTCAACTGTAATATTTCAAATATGTGCAAACATATCATACAAATTTTTGCTAAGATATTTATTTCCATCTGTTTACTTTATTCTGAAAAACTTTGTCTTCTGCGCATGCTTCACCATTTTCACTGAGGCGCGCATGTGCAGAAGACGCCGGAGGGTCTGTTCCAGACCAGATTTTCGCTGGACATCACGGAGGATGGGGATGAGTAGTTTCAGCCCCCCTCATGGATGCGATACGTGATGGCAGCTAAAACTCTGACTTTTTGTTTGGTATCGTCATATCTGTTAAGACACGTACAATAAGTTGAACATGCTTTTTATCCTGCACAGCAAAAAGCATTAAAAAAAACCTAAAAAACTGAGGCAAAATGCTAATTTTTAGTATTTATGCCTCCCAAAAAACGCAATAAAGTGATCAAAAAAGCTGTATATACCCCAAAATGGTACCAATAAAAACTATAGCTCGTCTCGCAAAAAACAAGCCCTCACAGAGCTCCGTCCATGGAAAAATAAAAAAGTTTTAGGACTTTGAATGCAGCGATTTAGAGAAAAAAATGATTTCCAAAAAAGGGGTTTTATTGCGGAAAAGTGGAAAAGCTTAAAAAATATATAAGAATTTTGGTATTGTTGTAAATTGTACCAGCCCGCATAAAAAATGGATTGTGTCATTTATGCTGCATGATTAACGCTGTAAATAGAAAAAACAAAAATCTACAGCAGAATTGATGCGTTCTCTCCCTACTATCATAAAAAAAATAATACAAGTTTTACAATATAGTCTATGGACCCAAAAATGGCAGCAATAAAAACTACAGTTCGCCACGCAAAAAACAAGCCCTTATACGGCCGCGTCGACGGAAAAATAAAAAAGTTATGGCTTTTGAAAAATGGAGATGAAAATCCGCCAAAAATTGTTGCATCTTTAAGCCCAAAATGGCCATGTCCTTAAGGGGTTAAAGGGGTTTTCCAGATGATGGCCATAGATCGTCTACCACCTAGGACTCCCATTGATCAGCTGTTTGCTGGGTCACAGTGCTCATACAATGAGCTGATTTCTGCAGGAAGCAGACAGCTCCGTTCCCACTACAGTGGCCAAGCTTGCTATCGCAGGCCAAGTTCCCCTTCAAAATGGCTATACGCAAGGTAAACATTGGCCAGTTTGGTGGGATTAGCCAGCAAAGTAATGTGTATTTGGCAGCCGAACAGTGCCTGACATCTGCAATCTGAGGAAAGAAGATTCAAACATGTGAGACTTCATCAACAGCTCGTCCGCGCTTGGGCAGATGACAATCATCCCGTGTAAAAGGGTCAAAAGTCTGGCTCCCGCACAGGTTTGATTATAACCCTTTGGATCCTTTGTTTACCTCGGAGATAAGTGGCAACAAACGCGCTCAACAGCTATTTATCTCCTTCCCATAAAGATTCCAGTATAAACAGTTGTCCTATGCTTCCGGAACACACACTATTATCTCACTAATAACAGGAATATTCCATTATTATGGATACCGAACATTATATTTAGTCGATGTCAGGGTGGAAAGATCTGGGTCATAGCTTCATGAATGACATTTGTAACCTTTGTGAGAACATACAAAAGCCTAAATGCAAACAATATTGGCCCCTCTCTGGTCCTACTTCTGCAGCTGTCATGTTCCCTCTGCTAAGACACGGAACTCATATTAGCTCAAGAGGGTGGGAGAAGAACAGCAGTCCATCAGACATTGAATTTTTTAAGACAAAAGCCCCCCTGCCTCGCACTTCTTTCCACATGGGATCAAAGAGCCGATCTGCATATGAAAGGCTTATCGTATTATGCAACCTAAATTAGCCAATCGCCACCCCACCAGCCTTGAGACATTCCCAACAAAAACACTCACAGCTGTTCAATCAATTGCCCCATCTTCTCTATTTGTCCATTCTCAACTCTGCTTGTCAAGTCAATCCCTTTATTAAATTATGATTCCGAAAGCCGCGCTCACAGCTAGTGTGGATCTTCACAAAAGGAAAAAGTCTAATGAAACTTTTGTTTAAACTTTAAAGTCTGCCTTCTTACTGATACGTCGACTTCAAGTGACTTTTGTCTAGCATATTATACTATTTGTAGGTTCACTGTATTGTTATTGAAAGTTGTTTTTATAGGAAAACTTCAGAGAAATTGAAACAAGCAATCCAACATAAAATGATATGACTGGTGCAAATAAAAGCTTAAAGGGCCACTACGGTGATTTTCTAAAATCATTCATTATGCAGCTATCCCCCCAGTATATATAAGTGAACTTGTGTTATCTTGGTTGGTTATTTCTATCTGAAGCTTCTGGCCTCTTTTTCCTCAGATGGTCATGTGATCTGAATTCTGACCGGCTCGGACCTACCTGGGGTTATGTGTTCATTTTCTAGTCAATTTCTCAGTCTGTGTGATGCTGTCACATGGATCTACCCCTAACATAGCTAACAGGAGGATACAGGTATTCCAGTCAGTTATTGACAATCCCACAGCTCCTCTCACACAGATATAATAGAGAACATTATCCTCCTGACTGTATATTTATGGTCTGTTTAGAAGGTAATGATTATACTGTCCATCCAGTAGGCTAATGCTGAGCCTTAAGCATCATGGGATAGATGTGAAACTGAAGGTAAAAAATTTCAGCCTCAAGATGGTGCCTGATAAGCATTAGACCGGTGGCTGTACTGCATGGAAGTGATTGCGATATACAGAGGAGACCTCCAGAGTCTGACAGGCAATCAGGAAGGCAGGCATGGAAAAATGTGTTTTCGCTGGAGTTGCACTTTAAAGGGAACTGGTTATGTCCCCACATTTCCATGAACTAAGTTATGATGCTGTTAGGGAATGTGACAGGGGGCCAGGTATTTTTTTATCACCCACTCCTGCTATACAGCAATGTGCCCCTCTGAAGTCATTGCGTGGCATGATGACTCTTTTCAAAGACCTGTGGCTGCACTCTCCTAAACAAGTCTATGGAGAGCGTTCACGGGACTCTGAAAAGCATCAGACTTTCCCTGTAAAGCCATCACAAATCAGTGCACAAAGCATTACAGATGGAGCAGGGGCTTATGAACTCGGCAAAGTCATGCAGACAGACCTTGTACAACAGTACACCTATGTAATATGTCTGTGTCGTAGACCTGTAGGCATTCTATGTGCCACCATATGCAGGGATGGATTCAAGTTTTAACAACAGATTCCTTACTTGACCAACTGAAATACATTACACCCAAACTAAAGTATACACAGAACCATAAGCAATCATTTAAATACATGATCTTTATTCATTACATATCAATCAGAGGCGTAACTTGAAGCTTCTGGGCCCCAGTGCAAAACCTGTAACAGGGCCCCATCTATAATGCTTTATTCATAGTACTGGGCTCCCTATATAGAGAACAGAGGCCTTATGGGCCCCTTAAGGCTTCTGGGCCCGGGTGCAACTGCATCCCCTGCATCCACTATAGTTACGCCCCTGATATCAATTATAAAAGTAATAAACCAGTTGTAGCCAAACCCATAACAGCAAAAACACCCCAAACAGTCTAGAATTACATATACTAAATATGCATGCAGTAAGATTAATTCATCTGATGCATGAAGTAATAAAAATCATTAAATAGTGCAAAGCATCATATAGCAATGCAGTATATGGATAGAACCAGTAACTGTTATACAGACCACAGAGATGACGCTCATACACGACAAGCTTAGATCCCATTCAGACATACTGTGAGGAATACAGTGACATCCACCACAAATATAGCCCCAGTGTCATAATTTAATAATGTGACTACACATTGTCCCCTACTGCAGGGCCCAAGTCGCCATGTAATAATGCAGAGAAGTGACACGCAGTTCCAAAGGCCAGCCATGGAGGCATCTATACACAGTTCTAACCAAACCATTTATAAGAGATCATCGGGCACATGTACAATAAATAAAGAGTCACTAAATAAAACAGGGAAAGGAAATAGAGGAAAACAGTGCAAGAAACAACTAAAATACATAGATGAGGTCACCGTGACGTAGCACGCCAAAGAAAATAATGTTTATAATCAAATAAAACAATAATACAGTTATAACCATTACAACTAGAAGGAATTTCATGACATAAATAGAGCAACAGAACCAAGCTCATGACATAAATATAGCATAAAGATGATAACAGATACATCCAAGCTCATAACGTAATTACAGTACCAAAACCAAGAGCATAACACAAATACAGCTCCAGAAGTGAGCTCATGACATATATATATAGCACCAGAATCAAACCTATAACATACAGCAGAACTGAGCCTAGAACATGAGCACAGCACCAGAACCAAAAGAGGAACATAAATATGGCACCAGAAGTCAGTTTTAGGGCTCATGTCCACGGGCAAAATGTGATTTAAAATCCGCAGCGGATCTCCCGCGCACGGATCCGCACCCCATAGGGATGCATTGACCACCCGCGGGTAGATAAATACCCGCGGATCGTCAATAAAAGGCATTTTAAAAAAAATGGAGCATGAAAAAATCTGGACCATGCTCCATTTTCATGCGGGTCTCCCGCGGGGACGGCTCCCGCGGGCTTCTATTGAAGCCTATGGAAGCCGTCCGGATCCGCGGGAGACCTAAAATAGGAATTAAAAGCATTTACTCACCCGCAGCGGGCCGCGAAGCTCTGCTCTTCCTCATGGCCGCATCTCCCTTGCTTCGGCTCGGCGGATGTGCCCGGCGCATGCGCGCGGCACGTCGACGACGTGCCGGCGACGTGCCGCCGGCGTCAGGAATTCATCCGCCGGCCGAAAATGAAGATCCGGCCGTGAGGAACAGCTGACCTTCGCCGCCCGCTACGGATAGGTAAATGCTTTTAAATTTCTATTTTCAGCGCTCATGTCCGCGGGGCAGGAGGGACCCGCTGCAGATTCTCCATGTAGAATCTGCAGCGGATCTGATTTTCCCCGTGGACATGAGGCCTTAGACATAACTACAGTACCAGAACCAATCTAATGACATATATACATTAACAGAACCAAGCTCAATATACACTATATGGACAATAGTACTTGGACACTGCGTGCTTTTCAGAAAAAGTTCTTTATCATTCTATTTAGTGATGTGTCGGCCCTCCTTTTGCTTGTATTACAGTAACAACAAGTCGAGGCAGGCTCTCCACAAGTTCTTTGTACGTCTGGGCAGGAGTAGCTCCAGTGAGAAGAGATTGTTGTGAAGATAGGTGTGGGTGGCAGTGTCGTACCCGTCGCTCCAGTTCATCCCACAAGGGCTCGATCGGATGAAGGAATAGTTGTTACAAAATGAATAGCTTTTTATTTACCCATGCCCTTCCCAGAATACCATGTGGCAAACTCAGTATTTGCATGGGATGGCCAATCCGTTGCGGTAAAGCCGGCACTGCGGTGCGGATTTCCCGGGCCGCAGCATGTCTTTTTTTTTTCCGTTGCTGCCGTACTCTTCTCTATGGAGGAGCTGGCCGCAATGGAAAAGCATGCGCTTGCCCGGAGGAAGTCTTGCGGTTTTTCGCTGCGGCAAAACCACGAGATTTCCACTGAGAATACTTTCCGCGGGGACCCAGCCTAATAGTGGGAATGATATGCTGGGAGTTGTTTCCTAAAAATGAATGCTATATCAACCATCATCACACTGTGGACAATATAGCGATTTCTATACTCATCAGACACAGTCAGAGGCAGAACAAACATTTACATTCCGTGATCACAGGTGATATCTGATTGTAGATCTTCTCTTACTTTCCTTCTCCATCAGGCCCTGAGCACCATGATGTCTTCTGGCCACAACTCACCTCTGCAGAGTTTGACATCCAGATGTTTTCTGCTCCTTGCTTCTGCAGTACATTTCCATACCATGCCCCTGGAGATAGGAATACCACATATTATTTCCCCTGAATAAGCTGTGCTACCATGTTGTGTTTCAGAATAGGAGTGTGCCCCAATGTACCTCTCAATAAGTATATGCCTTAACGCTCTTCTCCTGAATAAGAGTATGTGCCCATACTGTGTCTCTGAATAAGTGTGCTCCTCCATGCTGTGCCCCTGAATAAATATGTGCCCAACGAGCTTATAGTGCTCCCAAGCTAATAGTGCCCTCTTTGGGCCCTACGGTAATAATGCCAATAGGGTAGGAGCAAATCATGGAAGAAGCACAGTCAACTTTACTAGTGTAGTGGGGGTTGGCCTGTGACTCCTGGCCACTGTATACAACCGAAACTAAGAAAGAATTGTGGCCCTAAACTGGTTGAATCCCACCCCTCAAGGCAGCTGTACTGCTTCTCATCAGTTCCATGAACCATTGGGATTTGAACAATTGGTTCTGCCAAACTGGCAAGAACCACGTTGAATCCAACGGTTCACCCTATAGTACCTCTGTACGCACTGTAATCACCATGCATGATAAAGATACATGATTTTTATTCCTCTGCAGAGTGTATATCCGATTCTCAATTCTTTTTGGACTGGTTGGAGTAGTCTGTCTGCTGTACTGTGCATAGAGAACTACAAATTGTGCTCTCTGTCAATAACACACACAGACATAACATCACCATGTAGGACAGTGTACAGCAGGATAGAGCAGTGTGGAGGTGACTAAATAGTAGCACATAACTCACTATTAGTTACAGCAGGACATCTGTGTCTCTCTTCTCCACCCCTATGCTCTCATAGACTTCAATGAGCATGAAGACTCATCCTCCACTTCCTATTCTCCCATAGTACTGTCTCCAAAAATACATTTGATAACAGGCAGTGAACAGCAAGTTACCAGTAGCGAAAAACTCTAGTGCCCAGTACTTTAGAGGGATTTTCAGCACAAAATCATAATTTAAAGTACATAGCAGTTTTGCTAGCTATCACATTGGTTATCATAGAAGTACGGGTAGTTTGAAAAGCTAGTGATCATTTAAGTATCCTGAAACCATAATTATAGGATTTTAGGCAATGTAAAGACTATGGTCACCATTGGGAACATTATATCTTATTGAAATGCATAAATTAATGGCTCAACATTTTTGCAAGTGGGCGTTATTAAAATAATATCAACTTTTTGGCTTCTGGAGCTTCTGTGTACCACAGTATATAGTAAGCTGGAGAAGGCAGTTCACTAGCAAATCCATCAGACCGCTTTGCCTGCAGCCCCTCATGTGAATGAGAAAGGATATCATAAAGGCACATTGAATCAGCATTTCATAACACTTTCATTATAACATCTTCAGCAAGTACTCCAAACTCTATATAACTACATGGCACATTAATGGTAACAATGCCACAGAAGGTCCTAATATGTCATACTTGTCACGTCCACGCAAGACGTGCTGGAACCGTAACCCAAAGATCTCGCACATAAACACACAAACTGCATCAAAACAATAATAAACTAAAACATGGGAACTATTTCCCTATCTAAATAACCTAAGGGATGGGGATCTGCCTAAACACAGGCAATTCACCCTGACAAGGACGCACCTGACCTCGTACCTCAGTCCTTAGTGAACCCTACGTGGGACAGGGGAATAACATAAGAAACACAATAGAAAAGAAACACAAACTTAGCTTTGCGATGCAGCAGGCAAATGATAGGTCCAGGACTAAACTCTGACTGAGACCACAGCCAGAGCTGGACTGAAGATTCAACGGCAATTCAGTCCAGCATCAGCCAGACTAAATAGCCATGGCAATTACCCACAGGTGCGGCTAAGCATGTCTCACCTAATATCACACCCACCAGGGCCAGAAGATGGAGAACCACCTGCAAAACCTGCACCAGACTATCAGCGTGGCAGCAACCCCAGAATCGCCACAACAATACTGAGTCATGCACTGGGGGCTTTATGCATTACAAGTTTTCAAATTATCTTTGATAAAATGGCAGTGGGAGTTATTTGGTTACAAAGGGCAACACTGACTCTTGTTTTATCTTTATTCTCCTTCCCATCTTGTACTAATTATTAGAACCAGGAAAGCTTTCTCAATGGGAAAGAATGATATGATTTTTGAAGTGAAAACATTGTCCGATGTTAGTGGGCCGGAGTTGCAAAATGTAAACCAAAATACAAGTTCTACACAATGTCTGAAAGAATTATGGTGCAGCTGAAGGATCGAAATGAGTCCGTACTCGCCAAGACCAAAAAAACCACACCAACAACTTCATCCTTAAATCTGTACAAACACTCATGAATCAACACCATTCTGTTACTCACCCAGGCAAAAAAATTCACGGAACGCGTGAGAAATATCTACGATGAATACTTGTGATTTCATTTATTTATCCAACGTGATTCATTCCCCATATGAAAAAACTCCTATCCAAGGTGTAATTTATGTTAGCGGCCATTAATGCATTCATTTAACATCAATTACACCTTGGATAGGAGTTTTTTCATATGGGGAATGAATCACGTTGGATAAATAAATGAAATCACAAGTATTCATCGTAGATATTTCTCACGCGTTCCGTGAATTTCTGTTCTGTATGAATAGGAAAATGGTGCTGATTCATGAGTGTTTGTACGGATTTAAAGATCAAGTTGTTGTCACATTAATCTCATAAGGTCATAGCTTTGATATTTTATTTGCCCTTGATAAAGATAGATCAATACATCAATCAATAAAGTGAACATTCTAAGGTCATGGGTTTTTTTTTTGGGGGGGGGGGGAGTTTTCACCTGAGCACATATTTCTTATCACCAGCATAAATACTTGCATACATTGTGATTTCACAGCTCACGTTTCTTGCGTTGCATTTATTTTCTATGCAACTTACTTTGCAGGTAATATTTGCCTTAAACCAAACCCTCCTGCAGCAGGAGAGCCTTCGTGCCGGAATTTTCCAAGCACCATATACAACTGAGGACCTCATCAAACATTACAACTGTGGAGACCTGAACTCCATAATCTTCAACCATGATTCTTCACAAGTAAGTTTACACATTACTTTAACCCTTTGCAATCCAATTTTGGATTTAGGGTTTCCTAGGGGTCTTTCTGCAATTATACAATGGTGCCATCTGCTGGCTAGAGCCAGTACTGCAGTATGGGACATGCTGGAGAGGCCCCCCGACAACAGAGCGGCCAGTAATATACAGTAAAAATACCCTGCCGGACATCTTCCGTCATTGGAGCTGTACAGGCTTCAATCAGAATGTCTTTAGACGTCAGACAGTGGATTGGAAAGGGTTAAAACAATGGGGCACATTTATTACTGGCGCTGCGCCAAAATTGTCTTTTTCTTTTGTTCAAATCAATTTAGACAAATGTATTATTGATTTATGCCAAAAAGAACAGATGTTAAACCTCTCGTTCCACTTTTCAAAAGTGTTTTGAGAAAGGAGGGGTTTGATTGTTTTTTTTTACAGATTTCAGAAGTACAACTTTTTAAAAAGTCACACAATTTGTTGCAGTCTCAGTCCAGTAGCGGTCTGACATCTATAATAGCTCCACATCTCTAAGCATATTCATAGATGTAATAAAGTTATCAACATTCTGCTACATTTAATAAATGTGTCACATTTTTGAATTGGAGACAGCAAAAAAAAAGCATGGCAGAAAACTTTTGTCAAATATCCCCCTGATGACAAATCCCCCCCCCCCCCCCCTGTATTAAATTAAATTGTTTTAGTGTAGATCAGGAAAAATCAATATAACAAATGAAAATTGATAGATGCAGCTTCTGCCGGCAGTACTGACACCAGTGTGAAGAAAGCTACTCCCAGATTGTTGACTTCATGTATGTGATTTCATGGCTTTCACAACGTGTTGATATAGTGTTATGCTTCTAGTACAAAGTTGTTATCCTTAGTTCTACTGTAATATACACATATAATATAGCACACAGATATTATCACTAGAGAGAGATATAATTAGTGGCGCTTATCTCCAGGAGAAACAAAAAAGATTTCGTTTTTGAGAAAACAATCTACATAGAACATTAGAATTCTAAACATGGTATCGGCCATACATACTGAGAAGCTACTGTAGGCATAAAGGAAATTAAACTTGATGCACAGACTCATCATATACACTCATTGTCAAATCATTGTCAAAAAAATCCCTACCCCAGAAGAAGTTGTCAGAATGGAGTGAAACTTTCTCTGTGTGATTGTAACGTTGTTATAAGTAAGTGCTTACAATATCACAGAAAAAAGGAACATCCATTGGTGAAAACTGACCTCTTAAAGGGGGGATCTAGTACCCTGTTGTACCGCCTCTAGTTTGGATACAAGATGTGCTATAGGTGGGCATGGAGGATCTAGTACCCTGTTGTACCGCCTCTAGTTTGGATACAAGATGTGCTATAGGTGGGCATGGAGGATCTAGTACCCTGTTGTACCGCCTCTAGCTTGGATACAAGATGTGATATGGGTGGGCATGGAGGCTCTAGTCCCCTATTGTACCGCCTCTAGCTCGGATAAAAGGTGTGATACGGGCGGGCATAGAGGCTCTAGTACCCTGTTGTACTGCCTCTAGTTTGGATACAAGGTGATATACAAGCGGCATGGAGGCTCTAGTACCTTGTTGTACCACCTCTAGCTTGGATGCAAGATGTGATATGGGAAGGCATGTAGGCTCTAGTACCCTGTTGTACCACCTCTAGCTTGGATGCAAGATGTGATATGGGTGGGCATGGAGGCTCTAGTACCCTGTTGTACCACCTCTAGCTTGGATGAAAGATGTAATACGGACAGGCATGGAGGCTCTAGTAACCTGTTGGTCCCCCTCTAGCTTGGATACAATTGGGCATGGAGTCATACAGATTCCTTATGGTATCCTGCGGCATGTTGGTCCACGTTTGCTCTAACTGATCCTCTAAATCAGGCAAATTCTTGGGCTGTTGATGTTGGCGTTCAAAATGGTCCCATACATGTTCTACTGGCGATACGTCTGTCGACCAGGTATGTCACAGAAGTGTGGCAATGTTGAGGAGGCATTCTTGTGATACCCTTGTGTGTGTGGCCAAGCATTATCCTGCTGAAAAAAGCCTATTGGAAGCCCTGCCATGAAAGACGACACATGTGGCTGTAGGATGTCTTGAGCATATCGATGACCTGTAATTGTCTCACTACTAGGGGTGACCAACTGTCAAATGCAATGGTCCCCCAGATCACCACACCTGCAGTGGGGGGTAGTATTCTGCTCTACAGCAAAGGCAGAATAGATCTCCAGACACGAACATGGCCATTGTCAGTGCCCAAACTAAACCTGGATTCTTTGCTGAAGACAACCTGATTCTACATCATAGCAGTCCAGTTTTGCCATTCACAACACCACTGTAAATTGAGGTGACAGTGGCAAAGGCAGTAACCGTAATGGGCGCCGTGAGACCTAATGTACTTCAGCCAAGCACCTAGAAATGGTCCGAACAGACACAGGGGCGTGTAAAGATGGTGCCACCTCTCTAGATGGTGGACAACGGAAAAGTTGGAGTTGTTCATGATTGTCGGACGATCAGATGATCCTCTTTAGTAGGGGTCTGTTAAGAATGTCCTGAACCCAGTCACCTTGTGTGCCCTCACACATCCATTGGTCCCAACACCTCCCAACAGTCTGGTCAGACGCTTCTCACTACTGGTGGTCTGTAGGGGGCGTCCTGAGCCCGGTCACCTTGTGTGCCATCATACATCCCTTGGTCCCAACACCTCCTAACTATCTGGTCAGATTGGCCCAGCTGGCGGGGAATTTGTGGATACGACCATCCCAATAATGCGCCCCTCTCAGACTCTGGTAACGGGGTGAAATCTGTTCTCTGCGTCGTAGAGGTGCCTAGTGGTCAACAAGCTCTACACAAGCAAAAAAAATGGTCGCTACACATAAGTAACCTCTGAGAGCTTTTTTTTAGGCCAAGGGGGAACCACTTTTAGGGCCTCAGGTGACAAGACTGTTTATCTTATCACACCACAACTCTCATCATTTACATATCGGCCTGAGATGGAACTGAATGCTGAGTTTTAGGGGGCGGGATTTTTTTTTTTACAAAGAGTGTAGAAAACCCAACATAACCCTACATACTATTCTTTTTCTATGTAATCTGCAGATCACTACAGACAGAAGATACAACCTGCCAGTGTTCAGTGTTTGGATGCCATTTAGAATGACTACTCAATTGTGTTGAATAGGAAGGTATAGATGTGTATGGCCAGTTTAGCATATGCAGAAACCTACTGTACTTATGAACAACGTCCACATTCTTTTTGGAACGTGGTAGCGATGGATATAGGATGGATTTCCTTCTCCAATAAGTACACTCTACATATGCAACTCCATTGTAAAATTTACTGTATATTATCCCCTAACAAGCAAGAGCAATCCGCTAACAAAGCAGGTAGGGGATTAAAGCCCTGGAAGCTCCTTGTAGGAGTGTCCCCATATGTAACAGAAGTGATTCTGATAACAGTTGTGTACTACAGAATATTATTAATGAAATCCCCTAATATGAATGTAAGTGAACTTATACTTGAAGTGAAGATGAGCACTTAGGCATCCTGACAATATTCTCCTAAACATACAAGCAACAAGACTAACAAAAGTCTCACTCTGCTGGCTATGAATAAGGACCAGTCTAGGAAAGAAGTGGGACCCTCGTCAGTATTGCCGCTTGTAAGTTTTAACACTTTTACTCCATAAAGGAGAACATTAACGATGCCTGAGTGCTGGTCTTCACTTCAGTAATTGGATTTTAACACAGCTCCAGTAACACCGCAGCAGACCCATGGACCCGGACTGAGGCGAGTCAACCTTCATCCTTGTACATGAGCCTATACTTTATTACCTAGTTTATCTGAAGTCACAGATCGGGACATAATGGTTAAGAATCATGGCATACTGGTGGAAAATTCGGTGGGAGTAATACATAACTATGCACCTTATCTACACATCCCTACAATTCAGTTTTCTATTTCAGGTGCCTAATTTAATTAATGTCACACTGCCACATCATGAACAAATAACTGCGCAGGAGATTGACAACTACTTTAGGCAAGAGCTAATCTACAAAAGGAACGAACGTATGGGGAAGAGAGTGAAGGACCTGTTGGAAGAGTTTCCGGAGAAGAGCTTTTTCTTTGCTTTTGGTGCAGGTAATGGTATTAGATGTACAGGTTTACATTTCAGGAGCCTGTGTGCTCAATGATTCTGATTGGGCAGTACAAAATGCAACAGACAGAGCCAGGGGCGGTTTGCAAACCAAAGTCGCCCTGGAAAAAAATTACAAAGTGGTTTCATGTTGTAGATGGGCCAAAATAGCAAGGGGGTAAACACAAGTATAGTCAGTAAATCACCTGCCACAGCTATGTTGACAGCTGGAGCAGGGGCGTAGCTTAAGCCTCAGGGGCCCAGGTGCAAAAGTTTAGCTCAGCCCCCCCCCCCCCCCCCCCCCACACACACACACACACACACACACACCTGTACCCATACCTAAATCATGCTGCATACAGCTGCAAAACAAATTTACATACATGATCTGGCTCCTTGGCATAAGCTTTCCCAACCTGACTCATTTCCTGGACTACATGAAAATTAGTTTGTAGTCCCTCAGGCTGTGTTAATGTTTTTTGTTGCATTTTTGAACCGCAATGAAAAAACACAAAAAATGGCATGTGGTATTCAAATACTACATGTGTCCTTAAGACACTGAATATGCTATTATAGCCGCATACGGGGTTTTGTTGCGTATTTTTAATGGAGTGTGCAATCATATACAGAAAATACCCAGGTTACACCAGCATGGCTGATATCACTAAATCAGGGGAAATATAACTTATACTAGCTGTACATATATTATATACTGGAAATACCCAGGTTACACCAGCATAGTACATATCACTATACAGGGGGATGTATAACTTATACCAGCTGTACATATTGTGGCAAGTGGGGTTCCTCGCCTGTGGATTACCGACCTCTCAGTCTGGAATGGGTACCGCACGTAGAAATACTCCACAGACTTATCCTTTTACTTAAATGTGCCGCCTGCCAGCATTTATTTGTACAGCACAGCAAACGCATTTCAGCATACCATAAACAGTCCATAAGTGTAGGGTTCAGAACCCACAGGATCCCGTCACTAAGCTCTCCCGGGGCGTCTGGAGGGTGTCTTCTCTGTCAGACAGGCGACAAGCCCAAACTGGTGCACACGGATGAGGCTCCGAATTCCCGATGCAGCTTCTTCACCGCCTCTCACTGGTCCACACTGGACCTCTGGCTTTCAGCCCTTCAAGCTCTACTAAGCTGTAACTTCCACCTTCAGTGTGACAGGAACAGACTTTTATGTTGCTTCCTGCCACACCGAGCAGGTGTTAACGTTTTCTTTCCGGTTCAGGTTAACTAAACAACACAGTAACTGCACGCAGAGGCCCTTAACAGGCCACTTTTGCTACTGCATTACCACATAACCCCCCTCCCCCTTCCCATGACAAAGATCATCGGTCTTTTCATAAGCAGTTTAGATCACCCAGGATCAAATACTCACTGAACTGTAACAAGGGGCTTATGCTGTCCCTCAACCCTTTACTTTTACTTGTCTGATGAGCTGTCTCTTCTTGTCTGCACCCTTATCATGTCTCTGCATATCTCTCTCAAACTGCGCCCTCACAGCTTGTGGGTTAACTTCAAAGTGCCACTCTGCATTTTCTCTGACTGGCAATTCATCCTCAAGCCTTTCTAACTGCATCTTCACTTTTACTACGGGTGGATTCAAGGCTCTCTTTAATTAATGTTCCTTAACTGGCCCGATCTTTTTAACTGGCATTTCTTCAGGTCCTTGTGTGAAGTCTGTCGCTGCTGACTCAACTTTTCCACTCTCTGTAACTTCTTTCACATGGCTTTTATCACTTGCAACTTCTGAGGTCTCTTTTCAAGTCTCTGCAGTTTCCTCAGTCTCCTTCTGTTGCTCACTGTCTTTACTCTTGTTCACAGAGGTGATTTTTTTCCCTCAAGACTTTGTCAGTCTTCAGAAACTGTTCCCCTGTAATGCCCAGGTCACCTTCTAAGCATACTTTGGGTTATTTTACTGCTTTTATCTTTTTTTTCTAATTTTCTCCAACAAGACCTTCATTCCTGCTACTGGTTGTTGGAACACGCTCTGGAGCTTTTCTCTTACCAGAGTTCTCTTTTCAGCATCCGTTTTAGGGCTCACACCCACGATAGCCTTGCTATTCGAGAGTGAGTGAAAACGCATGATAATGAAACCAATAATTTTCAATGGTTTCATTCTCATTAGCGATGTTTTCACTGTAATCTCGCATTGCAAAGAAGAATCTGCGATATCGCCCATTGCATTCAATGGGGCCAGCAGCAGCAGAGTTAGCACCATTGAAAACATAGGGAGTACATTGTGCTCCCTAACACAGCTGTGACAGCTATGGCAGGGTTTTCCTTCATCCCCGGGGTTGACCGCGGGGATGAAGGAATGCCCTGTCACAGCTGTGACAGCTGTGGCAGAGATCTGCGATGCTATTCCATTGCTTTCAATAGAACAGCCGTTGCTGCAGCCCAATTGAAAGCAATGGAATGAAGGCTACCACCACGGCAATGCTTTTCGGGGAAGGGCTTGAAATATAAGCCCTTTCCTTAAAATCATGGCTAGCTGTAAAAAAAAAAAAAGATTAACTTTCTCAGAAGAGCTATCCGGCCCCGGCAGACATCTTATGTGTTCTGGAGGCCGGGGATTGAAAACTCCCTGCCTCTAGAAAGTGCTGCCACTGATTGGCTGAATGCTGTGGCAGATTCTTCTTTACTTACAGTGAAAACATCGCTAATGAGAATGAAACCATTGAAAATCATTGGATTCATTATAATGCGTTTTCACTCACTCTCACATCGCAAGGATATCTTATCGCCAGTCGGTGTTCACCCTTAATGCTACTCCATTCTTGTATTTCAGTTTAGGATTCTTCCACAAAATCTTCTTTTCTTTTACTTGCTGTCTGAACTCGGACGTAGACCTCTCTAGTCTCTAAACCTTATTTTCAGCAACATGACTCTTTGATTCCAACTGTTTCATCTTTATGCATAACTTCGCTGCAAACTGTTGAAACACTGCCTTTTCTTCTGACACCACTTTCAGGGTGTTTATCAATGTTAGTGCTTCTGTTTCTTTCTCATTAGCCCTTTCTTCTAAGCGCTGCGGAATAAGTTGGCGCTATACAAATAAAGATTATTATTACTATTATTATTCAGCACGCTCAAGTTCAACAGCACATCTCGCAGACCTGACTTTCTATGCAGTAAGCCCTTGTTTACAGTCTCTGTTTCTTCTCCAGTTTGGACACCATCTGGCATTGGTGACCCAGCTCACCAGTAACCTCTTCCAATTCCTGCTGCAGACTCACTTTAGACTTCTCAAGTTTCTTATATGCAGCTGCTTTTTGTTCATACCATTGTTTTGTAGCTTCTAATTCTCTTTGAGTTGCTCTCTTCTGGTCTTCCACGAATGCAGTATTCTTCTCCATTTTCTTTTCCATTTCTGACACCTGAACCTAAATCTGCTTTGACAAGTTTCTGTTAGTTTCTGCATCTTCCTCTAACTGCTTGAGGAACACATTTCTCTCATCTTCCATGTTCTTCAGGTGTGCATGAAGGTGAAGCCTCTGCCATGTCTCTTCTTGCACCAGCTTCTAAGAATCTTCATTCTGAGCTTTCAATTCCAACTGCAGTCTGTTAATCTTCTCTGACAGCCATGGCTTTACTCTGTTACTTTCAGTGATTTTTTTGTTGTAGCTCTCTGCCTTTCTCTTGCATACAGAGTCACACTTGTCTTCCAACAGTACCTTCATCTCATGGGTCAGCTGAGTACACTTACTTTCCTAAATTCTTTCCACATTTTCAGCTTGCTCAAACTGTTTGGACAGTTCCCCCATAACCAGAGAATGGTTCGATTCAAGCTCCTGGATTTGAGCTTCATGTTCTTCAGCTTTCTCTTCCCAGCTCATCTGTAGCTGGATCACCACCTGCTCATAAAGCGTTTCCTGGTTTTCCTTGTAACCTAGTATGTCTTTCAAGAGCTTTGCTTGCTTCTCTGCCTGTCTCCAAGCAGCTTTCTCCATTTCCAGCTTTCCCTTGAGCTCAGTTGTCTGCAACTCCCATTCACTATCTCTCTTTGTTAACTGCATTTCCACCTCTTGGGTTCGTACTTGCAGTTTCTTGCAGTCCTGTTCATATTGTGTAGATTTCACTTCCAGGCATACTCTGTGATCAGCTTCATCTCTAGCTATAGTTCTGAGGTCTTGTATCTCTTCATGGGCTGTTGAAAGATATCCCTCATATTTCTTTTTCTCACTTCTCAGTTCTTTTAAGGCTTGTTCACAGTGGACGGTTTTCTGTTCCAGCAACAACCTGTGATCAGTTTAAGTTTTAGCTAATCTTATGAGACGCTCATGCTCCTCAGCCCTGACTGACTCTGTTAGTGCAGCCATCTGCTTAATTAAGAGCAGCTTTGTCTCCTGCTCCTGGGTTTGGCTCTGAAACTGCTTCAGCAGCTCCACCATGCTTGAGGGGTCTATTCGCAACTTTTCACTAACTTTTTCCTTCTGGACCACAGGGTCCGCACTGACTACTTCTTCTATCTTACTAGAAGCAGTCTTTTTCTTATTATTTCTAGCACTAACTGTCATCCTAGCAGACTTCTGGTTGCTACTAGCGACTATTTCAGTTTCACAGGAAACTCCAGCAGTAACTCCTCTCTCTAGGATTCCTGCACTTATACTACTATATGCACTATCTTCACTATTTTTCCTCTCTTTCACTAGAGGCATATTTGAATACACTCCCACATGGGCGTTCACTGCACTCTCTGTAGAAACCTGTTCACATTTTGACTTCCTACACATACTAGGCACAACGTATAGCAAACACATCCCACACATGACACTTCAGGGTTAATGAACTTTTTCTGCACCACACGGTCAGCAACACAATTCTTAGGCAGATTTTCATTAAATGTCTATGCACACTGTGCGGCTTTTACTGTGTCATCCTGCTCAACAAACATTATATCATGCAAAAATTGTTTCACCTTTGTGTCAGTTCCTTCCAGTTCATGCTGCATAGAACCACAGCAGGGCTCTTTTAAGTAGTCTTGCCCAACCACCACCCTCTTAGTTACAAAGTCCAACAAAGAAAAAAAACACGAGTCCACCAACTTGGTTTCACCGTTGTCCTCTGTCTGGACCTTCGTTGCTCCCAGGGAACCCCCAGTGCTACTGCATTACCACAAGATATAATTATATACAGGAGATACCAAGGTTATACCAGCAGGGTCCATATAACAATTTACAGGAGATGTATAACTAATACTAGCTGTACATAGAATCATAGATATTTGTCCAGCCTTTGTTTGAACACTTCCATTGAAGGAGAACTTGCCACCTCCTGTGGTAACCTGTTCCACTCATTGATCACCCTGACTGTATAATATCTAATCTGTGTCTCCTCCCTTTCAGTTTCATCCCATTGCTTTTAGTCTTTCCTTGTGCAGATGAGAATAGAGCTGCTCGTTAAACCATGGCTGCAACATACAATTGAAGCAGAAAGCAAAAATGGCAACAGCATGCAAAATAAATTTACTATCAGAGGTATATATACCTATAATCAGTGCTCCGAACACATTAAATAATGCAAGGTTCTTGGTATATAATGTGATCAAATTACATTGGCCCATCTTACAACGTCCAGATGACCAAGCTTTCAGATGGGTCCTAACGCTAGTACCAGGTGAATCTCAACCTGGGAAAGTTGGGTACCTACCTCTCAGAATGCTCCTCTCTTGGGACTAAGCCTACAAATAAAACCAGGGAAGGTAGGATACCATTTATATGGTCCAGTAGGAGGGGCAGAGGGTAAATGAGCGGCAAATGTGCACTACCAAGTGAAGGCAGCCAAAACTTGCTTGTTACAAACCCATGCTGGCTCTGGTTAATAGCTCAATTTTTTCCAAGTACTTGCGTACATGCTGTTTAATATTTTGTTCAAAGATTTTTCCCGGCATAGAAGTCAGGCTCACAGGCCTGTAGTTTCCTGGATCCAACGTCTTCCCTTTTTTGAAGATAGGGATAATATTTGCCCTTTTTCAATCTTCTGGGACTTCTCCTGTTCTACAGGAATTTTCAAAGATTATGGTGAGTGATTCAGCAATTACCTCCGCTGCTTCCTTTAGTATTCTAGGCAAACAGAAAGTTTTAAATAAAAAGGTTTGCGCTCGTGGAATATGAAAGAAGATAACCCAAAATGAATCGTCAATCTGGTGAGAAAGAAATCAGGATGGCACTTACTCCGGAGGAGGGAGGACTTCTGAGGAATCGACACTTCAAGGAGGGGGCTTCTTGTATAATACACCCCTCTCCTCCGGAGTAAGTGCCATCCTGATTTCTTTCTCACCAGATTGACGATTCATTTTGGGTTATCTTCTTTCATATTCACTGAGAGCAAACCTTTTTATTTAAAACTTTCTGTTTGCCTTTTCTTTGGGGATCATTCTCCTTGTGAGAACCCCCTACATTGTCGTTGCAGCTCTTCTCACCCATGAAGGATAGGAAAATGCTAATATGGGTAACCCACCATTAATCCTCTGGCGCTATCTGAACTACTATGGCTTTTAGTATCCTAGGACCTTGAGACTTGAATTCATTTAAAGGAGATGTCTCAAGGAAGCAGTGAATTTTTTTTTTTGCCCAGTCCCCCCCATTAAATACACATTACTAAGCCCCCCTGTAAATGACATTTCTAGCTGGTTCGTACTTACCGTTCCAGCGTTTCAGCAACTTATAAAAGTTTCCCCAAGATGGCCGCCGGCTCTTTTCCCGTCGCTCGCTGCAGCCCGACGTGCGCGCTCCCGAGACGCTGCTAGCTGTGTCTCCATGGCAACACGACGCCCCGCAGCCGCCGACCGGACCCACCGCAGCCGCCGACCAGTCACCCACCGCCAGGCAGCAGGTAACCGGCGCAGCCCCCCCCCCCATCACAGCGGCAGCCCCCCCGGCCCAGCGCTAGTTCCCCCGGCGCAGCGACAGCCCCCCCATCGCAGCGACAGCCCCCCCGGCGCAGCGCTAGTTCCCCCGGCCTAGCGACAGCCCCCCCCCCCGGCCCAGCGCTAGTTCCCCCGGCCCAGCGCTACTTCCCCCGGCCCAGCGACAGCCCCCCCCATCGCAGCGACAGCCCCCCCATCGCAGCAGCAGCCCCCCCATCGCAGCGGCAGCCCGGCGCAGCGGCAGCCCCCCCGGCCCATCACTTACCAGGACAGCTGGACGGCGGGACAGCTGGGCGGCTTCTCCGGACAGCTCGGCAGCTCTGCACCTTCCTCTAACAGAGGAAGGCACAGAATGGCCGCTCCAGCGCGCTCCCGAGCAGTGACAGCTCGTCTGCGCATGCGCAGAAGAGCTGTAGCGGGGAGCACACTGAAGCGGCTCGTGCTGAATGGAGAAGACCGGACTGCGCAAGCGCGTCTAAAAAAGCAAGCTGCCGGCGAATTTAGACGGAACCATGGAGACGAGGACGCTAGCAACGGAGCAGGTAAGTGGAATAACTTCTGTATGGCTCATATTTAATGCACGATGTATATTACAAAGTGCATTAATATGGCCATACGGAAGTGTATAACCCCACTTGCTGCCGCGAGACAACCCCTTTAAGTCAGCTAAGTATTCCCTCACCATCTCTCTACTTACAGATAACCTGCATTCTTTTATTCCCACAATAGCACAGGGAAGATCCGTTGATGTTACATCTACTTTCTGAGAGAATACAGATACAAAATAGGAATTTAAGAATTCGGCCTTCTCAACATCATTCTTAACCAATTCACTATTCTCAACCTGTAAACATCCAACAGCATCTTTGATTTTTTCTTTTGCTTTTGACATACCAGCCCAAATCCTTTTTTATTACTTTCTGCTTTTTTGCAAGCCTCAATTCATTATTAGCTTCAGCTTTTCTGACAGTTGCCCTACTGTTTCTGCAGACCCCATTATATTCTTCTTTAGATATTCCACCCATTTTTCCATTTAATAAACATATTTTTCTTACTTTTTAACATGTGTACAAGTTTTGTGTTTATCCATTCTGGTCTCTTTAAATGCTTCCCATTCTTTCCTCTTTTAGGGCTTGTTAATGATTGTGCTTTGAGAATCTCCTTTCACAATATTTCCCAACCTTCTTGGACATTTCTGTCCTTAAGAACATCCAGCCATTGGATTCTTCCTTCCCTCTTTCTGAGTTCATTGAAATCTGCCTTTCTGAAATCCAACCCTGAGGTTTGAGTCTTCTCAGGTCTTCCTTTCCTTTTTATTCAAAATTCAAGCATAGCATGATCACTGCCTCCTAAGGTCCCAGACACCCTTACTTCCTCAACCATTCTCTCCCTGTTGGTAAGAATTAGGTCCAAGAGCGGATAAGAATTTATTGGATCCATTACTTTTACCTGAGAGAGATTTCTAACAAATGTCTGGATAGGAAAAATCTCCCATGATCACTATGTTATGCTTTTTTGAGCGCTCAGCCATCTGATGTAGAAAGAGTTCCTCCATATCTTCTGCTTGTCCAGAGGGCTTATAGTAAATGCCTACAATGGTGTCCTTTGTGTTGTTCTCTCCTTGTATTCCTACCCAAACAGTTTCTACAGAACTTCCATGCTCTGAAGCTTGAATCTCTGTGGAGATTAATTGTTTTTCTAACATACAACACAATCCCTCCTCCACATTAATTAGGTCTGTTTCTTGTAAATAAGTTGTATCCTTCAAGCCTTGTATTCCAATCCTGTGTATCATTCCACCAAGTTTCCGTGATGCCTATGACATCATATTTCTCTTCCTGTGTTAGGAGCTCCAATTCACCCTGTTTGTTTCCCATGCTCTGTGCATTTGTGTAGAAACATTTTAATTTGTGATCGGTGTCTCTTGCTCCTCTACTTTCCTTCTGAATTTTTTGTCTTTGTTCTTTCTTTCCACTTCTCATAGCAAAGTTCTCACATGTATTAATTAGCTGTATATGTTTATCTGGCCTTTCACTTCCCTTCCCATATTGTTCTAGTTTAAAGCTCTCCTGATGAGTGAATATACATATATGATTACACACATGCTCGTTGCACCGCATGATCCCCACTCCCCACCTCGGCTATCAACCACTGCCTGACAGTGATACCGGCGACTATCTCTCCTGTGTTTGACACATCAGAGATAGTTGTTCAAGTGAATAGAGGCAGAGCGGGCTGGATATCGGTACGGCCACCCACCTCCAAGCACTGTAAACAGACAGTCACTCATTTATATATTGAGTGACTCCTGTTCACACAGAGCGAGAAGCCACTTAACAATCCTTTAGTTTCAGTGAGATGAAACGAAACGACCAGTGACAACTAAGGTACTTCTTGTCCAGTGCCCTGTAACTGGCTATATGTACACGAGCCGTCAGTCACTTGAAATCAGTGATTGAGTGATTATTCAGGCGGCTAATGGCACAACTTGGGAGAGATGTAATGCTGCTAGCTGACAGATAGATAGATGTGAGATACATAGATAGATACATATGAGATAGATAGATAGATGTGAGATAGATAGGTAGATAGATAGATATGAGATATTAGATAGATAGATATTAGATAGATAGATAGATAGATAGATAGATAGATAGATAGATAGATAGATAGATAGATAGATAGATAGATATGAGATAGATAGATATTAGATAGATAGATATTAGATAGATAGATATTAGATAGATAGATAGATAGATAGATAGATAGATATTAGATAGATAGATATTAGATAGATAGATAGATAGATAGATAGATAGATAGATAGATAGATAGATAGATAGATAGATAGATAGATAGATAGATAGATAGGATATAGATAGATATGAGATAGATAGATAGATAGATGATAGATAGATAGATATGAGATAGATAGATATGAGATAGATAGATAGATGATAGATAGATAGATAGATAGATATGAGATAGATAGATATTAGATAGATAGATATGAGATAGGTAGATAGATAGATAGATATTAGATAGATAGATATTAGATAGATAGATATGAGATAGATAGATATTAGATAGATAGATGATAGATAGATATAGATAGATAGATATAGATAGATATGAGATAGATAGATAAATAGATAGATATGAGATAGATAGATAGAAGTTTGACTAAATGAGTCTAACGTCAATGAAGTTGTATCAGGTTGCACTCTATATTACGTAAACCCATCCGGACAGGATAATCCTATTAACCCATAGTTTACCCACACAAAGCCTGCCTGTTTACAATGCCATCATACAGAAATGTTTTTATTTACAGTCAAAAGGCGTTGAATCTCATGCAGTGCTTTGATTGTTATGCAATTGATAATATATCCTACACATTAAGCCTGGGTTCACACAGGGCGGTTTTGCCACAGTTTGCCGTTACATATCCGCACTGTGGCAAAACCACTGCTTTTGCAGTGCAAATGTGTTTGGGCAAAAAGCTGTTCTCACTGGACGGATTTTTTTGCACACTGCCGCAGTGTGGAAATGCAGCTGCGGTGCAGTTTTTGAAAACGAAGCATGTCAATTCTTTTGACTGTTCTGCAGCGCTTTTTTGTCCATAGACCCCTATGGACGCAGCACAATCTGCACCAAAATACACTGCAAATGTAAAAAAGCGCTGCGGGAAAAAAAACGCTTGCAGATTTTCCGCGCCGAATAAGTGTGAAAAAGACGCAAGATAAAAATAACCTTTGGGCCTCATGTCCACGGGGAAAATCAGATCCGCTGCGGATTTGTAACGCGGATTTGGGCCGCGGATGCACTGTAATTGTCTTTTATTTTTCATGCGGGAGATCAATTGAACTATGTGCTCTATGAGCTCCCGCACGCGTGATCCGCACTAAAATGGAGCATGTCCATTTTTTTGCATGCTCCAGAAATTTTTTAATTACCATCTGCAGGTAGATAAATACCCGCGGGTGGTCAATGCATTCCTATGGGGCGCGGATCCGCGTGCGGGAAAAGCGCTGTGGATTTTAATTCTTATTTTCCCCGTGGACATGAGGCCTTGAAGCGGTTTTGCTGCAGATGCAGGAAAACTGCAACGGAAAAACCGCAACAAAACTGCAAGAAATCCACCCTGTGTGAACCCAGCCTAAAGGTATTTTACATTAGTAGACTTTACTTATGCCACACGTGATAGGATGGGCAGATACAGGCCCTGAGAGAGCCATGCGAGCCACAACTATGATTCAGTTTATTTCTAGTCACTGAGAAAGAGATGACCTAGAAGTTCCATACAGCATGTGACTTGGTTTTCAGCAGCTGCTCAGTCATTCATGTGACCGGTGGCTGAAAGAATTACAGACTTTGTGGATTTTTAAGGAAATGTTTCTAGAGCGGTCTCAACTGAAACTACATGTGGGCTACAACCCTTTTTCTAAACGCAACCTGTTGATCAGCGGAATGCAGCAGCTCCAAATTCTGGCGGCCCTTGAGATCAGTGGCTATCAACATGGGAAAGCTGTGTCTAGTTATATATTTACATGCCAGTCATTCGTTGTTGTTAGCCGTTTAGTTGTTTACGACCCTCGGTGACCCTAAAGGTGAGCTCCCTCCATGTTTTTCGGTTTTGCGCTGCTTCTTTCAGTTGTGTGATATCTATGCCAGTATCAGTTCTGACAGTATCAGCCATCATGCTCTTTGGCAGGCGGGTCTTCTATTGCCGCTGATCTGTTCAAGCATTATAGATTTTTTTAGCGACTGTGCCCGCATTACATGGCCAAAATATGCCAGTCATTCATATAAATGTATAAATAATATATGCCCACCATGTACTAGAGCTGGGTCCATCAGAGCCACGCTATGTGTTTCCACAACTGTCGGATGAATGATTGTTCATCCGACAGCCATTTTTCCCAGCTCCCCCATACACACGAACGTTGGATCTGACGAGCGTTCATATGTTTAGGGAGACAAGCTACAATCAGACAGCTCTTGTACCAACGAATCATCTGGGGAACAACAAGATCAAACTTGGAAATTCACTGGTCCCCAATCCTTCTTACCTCTCTATATCATCCAATGATGAAAAGTTGATCCTCCCCCATACACTTAGAGAGTTGACTGGCCCCATTTTTATTAGCGGGTTCTAAAGTACATGGGGACCTTTAGTAGCTCTTCATTTTGACTAGAGGGGGTCCTGAATGTGGGAAACCACTCTATTACATTTTTATCCCTAACAGGACATACAGACAGGGAAGGTAACCCCTTTAAAGTGCACCGCTATTCACATTACCAGATGAATAGAACACAGGAATCTACCAGGAGGCATACCGGCAGTTTTATGGTATGTGTCTATAGTCAATTCTATACAGAGTATTTAGTAGAAGAGTCTATGTTGCAAAGATACCTTTCATTACAATAGGATTCACAAATTCTAAATTGACAAGCAAGGGGACATAATGCTCAAGTGTCGTCCTTTAAGTAGGCTCTGTGCTTGTAGATTCGGAGGAGCTTCTAATAAATAAACTAGTAAAGTCTACCATTGGGGATAATATAATAGACACGTGATTTTGGATGGCGCTAGTGGAAGAGAAGTAAACTCTGGCAGGCATTACCTCAAATAGAGATGTCACATATGGCAAGTATAAAACTGCATTTATTTTGACACGACACTACCAACATGTTTCATGCCCAAAACGGGCACTTCATCAGGTCACTATAAAATAGATAAAGCAGAGCATATTTAAATAGCAAAAAGATCCCCACACATTACGATTAGGCGTCACAGTTGGTGGTGTTACAATTTTTACCCTTGGGTCAGGAAGAGTATTATCTCTTGTTAAGGAGAGCCCCTAGAAGGTGTGTGAGGAGACACCTTGGAAGTGTGTGAGACGACTTATAAGGCCATCCTCTGGGAAATATGCATATAAGGACTCCTTATTCTTTATACTCTTTATAAAGAATTGTTATGATTGTTTCTTGAAAATTTCCAAAGAAGTTAATTGTGTGATTGGCCACATAAGAGAATCATTAAAGGGGTTCTGACATCCAAAAAAAAAAATTGTACTCACCTTGCCTGGCCTGGCCCGATCGCCAGGCATGTCCCCTCCAGCCGGCATCTTCTTCTGTGCCTTTAAAGCAGAGCAGGAGCGGTCAAAAAGACCGCTTCCTGCTCTGGTCCATCCGTCAGGCACTTCCGAGGTCAACGGACGGACCGCCACAGCAAGCACGTCACAAGCAGTGCTTGCTGTGGGCGGCCCGTCCGTCCGGCTGAACTCCGGAGTGCTGCGCATGCGCAGTGGAGACGCAGCCCGTCCTGACTCCTGTCAGAGGGCACCTCTCCACTGCGCATGCGCGCAATCCCGGAGCGGCGCGGCTCGTGCAGACAGAAGAGGAGGAGCAGCACCTGCCGGGAGATGACCCCCCTGATGTCAACAACAACAGAAGAAAAGGTAAGTGTTATCTTTTTATGCTTTAGCAGCCATTAAACCGTGGGTTCCCTGGGTCCATTAGGCACACCAGGGAACAATGGCTGCTAGAGCATAAAAACATTATTCATGTCAGAACCCCTTTAAAAACCCAAACAGATAAAAGAAACATAATCAATAGGGAAATTAGTGTGATTAAAAATGCCTAAAATCAAATCAATTTTCTAATAATGACCTCCTAAACAAGTGATAAAGATCAATTAAAATGTAAACAAGATTTATTTACAATAAGAAATCCCAGCGCTTCCTTAAAAGTTCAACTTTATTAACCAATAAAAAATGGACACAAGAGCTCCTCCGTGTTTCAAGTGTTACCGCTCTCAGTCATAGTATACAGAAAAGTGAAACACTCCAAAATTTAAAAGCAACCCTACCCAGTCAAGTGGTATAATACGCATCACATGTTAAGCACACATCAGTTGAAATAATGTTGTTGATGCCCAACAACAACATTTCTTTCTTTTTTCCTCGCTCTTCTTCTCTTCTCCTCCTGGCATTTATGGGTTCAACATTACTTCAATTCATGTGTGCTCATCAACATGTGATGTGTATTATACCACTTGATTGGGTAGAGTTTAGTGATGAGCGAGCATACTCGCTAAGGACAATTGCTCGACCTGCCTGCTCGGGAGCAAAGATTCGGCTGCCGGCGGCGGGCAGGGAGTGGCGGGGGAGAGCGGGGAGGAACGGAGGGGAGATCCCTCTTTCCCTCTCTCCCCTCTGCTGACTGCTGCAACTCACCTTTCACCCGCGCCGGCAGCTGAACCTTTTCTCCCAAGTGGGCAGGTACTCGCTAAGGACAATGCTCGATCGAGTAATTGTCCTTAGCGAGTATGCTCGCTCATCTCTTGTAGAAAAAATCACAGAGGTGAGGAAAAAGAAAAAAACACATCGTCACCGGCACAATCGCCGTAGGGCAGGCGCAATGGCCTTAAGCCCTGAAGATATGTAGTAAGCCAGACAATAATGCGCCTGCCCTACGGCGATTGTGCCGGTGGCGATTGTGCCTGCCTTATGGCGATCGTGCCTATGGCGTCCGTGTCTGCTTTGCAGACTTTCAGGTATTTTTGGCTTTTTCAGTGAATATGTGTTTTTCTCATCTCTTGTAGGGTTGCTTTTAAAATTTGAAGTGTTTCACTTTTCTCTATGCCATGACTAAGAGCGGTAACGCCTAAACCGTGTTGTATGCAGACACTACCTTTGTTATTTTTATGGATTACCAATAAAGTTGAACTTTTAAGGTAGTGCTGTGATTTTTAGCATATTTTCTGAATTATCCACTTTACCATAAACACACAGAATAAGAAGAGCTACTGTAATAGTACATTGTTGAAATTATGGAGAAAAACATGCAAATAGTGCTCCCTGGGAAAAAAAAGTATGCAAATAGGCAAAGGCAAAGCACCTCCACAATAACCCATTGGGAGCACCATGGAGGCAACCCCCATCTAGAAGAAGAGAAGAAAAAAAAGAGTGCGGAAGTAATAAAAAAGACTGTACGTGTTGGTTCATCATACGGGAGACCTATCTTGTTAGCAGATAATAGTTTCAGAAGTTTTTGTTGGGACGGCAGGTGTAGTAGGTGGAGTTTTTACACGCAAAACATCTCCTGTTTTTTCAGAACCTCAAACTTATTTGAACATTGCAGGGGTATGTAATCTTTGGGCAATCTTAATCAGCCATTAGTCATTCAGGTGGAGCAAACTGCAGTGTTTTAAGATGATGCATTTAGAAAATATTTTCTTGATGTTTGCTCTACAGGTATTTAACCCCTTAAGGACCAACCACCATACATTTATGGCACTTGGTCCTGGGGTTTAAGGATGGTAGAATAATCTGCTCATGTCTTCTCTACAGTTTGAACAGTGTACCATTACAGGGTAGGTAGGTACGTAGGTAGGTCTTATCATTCCAGTGATTTTATTTACTCTGAGGCATCTTTACTCCAATTTCCTCCATGGATTATGTTTCTTTTTATCTATTTATGTTTGATGGTTCTCTTATGTTGCCGATCACACAATGTATTTCTTTGGAAGTTTCCAAGAAACAATACAATCAGAACGAAGCTAAGGTTGGCCGCTCGGCTATGGCCAGACAAGGGTCAAAGGGTAACACCACCCACTGAGATACCTGATGTAGCAGTCTTTTTGTTATTTAAATCTGCTTTGTTTAGTGCATTTTCTAGTGACCTGATGAAGTCCTGGTTCAGACATGAGACGGGTTGTCTGTGGTTGGCTGTGTGCTGTCAAAATAAATGCAGTTTTCTAGTTACCGTATCTGACATCTCTACATGAGTCGGCGCCTGCCGGCATTGTCTTCTCTTCTACTAGCGTTCTAACAGATGTGATCGGAAGCATCGGCACCGCTGGGACAGCAGCAGGACTCTTCTCTTCTACAAGCTCCTACAAGTATTGTACCTTGACAAGCACAGCAGACAAAGCCGAGCATAAAACACTTGGAGACTCTCTAACAAGCTCATCTCCGGGAATGCTCATGCAGCACTAGAGCTTCTCTGCTTTTGCATGAAGTCATTTTAGATGCACAGATAGTCAAAGAGTCAAAAAGAAATGATTAGTATGGCTCCATCCGCTACCCTAAAATGAGGAATAAACCCTTTGCTCTCACCGATATTACGGCCTAAAACTAACAGCATAAATATAAAAAACATAGCACTATTAACAGAAGCCTAATCAATAGCCAATGACGACGATAGAATGAACCACCAATAATCTCCACTTTGCATACAAAGCAAAGAAAAGTGATTGTTCAACCTCTGAATGACATCACTTGTTCTGTTGTTGTTGTCAGCTGTTTAGTCGTTCACAACCCTCGGTGACCCTAAAGGCTCCCTTCCTCCATGTTTTTCGGCTTTGCTTCTTTCAGTTGTGTGATATCCATGCCAGTATCAGCTCTGACAGTATCAGCCATCATGTTCCTTGCTGGCCAGATCTTCTTTTCCTGCTGATCTGTCCAAGGATTATAGATTTCTCTAGTGACTGTACTCACATTACATGGCCAAAATTGGTGAGCCTGAGCCCGGCCACCTTCCCCTCCAGTGCTACATATCGGGTCTCATACTTATTTTACATTTGTTCAATTCAAGAGTATCCTGAGAAGCTGCAGTCCGGATGTGATAATGGTGGAAAAATGGAAGAAGCCATAGTGAGGACTAAGTCGGATTCGTAAAGTACCGGGCATATCAGATCTCACCTGCCATTCCATAGTGGTTGAGCTGATCTACAGGACAATAGCCATGTTTGATACTAAATAAAGTTTATAGTCATGATAGCGTAACATAAACGTAAATTCAGCGTTTTCTGGTCACTCCTCATCTGGCGGCAGGGTTTTCTTTATATGTAAAAATAACGTAAGAGAAATAAAACAAAAAATATCAGTTTTGGAAACTTGCACTTCTGTCTGGTTCAGGAAAACTCCAACCTCCGGGACACCATACCGCACAGTGACAGTCAGACATGGAATACAAAACCTCCTTAATTACTACGGAAATTAATTGGTAGATAGAGAAGTTGTGTAACAATAAAGCCGGCTTGGCAGATCTGACACAAAATACCAGAAGGAATAACGCTGCATGCAGGACTTTTTTTTCCGGCAAAATGCCAGGCAGCGGAGACCGGACAGACCGTATTATGGTCAATGGGGTCCTTTCCGCCCTGTTCGGTCCTGTTCGGCCAGGGATTCCTATTCCCTGCTCCCTGAGCGGAGCATAAAAACAGAACCCCCGCTCAGATGTGAAACCAAACTAATCCAGGATGGCCATGCACAGCAGCCTCCCATCACCGTGAGGAAGGATAGAGCTGATGCATTCCTTTTTATGTCTTTGCAGGTCATTTCATGGGTAACAATACGGTCATTGATGTTTTGAAGCGATACGGTTATGATGCGTATCACACCCCGGCTGGAAAGTCAGTCATCAGGTAAGTCATCGCATTTGTTTATAAACTAGGGAAGCCAATATACTGCATATATGTGCATATAGGTTGCAATGAACATACGGCAAAATTGTGAATTGTCTGTGGCCGACCACTGAAATGGTCACAGATTTTTCAATGCGCTATGATAGCCAACGTGATCCCTAGAAAAAGTATCAATCACCATATTTGCGATAAAATGAAGTTTTTGTGCTGAAAAATCACCGTAAAGTGTTGGCCAATAGTTTTCTCCTTATTTCGAATTTGCTGTTGGAACCAAATAAGGTGCCCCTTTCTTGATAATACCGTCCTATTGCACTACAAGCACTCAAGAAATCTATATAATGTCCTGGAAATCAATAAGTCATTTACGCCATTATAAAAATACCTACAAATCTTTATTAACCCCTTAGTGGCGGCCAATATGCCTTTTTACGGACCTCACTTGTAATCCTGCACATACATCATTTTAAGGTAATGATTACTGACAGCTAGGTTCCTGCTCTAACTGCCGGATGCGGAGAAACCTCAGACCCTGGCAGTTTAACTCCTTACGTGCCACCATCTGTAGTAGCTGCAGCATGTAAGCCGATGACATGGAGGAGGGTTCTTCTGTCCCCCATTGGCCCCCGCGCAGTGTGATTGCCATATACCAATTCGTTCTCATAGCAGCTGGAGACCTGACATAGGCTTCCATGTCTGCCATGTAACTCGGCCTATTAGGACCCGCCTCCCGCAGTTTCTTATAGTCTGCTGTTATAGGCTTAGTAGAATGCACTACATAAGTAATGAATGCAGTGTACTATCCTGGCTACTGAACTATTGCGTCTTCAAGTCCCCTTGAAGCATAAAGAAATAACGCCCAGAAAGTCGAAAAAGTTTAATTTAAGTGGAAAATCTCCAGTTTAAAAAAATATGCATGTTTAAAAAAATGACCTGAAAACTTAGGTAGGCTTTAGGTATATCTTCCCCAAGCAAGTTATGCTATTCGCCCTATTGCCCATTTGTTGTTTTACCTAGCAGTCAATGTAAGAGTGGTTTCACATCTGCGTCGGGGGTTCCATTTTCCTGCTCCATTCGAGAAGTACGAAACGGGAATCTCCATGATGGAACGGCTCCATCTTAGGACGGTATTGAACAGCAGCGAACGGACTCCATTGACTATAATAGGATCCATTTGCTTTCCGCTCAGGTGGTTTTTTTTGCCGAGTCTGCGACCAAACTTACGACTGGAGGTTCCAATGTAGATGTGAAACCACCCTACAGCTGCTCACACATGCATGATTACATTGCATTAAAGATCCCATCGCCTTTGACAGTATGAATAGCGCCAATGGGTTTGTCGGTTGTCCTTCGGATCCATTACATGATGGGTTCGGCACAGCTGGTTGTGAAGGGAAGCCATCAGTGCAGATGTTACATATAGTCTATCTCGAGTGTCCAGCCTAATTCAATGTTTGTAGACTTGCTTTTACGAAATCTAATTCAAATATATAAAAATGTTTCTAATGACTGAATTTGGTTTTGCTTCTTTCTAAAAGTGGAAAAAGTAAAAAGTCGCCTGCCTCAAAGTCGCCACCTTCCCCAGCTGCGATGTCCTCAGCGCCAGGCACATCCACTGCCAAAGTCAGGCATAAAATGCATCTACGCAAAGAGAAAGAGCTGATCCCGAACCTGCTGATGTCCGATAATACAGATGTAACGGACAAGGACAACAGGAAGTACAAAAAGAAGAAGCCAAAGAAAGAAAAACACCGACACTTTAGTGACCTCTGGGTTCGCATTGAAGAAAGGTAAATGCAGACGTTGGGTATCATATTCAAAAACTGGTAACTGGCCAGATCTACAACCAGCGGCACAAAGAATGGCATCAGAGGCTCCATTCGCTGTTCGGTGCTGAAAACAATAAATAAGTTGCATAAAACTTCCCTGAACTGTTGTAAATGCGAGAACAAAAAACATTTTAATGAAAAAATTTTACAACAGTTCATGCGGGCGGTTTTTTGCTGCGGAGTCTGCAGCGGGCTTTCGCCCCCAGTTTCCACCATAATAACCCTCCATAGCGTGCTATGGAAAAATTATTCTTCATGCATATGAGCGGAAACCAATTGAAAAAAATAAATTCCGCCATCTTTCGGTGCGTTTTGTTTCTACAGCGCACAAACTTCAACTAAAACGACCTGATAATTCTATTCTCAGTACGATTACTATGATACCAAACTTATGTAGTTATTTTGCTTTTTTTGCTGTGCTACTTTTATTTTTTTTCAAAGATGTTTATTTTTTTTTTTTTATTTTCTGCCGCAATGGCTTTTTAATAGTTGTGTGAGGTAAAAAGCCTCAGCCTCAAGATGGTGCCTGACAAGCATCAGACAGGGAACTGCACTTCATGTAAGTAACTGGAAGACACAGAGGAGACCCCGAAAGTGTGTCAGGCATTTAATGGGGCTTCTTAGGCGACCGTTTTAGTGCAGCGTTTTTTAAATGAATGGTGAGCATTAAAAATGCTGTAAAACATTGGCTTACTATGCCACCGGGAGTGGAAAAAAACAGTGACGTCATCAGCTTCGCCTGCGTTGTTATTTGTGTGAGGTTTTTATACCCAATAACAAAGGTTGAGTTTTAACCCTTTCCCATCCAACGTGTATCCTGGTTTTCCTAGGGGGCTTACTCTTTTTCTGCCGTTATACAGCGCTATATGCTGGCTAAAACCTGTACTGCATGAGGTGACACATTTGATAGGTCCCGACAGTAGAGAGGCTGGCAATATACAGTAAGAGAACCCCAAGGGACGTCTTTCAACATCGGAGCTGTACAGCCTTAAATCATAATGTCTTCAGACGTCAGACAGTGGATTGGAAAGGGTTAATGGTAGCCCCTTATAGGACTTGAATTTGGGTTTAGACTCTATAATTGATTTACAACATGTCAGCTCTCTGATGGTTCCTAGGTTGGAGCTGTGAATTCTTTACATTTGCACCATCCTATAAGAAAAGCCTACATAATGCCGGATCTGTCCTGTATAAGGAGGTTATATTACTATAACATGGTTAATAAGATTTGGTATTTAGTACAGAGCTTTGTACATTTTTCTGAAAACAGCGCAGCGTCCTTCCTGATGAAATCTCTGCAGTTTGAGGTTTATTAGATTACTGGAACGGGTCTTGCAGAATTTCTGAGATTCGACATAGCCTTGGGCAAAGGAATAATGGTTAGAGCAATTATACTGTACGAGCGGGCTATTTATTAATCTAGGTCTGACCAACAGGATGGAGCATCGGTTTAATAAATTACTTTTTATTGAACTATATGAGCTCTCTGCAAAGATGAAAACCGTAAGGAGAACGCCCCCTTGTTTAATGAGGCGCAAAAAGTGTTTTACACACATAATAAATCTGGTGCGTGCGGGGCATCGACACCATTATTTTGCATCAAATCGAGCCAGAATTCTAGGGCATTCAGCTTAGTAAATCTCCCACCGTATCTTTCATGGCCGTCTTATGGTAATTGTGTGCACCGACATGTATCCAGTGTACCGTGCCCTGGGGAAAATCATACTAAACCCAGTGAAGGAACTACTGGGCTCACTAAATCTCCCCTTATGGTGAAGAAGGGGGTATCGCGTAGGGAAATTTCTGCAATCATGTCACGTCATATCGCGTCTCTTACCAAATTCAAAAATTTCTGAGGCTGACAAATGGTAATTTGGTGCAGACTTCGATTTTTTTTTTGTCAAAGCCAATAAAATTTACTTCATCCCTTTTTTGTATTCACTCTTTGTATGGTATAATTGAAGAAACAGCAGCGTGTAGATTGGAAACACTCTAAAAGGTGAATATACACATTAAAGGGGTTGTCCGGCCACCAGCGGCAGCCAGTGATTAGCTGCAGAAGTCACAACGACCTGCGAAATTCAAGGCAGTAAAGAGACCAGTCGGGCACCCGGTGTGCCCTGGAATAAAAGTGGTGTGTGATCAGTAAATTGAATATTACTTCATCACTTAAAAACATTCTGAGGGGTTTTTGTAAAAACCCTAAGTGGCGGACAACCTGTTAAAATAATTGACGGCTGTTTTTTTTTTTTCCGACATTACCCCAAACATACATGTTTAGTACAATGGGGAGAGGACAACTTGCCTCTACCAGACACGTCTGACAATTTATTGCAAGTGGGAACAAAAGATCAGGCAGTTTTGAATTCAATATGCCTGATCCTTATTTCCACAATGTAACGTCTTACCGGCGCTGGATAGGAGCCACAGGTGTAATAACCGTGCAAGATTGGAGAGTAGCCAGAAGGAAGATGGAGGTCGTGAGCAGGTAGTCACAGTTGCAGAACAATGGGTGAGGCGGAAAGCGTAGTCAGATGGAAGCCAGGAGTCGTTATCGGGTAGTCTTGCAGAAATAGCGGAGGAGCAGGCAACGTGGAGCTTGACCAAATAGTGCTGTGAAGCAGAGTAATCACGCAAGGTGGGAGTGGCAGTGCCGGGTTTATATAGGGGGCTAATTGGGGAAGGAACAAGACACGGACCCAGATGGAATATTGCCAGGCCCAGATGGAATATACCTAAGGGTTCTAAGCAACGTGATAGCTAGACCACTGTTTCTTATAATTAGGGATACTATTGAGACCGGGGTTGTACCACTGGATTGGCGCATTGCCAATGTGGTTCCAATATACAAAAAGGGGTTTAAAAAAGAGCCTGGTAACTACAGGCCGGTAAGTCTCACATCAATAATTGGAAAAATATTCTAGGGGTTTTTGAGAGACGCCATCCTAAAATACCTCAAGGAAAACAGCGTTATAACTCTTCACCAGCATGGGTTCATGAGGGGTTGATCATGTCAGACCAATTTGATCAGCTTCTACAATGAAGTAAGTTCTAGGCTGAACCTGGGAGAGTCTATTGATCTTGTATATTTTGATATCTGGATTTTTCTATAGCATTTGACACTGTGCCGCATGACAAAAACGTGTGTATGTGGGTAAAGAACTGGCTCAGAGATAGAAAGCAGAGGGTGGTAATAAATTGTTCGTACTCTGATTGGGCCAGCGTTGCTAGTGGGGTGCCACAGGGTTCAGTATTAGGCCCCATTCTGTTTAATATATTTATTAATGACCTGATAGAGGGGCTGCACAGTAAAATATCAATATTTGCAGATGATACAAAATTATGCAGGATAATTAATACAATAGAAGACAATGTGCGGCTACAAATGGACCGAGATAAGCTGGGGGATTGGGCGGAAAAATGCCAAATGAAGTTCAATATTCATAAATGTGAGGTTATGCACATAGACAGGAGAAATGGATGCCACCAATATACACTAAATGGGGTACTGCTAGGGAAAAGCGATATGGAGAAGGACCTGGGGGTACTAGTTAACTGTAGACTTAACTGAAGCAATCAATGCCAGTCAGCCGCTGCAAAAGCAAACAAAATCTTGGGATGCATCAAAAGAGGCATAGGGGCGAAGGACGAAAATGTTATTCTTCCACTATATAAGGCACTATTCAGGCCTCACATGGAATACTGCGCACAGTTCTGGACACCGGTGCTCAGGAAAGATGTTGCAGTACTTGAGGGGGTTCAAAGAAGGGCGACTACTTTTTTTTGCCTTCCTCTGGACCAACAAGGTGTGGGTTGAAACAGGCTGAACTAGATGGACATTGTCTTCATTCAGCCTAAAATACTACTAGCTGATATACCTGGATTTGCCAAAGTTAAGTTGGTACTGGTGTTTATCTGGTGTTCACACGGAAAATCTTATGAAGTCGTGGTTACTTTAGAGATACCGGGAAAAAAATATGTTCACCATTTTGCATGGTTCTTTGCGTTACCGAGGAAACACCATGTGGAGGTAACCATGCGACGTTTCCTTTATATAAAATGACATCGGGAAGTGAGAGAATTAAATTCCATACGTAAAATTTGGACGCTAATTCTTTTGTGCTTAGAATTGAATAATCCAGTTAGGACCCATTAAATTTTCCTATTTATGACATAATCAATGCTCGTGCCAAATTTCAAGTTTCTATGACATCGGGAAGTTGAAGAATTAGATTCCATACGTAAAATTTGGAAGCTAGTTCTTTTGTGCTAGAATTGAATAATCGAGTTGGGACCCTTTACTTTTCCTATTTTGGACATAATCTATGCTTGTGCCAAATTTCATGTTACTACGACATCGAGAAGTTGGAGAATTAGTGGAGAGTCAGTCAGTGAGTGCTTTCGTCTTTATATATATAGATGTCCCTATGTTTATAAGATGGACTAGAGTGGGAAGCCACGGAACAGGAACAAGGAAAAGGAGACAAAGACTAAGAATCAGAAGGAGCTACCCAGCATGCTGGGTATGAAGGGCAGCCACTCAAGGTGCAGGAGGTTCAAATCCTAACACACAGACAGCTGTCATTGGATGAAACTTAAAGGGAGGAGACACAATTATTGATCACCCTCACTGTCAGAAGAAACTTTTTGACAGTGAGGGGGATCAATGAGTGGAACAGGTTACCACAGGAGGTGGTGAGTTCTCCTTCAATGGAAGTGTTCAAACAAAGGCTGGACAAATATCTGTCTGGAATGATTTAGTAAATCCTGCACTGAGCAGGGGGTTGGACCACATGACCCTGGAGGTCCTTTCCAACTCTACCAGTCTATGAGTCTATGATCAATGGAGAGTTTGCAGAAAGCACCAAGTTTTGTTTACCGTGTATCAAATCAGAATCAGATCCGATTATAGACACAATCAATCGTCTACTAGAAAATTAAGTGAAAATAATCTATTGATGCGATACCAGCAGTGTTATCCAGGATGAAGCAAATTACAGAGCACTCAGAGCCCTCAGGTGATATAGAATCTCTCTTCACAGTGAATGCCCAAGATCCCAGAATTCGCCAATCTTCTTATGACATATCAGAAAATTGTTTTGACAGAACTCTCCCTTTAGGTAAAATCACTCAACAGTTCCTTGAGTTAAACAATGTAAAGAAGAGACCTTCATGACAGCCAACTCCACAGACTGCGAATGTCACGGCATGTTAATGTGAGAATTATATTGACTTCAATGGACAAACATAAACTAAATGAATATCTTCACCATTGGGGTGTGAAATGCTTATCTTCCTTGTTTGCATATATTTCTCAGAGGAGCATGGATGGCCTTGTAAGCCTCCTCACTCATTTTCTAGGTGCTCTCCTTAATTGGTGATGATACCCCTCCCGACACGCATCACAGGCCGCTCACTAGCCAAGCCAGGATCCTACTGCACACTGATGAGGTGCCCCCACTATGTTTTCAGGAGGAGATAAAGAACATAACAGTCAATAGTCACAATTAACACAATAATTTGCATATCTAGCCTACGATTCATCAGCTCACCAGCCTACTGTATTAAAAATTACACTCCACCTACAAAGAAAGGGCCAATTTTAGTTGGAGATAGCTTTAACTATCATTGCCTATATTAACTTGGGACCAAGAGATGGAAGATCTGAGAGTGAATCAAGTGAAGCAAGGAAATGAACCACAACGTTTAGACCTCCACTGCCGGCTGTAATCCCAGCCAAGAGGGTTACATTGTAAAGTTACTGGGCTTTTCTGGGGATCCTGCCCCATCTCTCAGGAGCAGCGACAAAGAGCGCACTTCCCCATGACCACTTCTATCACCACTTTGGCTGAAACTGTGGTGATGGTGGTAGCTAGAGTGCAGGAATTGCCCTTTAACCCCTTAAAAACCAATGTTTCAGTCCTAAAGTTTTTTTAAAACTTATAATTCATTTTAAAAATACTTTTAAAATTATATTTACGTTAAAGTACAGGAATGGATTCACCATTTTGTTTAGAACATTTTGATATATAATTTGTATTAATTGACAGAAACGTGTAATGTATCCTTTGATTAAAATTTCAATTTTATTAGTGATCAAATTTATATTAAAAAAAACCTAATTCTACCCTATAATGTCCCAAACTATAATATGTAGATGAACAAACGATGTAACCGCCCTGAGAAGGGCAACCCCAAACTGGAACCTGACCTGCCTCTCCCTAACTTTCCCTAATTAAAAATAGGGAGGGTATAAGATAAGGGGGAGGTATTAGATACCCAGGTCAGGACAAAAGAGACCTGATCCAAAAAAACAAAAAATAATAAATCCAAAAAATATTAATAGGAAATACCGCCACTAAAATAAAACAATACAGACAAAAGATATCCAAAAATTTATATATCTCAAACCCTTATGACATCAGACGAAGCAGATTACTTTTTTCATCCCTAAGTTCAAAAGGCTCATCGAGTATTCAATACTCAACAGTTCAGTCACTATCAGAGCTAGTCAGGGATCTCTTCAGACCCCGCAGCTCTGACATGGCGGGAGTCACCGGGTCTCATGCAGGAAACAGAAGTGCCGCTTCCTGCATTCTCTACACAGTGCACACTGAATGCTATGTAGCTTGTGTTGCCTTCTCCTCTGGGTTCTCGGCTGTGTTTGACAGCTCAGAACCTGACCTGCTCCTGCTAGATTGCAGGCGCAGGAGCTTTAATGCCATGCTATATAATTACTATCAACCAGGAATAAAGGCCACGACCAAGCGCTGTATATTTACGGTGCTTTGTTCTCAATGGGTTAAAGTTACATAAAGGTGAAAACAGTGGTTCAATAGTTAGCAGTGGGTTCAAATCCAATTAAGGGCATCTTCTACATGGGGTTGTGTGTTCTCCCCATGTTTGTGTGGGTTTTCTCCCACGCTCCAAAAAACATACCAATAGGTGAATTTATATTGTGAGCCCCCATGGGGGCGCCATGATGACAATCCGTGTGCAGCACCACAGCATACGCTTACGATATGTAAATGAGTAAATGAATAAACATGACTTTCCCTACTATTAATGACCTTACTTTCCTATTTCCTGCAGTGTCACCGAGCTTCCTCCACAAATCCGGATCATTAACGGGTATATCACAGTAGACCCGCGGCCCAGAAACCATGGAAATGACCACTTTATACAAGCAGCTACCAGCAGATCGTCAGCCCAGTCAGTCCTTTCTATCCTATTACTGATGATTTGTCATTTACAGCAACTGCTGATACAATGAGGACTGGCAAAGATAAAACCAGGACAGATGCACGGGCGTCCATGGAAATGCACAATACCGGGGTCCGGCACTGGAGAGGGGTCTATCGGCATGACAGTGTGTCGGGACCGCGGCCCAGGGGGCTTCACTTGTCATGGACTGTTAATAGAATCCACAGATTAATAATGGACAGAATATACTTACGGGAAAAGTTATATTTTTCTTCTTTTGAGGAAGGATGGTTTCATTTAATCCCATAATGCACTTGGGAGATGTACATTGGCATAGATGTATTTTAGATTTATAAAGCAAGACTAAAATGATTTTTTATCTAAAAATGTATTTTATTACAATTATCTGTCTGTCGTTTACTGTCCAAACAGAGATTATGAGAACACACTCCGTTATCAAATAGATATTCCTGCAGTGAGCGCCGGGACCCAAAGGTCTTGTGTTCTAAGGAAGTGACTATTTTGCCACTTTATAAAGAAGTGACAGCCGTTCTCCGCCAATTATTTCATATTACATCCCGCCTTCTTCAAGATTACAAAATAGGTACCTGTGACCCAGGATGCCGATCAGCTCTAGTTTACACAAAACAAATGTTCTTAGAAAGGTCGGAAAAAAGAAACTTCCGTATTTTTGTGTCTTGTTACATCTGGTTTTAACCCTTTGCAATCCAATTTTGGATTCAGGGTTTCCTATGGGGCTTTCTCTTTCTGCCATTATACAATGGTGCCGTCTGCTGGCTAGAGCCAGTACTGCGGTATGTGACATGCTGGAGAGGCCCCCGACAACAGAGCGGCCAGTAATATTCAGTAAGAATACCCTGCCGGACGTCTTCCGACATCGGAGCTGTACAGCCTTCAATCAGAATGTCTTCAGACAGTGGATTGGAAAGGGTTAATGGTGAGTTTGTCCAACAAACATCTCAGGAGCTTTTAGCAGGACGCAAAACGTGCATCGGGGGTTCCGATTTCCTGCTCTGTACGGAAAACAGGAAAGGGAAAACCTATAGCCAAACTGATCTGACTTATTACGGAAGCAAACAGTGCAAAAAGGACCCTGTTAACTATCATGGTGTCCGTTTGGTCTCCGTTCAGTTGTCCAGCATTTTACCAGATCTGCAGCAAAACCTCAGAACGGAGGTTTCTACTGCAGATGTGCACATAGCCTAAAGGCTGCTTCACACGGCCGTATACGCAACGCCGCTCGCCGGCCATGGACAGTAGTTGCACATAAACAGGGTTTTTTATTTTCACTGTTTCCCCGAAAATAAGACCCTGTCTTATGTTTATTTTTCCCCCAAAAGAGGCACTAGGTCTTATTATCAGGGAATGTCTAGCAGCTGCGGTCTTGGTCCCTCCCACTGGTCTCCGAGGTTACGTAGCTCCGCTGCACGTCCTGCACTCCTCAGCCGCCGACCGAAAACATCACTTGCTGGAAGTGGGATTTATAAATCCCACCCCCAGGTAACAATGGCTCTGATTGGTTCAGTGAGCACTCCTCTCAGCCAATCAATGCAGCACTTGATGAACCAATGCAACGGCTGTGATTGGCGGAGAGCAGCACTCACTGAACCAGTAAGATCCATCGCTTCCTGGAGGCAGTATTTATGAATCCCATGACCAGCAAGTGATGTTCTGTTGGCGGCCGAGGAGTACAGGACATGCGGCGGAACTATGGAACCTCAGAGACCAGCAGGAGGAACCTGGACTGCGGATGCTAGGTAATGTACTTTTTTTTATGTAGTCTAGCTAGGGCTTATTTTTCTCCCTGAAAATAGCCAAAAATCAGTTTAAAAAACAAAAACCATTCACTCACAGTAGAAATACGTTGCTTTGGATTTGAGTCTCGCTGCGGATTTTCCAAGCTCCAGCGTGCGCTAATTGTTGCAGATATTTCACTTATTTCAACGTATTGAGTGAAATCAGCAGCAAAATCATAAGCAGGTTTCATCGCAGAGGTTTTGTGCACAAAGTCATTTTTTGTGTAACTTATTAACATTGGAGATAAGAGAAGAGCTGCAAGCCGGTAATAAGAAGTAACGTTTTCTCACGGTGCACATGAGCGCCTATTAAAACCAGCTGGAAGGATCAGTAGTGGGGCTAAAGCCTTCAAGCATCTGGCACAGCTCCGTGCCGGCGGAGTCCCTGTAGCTCCAGACTACAGAAGCCCTAACGCTCTGTAATCTAGTGCTGTATGGAGCACCATATGGCGGCACACAGAGATATCCTCCCCTAGATGCGCTGCCTGTAGAAGAATACCTCTGCAATATGGCACTGATGGAGAACGGCAGGAATTCATATGGAAGCTGACAGATTACAAATTCTTTATATATTCTTTTTATAAAGTCGGAGGCATACAAAGTACAACAGGGTCCCATAGACTTCTGTCGGTGCGTACTGTATTAAGGCTCTGTAGAGCTGTGATATAAGAGCACCAGACTTTAATCTCATTATAATTGGGACTTAGAAGCATTCTGCATCATCCTATTGAGTCCTATAATAACATGGAGACACATCTGAGACTCCGCAGGCCTGATGGATATAACTTACCTCCTTCCATGAACAGATGCCGTGCGAATACTTAGACACATTTCCCTCCTAACTTGTAATGGGCGCGTTACGTGTTGTAATCTACAGAAAAAGATATGGGATGTAAAGAAATCTACTTAGAGATGTGCGTCATCCTCAGGGCGCTTCACACTTGCAATAAAATTGTGCGAATTTCACGCAATGCGAGACTGAGTGAAAGCGCAGAATTATGAAAACAATGATTTCAATGGTTTCATTCCCGTTTGCAATGTTTTCACTCCTGCGACGTGAAGTGGGAAAAAACGCGGCATGTCCTATCTTTCTTCGTTTTGCAATTTTGTTTTTCAGTTTTTGGACGGAGACTCCTTTTTATTGCATCGCAACGCAAAAAAACTTGTGGTTGTTATGCGATGTGATTCGTTTTCAACACTAAAAACTCCTATTGACTCTTGCGCAAGAAAATGACGGGGGGCAGCAATGCGATCCACGATTTTTCACAAGATAAGGCATCACTGATGCTCAAAAATCGCCTGATCAAAACTGTGATTTTGCTACAATTTTCCCGTGGCGATATCGCAATCGCCGGTGTGAAGGAGCCGTTATGGTATATTGGTAGTCAGCAGTAAGAGAACAATATATTGTATGTCAGACAAGCAGGACGGACCCCTATAGACATTTATTGCAGTGAAATAATATACATGAGCTTTAAGATGAAAGTCAGTGATGCCTCATTAAGGCTGTTTTCACACAGGTGAGAAAATCGCGCCCAGTGCGGAAAAAAACTATTGCAGCATGTCCTATTTTTGGGCTCTCCCTCGCATCACCTCGCCCATTGTTTTCAATGGGGCCAGGAAAAACATTTCATGGGGTGTCAGGTGTATGCAATGCAAGTGCAGATCAGAGGAGCGGGCCCACAGCCGAGGAGATGGCGGGGTAGATAAGGGCCTTGTCACGGTGGCGCTACCACCTCCTCCCCTGGGGATAAGTTTGGACCCCTTCAAATTACTACTGGGGAAGGTCACAGGGAACATGCAACCAATGGTTCCCTGCAATCAGTCCACACACAGGGATACTTTTTGGCCAAACCAGGAGCAGTGTGACAGGAAGGGCTTCTCGAGGTAATACGGACAATCCACAGTCCCAGTTATCTTTGTGATCCCGCTCCCGGCAACTCTCTTTCTCCCTCCAACACTCTATCAGCCAACACTCACACTTCTAGAGTTTTCCTCTCTCTAGCAGCAGTCCTTTTCTCTCTCTCTCACTCAGTGCTTAGTGGTAGCACCGGCATATCCTGGGTAGGGTAGGCCCAGGCCAAGCAGAAGGGAATCGCTCAACTTCCTCCATCTTCCACACAGACTGATCAATGGGGTTTACTCACTGACTCTTGCTGACTCTTGCAAGAGCAACTCAATCTGGCATGTTCTGCTCTTTGCAAGCATTTCAAGAACTCCTTGCACCACACATTGCCAACACATATGTATCACAAGGTTACGTGACACACAACATGATACATTTCCAGACGTAACCCAGACATTAACCCATTCAGTGCTGCAGAGATGCAATACACCAAATGCACACTACAATTAAGACACTGACAAGACAAGGCACGAGATAGACATACAACATTACGGAGGGGCCCACTAACTCTGGACCACTACACAAGGTCTCCCATTGAAACAATGGGAAATATTTGCTGATCCTCTGATGCTGCTGAAAGGATTGCTACTAGCCGGACAGTGATGCACGGAAAAATCACAGGTTCCCAAGCGTGATATAGTGCTTGTCCTTGTGAAATTAGCCTTAGGGCTTCTTCACATGGGCGTGACTTAGTCCTATTATGCAGCCATGATAGTCAACGGAACGAAACAAAATCATTGACTTCAATTGTTTTGTTTTCATTAGTGGGATTCTCACCTGTTAATTATACCGGTGAGAAAAGATAGAAGTTGCCCTAGTTAATTTTCCCGCCCTTCAAGCGGGAAAGATAGGGCAGGACATATCTTCCCACTCATGTGTGTGAACCCAAAGGAATGGGGTTCATATATGCGCAAGATTTGTGCGTCTTGCAACGCACAAATCTTGTATGATTCTCCCAGCTGAGCCGTGTGAAAACGGGTGTTAGGGTCAGTTCAGGGTTTCTGTCTCTCCATTTTTGGAGGAAAGAAACTGAAATAAAACAAATAAAAAATTGTTTTTTTGCCCTCAATTTCATCACAATTTGCTTCCATTCCACCATTTCTATTTTTTTGGATGCAGTCTGCAACATTATTGTTCCATCCAAAGACCCTATACTCTCTAGAATCTGACCCGTGTCCTATTCTGCCTGTCACTTTGGGGTTCACTTCTCCCCCTGCAGTGACATCAGAATGAATGGAGCCCTGGTTGAGCATGCACAATCCGTGCGCCATCCAATAGGGCGGATGGAAATACCCGAACAGGTGCCCCTTGGTATCTCTGCAGCCCCGCTGATGGTGTACGGAGACTGGTACACTTGTGCGAGCAGCGCTCCATTCAGCTCCTGCTCAGTGCGGGAGCTGCAATATCACCACAGTGAGAAGGACGAGGGACATGGGACCACCAATCCAAAGATCAGCGGGGGTCTTACCAGTGAGACCCCCCACTGATCAGCAGGTTATCCTGGATAGGGATAACTTGCAGTCTTGGTGCATGCCTTTAAGGAATGACAATTGGGTTTGCAGCTGTTTTGCTCCAGAAAACACCAAATTGTAAATCCAAAGCTTCTTTCTTGATAGGTTTTTCTTTGTATATGTAAAGGCAGCAAGACAATCAACAAACAAACAAACATACTTTTACCCCCCCTTACGTTTTGTAAACAGGCTATGCCAATCATACGATGGGAAGTATGTCGGTTGGCAGGAAGGTGTCACGTCAGACATGGAGAGGCTTCCAACCCTCCGATGAGATATACCAGAGTTCTCCTATATAAGATTTTGTGACTCTTATTTCAAATGTTTTTATTTGAAAGGGGACCATTTCCCCGGACTGTTACGCTACACGCAATTTACACAGGAGAAGCCATATTATAGCTAATCATCTGCGCCTAGAAGGATCCGGCGTGATACATTTGGTCTCTTTAGTGGATAAAAATAGATGCTGAGTGCATTGATATAGAAATGAAGAAGATTATGCATCAATCAGCTTTCTACCAAGTAAGAATACATTAAAGAATACAAAGTAATCCAGGTGCAACATAAAAATGGATGAATACGGCAAACTGCAGGATTCGCTTATCACCACAAGCACAACGGCCTGGGGGGAATGTAGAATAAAGTATGAATCTCTGATGGCTTTTATAAATGTGTCTTAATATAATGTATTAGGGACTTCTGTTACCGTGTTTCCCTGAAAATAATACCTACCCCGATAATAAGCCCTACCCTGATTTTCAAGGGGCTTGAAATATAAGCCATTCCCCGAAAATAGGCCCTAGCTAAACTCGGTTAAAAAAAAACCCTGCAATTCTCACCTCGAAGCCGACGTCTTGTGTCCCCCGCTATAGTGGTGCGGCAGGCTGCTATGTTATCCTCCCCGCTCTCGTCTTTCTCTGGTTCAAATTCCCCCACCTTTAGCTAGTAAGCGCTGTGATTGGATCGAGCGCTGGCTGTGACATCACTGAATGGCTTTGATTGGTTCATCGAGCATCATCTGTGATTGGCTGGCGCTCGATCCAATCACAGCGCATACGTGTTGGAGGCGGGGGAATTCAAAGCCCCAGAAGATGTAAGAGATACAGCATGGCCAAATGTCTAATTTCATTTTCATGTTCTGGCCATTTATTTACAATCAGCTCTGGAATCCAAAAGGACTTCAAAGCTGGCCTTCCGTACTGCCTGTTGTTAAGCCGGATTCACACAAACGTATTTGTGCGCAAAAAAGTTTCTCGTGGAGCCCCAAGAAAGCGGGACAGAGGGTGTGGTCATGGGAGTGGTTAGGGGCGTGGCTTATCACAACATATGATCATTACCTCCGTTTTCATAAAAAAGAACATGGCTGTTAAAATAAAAAAAACAGGGAGGAATGCTGGGGCGCTGGATGGGCTATTGATATACATTATATTTAAATTTAACATGCTATGGAATTAAATCCCCCACATGTCAATATCCACAGGGTTTGGTGCAGATTTTTTCCACAGTGTGTGGATGAGATTTTCAAAATTTCATCTACTTTGCTGCTACTGTAAATTCCACTGCAAATCTGCCCAATGTAGTGACCGTGTCCCCCTATATTGGTGGCCCCAGTAGTAGTAGCGTCCCCTATATTGGACCCAGTAGTGATAGTGACCCCTATTGCCGCCCCAGTAGTGATAGGGTCTCACATTGCCACACCAATAGAAATAGTGCTCCCCCATCACTGCCCCAGTAATGATAGGGTCCCCCATCGCCCCCCTAGTAGTATTAGGGAAAGAAAGGGGTTAAATTACTTACTACACATAGCCTTCCCTGTCTCTGCTGCACTATTAACCCCTTCCTCTACTTGAAGCTGGAAGTATAGCAGTATGGATTACAATAGGGGTGATTGGGGCGGCCATGGGCCCCCTTGGAGTCCTGGACCCGGGCGGTCGCCCCAATCATAATCCACCATTGGACCGCCCTCTACTCACCGCTGTAGCAGTGTCTGGACAGCCTGTACTGAGGAAATGAACACCCAAGACCTGTGGTCAGCAGAGCAACACGGATCATATGATCGGAGCCAACGCATGCGACCTGCGTTGCTATGCCGACCGCAGGTCTTGGACGTTCTCCACAGACATTGCTACAGCGGTGAGTATAGCGGGGACCTAGACCCTCCGTCGGAGCCCCTGATAATCACTCGCAGAGCTCCAAGGGCTCTGCAAAACAAACTTTGGGAAACCCTGATCTAGTCTGTCCGCACATGTTGTGCTTATTTCTCTCTTCGGCAGGCCTCGCACAGACATATTTGTATGCAACGAATAGAACCGATTGATTTCAATGGTTTCGTTCACAAGCGCGCATTTTTCATGTATCTTTTGGCCGCACATAAAGAGATAGAACATGCTCTATCGTTCTGTGTATTTGCACACCAAACGTTCCCATAGAAGTCAATGGAAGTGTGAAATGTGCGCACAATGCGCAAAGAGGTGCGCTAGACACTGCGTAATTCTGCTTGAATAAGAACACATGCGCAACTCATCACCGCTTTATGTCCTGTGCAGAAAAAAAACGTGCTCCGCGGGCAGAAAAAGTCCAGTAAAATATGCCGATACTCCCGCAAATTCAGTTGTGCATCTGCTCATGTGAAGCCGGCCTTGGAATAGATGTATTTCTCCTAAACATGCTTACATTCACTCATTCACTTACTGTTGGTTTTCCAACCATGTCTGCTGGAAGTTTGTCCTTTGATGACATCTGACGAACATGTATGTCAGATATGTGTGGAGTTTGTATGAAGCAGTCTCTGGAGCCAGACACACTCCATGTAATGTGGATGTCTAGAAAATGCCCCCCACAACAAAACCACCAAGTCACATTGAGTTGCCTTGGGCCTTGTAAAGACTCAGGTCTGCATGGATTTTTCCTGTAACCGTACAAAACCTGTAAAAGAAGAATAAACTGTAATACTGAAGTATTAGAGTATATTGTATGAGTGATCAATGATCACAAGTTCAACTTCCCTATGTGGACTTAAAAAAAGTGAAATATGTTAAAGTGAGTCTGTCAGCTCGAAAATGTTGTTTAAACTGCAGGCATGATGTTATAGAGCCGGAGGAGCTGATGGATATATAGTTTTATGGGGCAAGATTCAGTAGAACTTTTATATCTCTGTCCATTCTGAGGTGAACAGTCCAATGGGCGGAGCTATCAGTGATTAAGAGCCTCCCCTAAATGTACACTAGTTGCAGTGGGGGCAGTGTGCCACTCCACAGCAAAGGGAGGATTGAGGTGCTCAACCCAAGGTTTTCAGACATGAACACTGCCATTGTCAGTGCCCAAACTAAACCTGGATTTGTAGCTGAAAACAACCTTGTTCCACTCCGTAGCGTCCAGCAAATGGAGGTGACGGTGGATTTCATAGACGGTACATGTAATGGGTGCCGTGAGACCAAATGTTCTGCAGCCAAGTGCCTGGAAATGGTTCCGACAGACACAGGGGTGTAACAATGGCGCCACCTGGATGGTGGACAAGGAAACAGTTGGAGCTGCTCGTGCTTGTCGCATGATCAGACACTCCTCTCTACTGGTGGTCTGTAGGGGGTGTCCTGAGCCCAGTCACCTTGTGTGCCTTCACACATCCACTGGTCCCGAACACCTCCTAACAGTCTGGTTAGAACGGCCTGGTGGGGACAATTCATTGATACGACCATCCAGCTCCTCACATCCCAATAATACGCCCCTCTCAGACTCTGGTAATGGGGTGAAATCTGTTCTCTGCGTCGTAGAAGAAACAAAAGTCAGGGAGAGCGCCTTGCACATGGATAACATAATGGAAGAAATCCACTTCACTTACCCGGTGTTAGGCAGAACATCCAATTATGCCCTGCCTACACCTGGAATCCAGATTAGCCTTCAATAGGTCTCTTTTATAAAGGTCATCCGTAGAATCCAAAAAATATGTCTAGTTTAGTACACACAGATTTTGGAGAGCAGCAGCCTTAAAGAAAACCCCAATTCTTTTTGCAAAAAAGTGGGGATGATAAGACAAAATGAAAAATAAAAAAATCTTTTTCTGGCTGCACTCCGTCGAAGGACCTCAAAAGCATATAAAGGAATCAGCTTCCAAAGCCAATGGTATTCTTTACCCAAGTTTTAATCCCATACATAAAATGACATAACAATAAAAAAACAGGGTTATAGTACCTCTACTATTGAATTATGCGTCGTAGAGGAGTCTAGTGGTCAACAAGCTCTACACAAGCGGAAGAGGTCACTACACACAAGGAGCCTCCGAGAGCCTTTTATAGGCCAAGAGGGGAACCACTTTTAGTGTCTCTGGTGACCGTTCATCTAACCACCACAACTCTCATTGTTGCATATCTGCCTGAGATGTAATGGCATGCCCAGTTTTGCAGCAAAACGACAACTTCTTCCAGGGTTAGGAGTGTTTTTTGACAAAAAGTATGTAAAGGAAGGACTTTTATTTCTAAATTCACTTCTGGCTTTGACAAAAAAAAAACATAAAAAAAATCGGTGGCTTTTTTTTAAACCTGCATGTAAAATCACTGTAGACATTCAGCTGAAGGAGATAAGTAACATGCACACACTAGCGCCACCTCTATCCAGGGTAAAGGCCTATTTACACACAAAGATAATCTTTCCAATGATTGAAAGTTTAACGATCATTTTGCGTAAAGTGCTAATAGACACTAATGGCTATTACCACTTTATTATCTTCATTTGCATGTAAATGGGCCTCCAGGAGCTGTTTGCAGAGCCCAGCCTGTGACTAATCAAACAGCTTTATTGTTCTCATTGGGGCTGCTGGCGGAATACAATGTAATCTCCTGGCTCCTGTTGAGAACAGCATGCAGGCTGTTGAAAGATACTTTCACCTTAAAATCATCATTCAGACGAAAAGTGCACAATGGCAGTATGTAATGTAACGATTATCGCTCAAATTCAGTTGTTTGAACTACTTTTGAGTGATAATTATTACATGTAAAATGGGACTTAAAAGGGAAAAAAGTCCAAAAAATGCAACCCTTGTTTTGCGGTTTAGCTGGGTACACAATCAGGTTGCCCTCATAGGCTATAGATTGTGAATGGATCCTGTTGGAATCCGCAGTATAGATATACATTAAGACCAACGCTGTAAATGTGACATGAAATACTCAGTAAAAGATAATTTTAGAGCGCCATCTACTGAGCTGTGGTGTAAAGGTAAGCAGCATGTAGGATCTGTGAGGAAAGGGCTATAAAATGCCCATTCTGTCCATGTGTTAACCAACAGGTCAAAGCCTCCATTCGCTCAGTTTGACCTGCAGCCGGTCATCTCAGCCATCAGCTGGTGTTGCGGGAAGTGGCGACTTTCCTGCAAAAGTTCTGAACTTGTAGGTTGCATTCTCCATTATGTAGAACGCAAAAAACTCCCAGCGCCTGGACAGCGCCTAGAGGGCTTTGGACTTTTAGTATTGCTCTTCTATGTTTTTCGTATTAGCCCTGTTATTGGAGTTAATGTTCTTAACAACCTGTCTCCTTTCATGTCTTTCCCAGTTGCCACTTCCCTCTGACCGGAGCCATCTAACCCCTACCTTGGTCACCCCATCGACCCCCTATGATGCGCTAATAGAGTACCAATGGATTGCCATGGCAGCCAGGAACCAAGCAATGGCCTCCAAGTGTGGAAGTCTGTTAGGCTTTGGCAGAAGCAGGATGTAATAGGCTGCTTGTCCTGTCATTGTAAAACTGACAGGCATAATACACTGCAATATAGAAGTGTTGCAATGTATTATATGAGTGATTAGAAGATCGCTTATTCAAAAAAAGTGAAAAAGAATTTGAGAGTGTTTTGTAAAATGAAAAAAAAAAGACAAATTAAAAATGTTTTTTTTTGCTTTCAGACCTTTTTATTGTAAAAAAATTTTTAAAAAGCAACACATAATTGGTATTGATGCATCTGTAGCAACTTGAGCTACAAGATTATGTTAAACCCCACACAGTGAATGCTGTAAAAATAAAAGATATCTGGATCAAGCGAAGATTATGTCCCCCTGCTTATTTAGTGACATTGGGGGATATTTATCAAGCTGGCTTATAGGAAGAATGTTCTTTGTTGCTCATAGCAACTAATCAGAGCTCAGCTTTCATATATTATTGAGCTCTGGTAAAATGAAAGCTGAGCTCTGATTGGTTGCCATGGGCAAGAAAGGACATTCTTACTAGAACCTCAAATTAAAAGGGATCAGCATTTCTTTAAGAAGATCCTCCATCCTGTTATTGCCGATACAAACAACAACGTTGTAGAGTTCATGAAACAGCGCTATATACTTGCAAACCATCTGGACTGCGAAAACTGCCATCACCCACTGCGTTATACCGCTCGTCACCAATGTTCTTGGCTGTGTATGAACCCCTTAGTGACGGTCAATACGCCTTTTTACTGACCTGACTAATGGGCTTTAAAACTTCGCAGACATGTTTCTAAAGAGGTGGCTTCACTGACTGACAGACAGGATCCTGCTCTCACTGCCAGGTGAAGAGAAACCTCAGATTCCGGCAGTTTAACCCCTCACACGCCACAATCAATAGCAACTGCAGCTTTTTCCGTCACCCATTGGCACTCCACAGTGCAGTCACAAGGTACCAGTAGGTTCTACAACACATTATACGGACTCCAGAGTGCTGCCATTAAAATATACAACTTGTTCCAAAAAAACAAGCCCTCATACAGTTATGGCTCTCACAATGCAATGATGAAAATCGCTTGGTCCTTAAGACACAAAATAGGCTCATCACTAAAAGCCCATTTAGCCGAAACGATTATTGCTCAAAATTCATTCACATGAACGAATTTGAATGATAATCGTTCAGTACGAATGCAAACCCCCCCCCCCCCCCTCCAAAAAAAAAATGCTTGCTTATCGTTCGCGATTATTTAAGCGGACTTTTCAGGCTGATAATAAACCTGGTTGGCTCGCTGGCTTCCCGTCCCGTGTGACAGCTCTTCGCTCAGCTTTTCCCATAGGAGGTGAAACACTGAGCGAGAAGCAGAAGAGAAGCCTGCGAGCCGGCATCAAGACTTTCCGTCAGAATGCTCTGTACGAGCGCTGACGACCTTAGTGGCAACATCAGCGCTCGCACAGTCACTTAAAAGACTGTGGGCTCATGTAAAAGGGGCCTTAAGGGGTTAACAGGAACTATGCGTCCTCGTGGGTATCCAGCAGGAAGGCTCGCTCTTTGCGCATTGCTCTATAAACGGGCTAGTCACTGCTGAGCTCTGGTCTGCTGGAAACCTCTGATAATTCGACGTGTGGCACGTCCAGGTTCAACGGTGCACAGGGATTCCTGGGCTGCGTGCTTCCTACAACCGTCAACCGACACAGTTCACGTCAGCCATGAATGGGTCAATCACATTGACCCAAAACTTCTCTAACTGGTGCCCACACGCAGCATATAGTCTCTTACTGGAATAGATGTGAGTCTAGGCTCACACGGACGTAAGCGTAACATGCTGAGGGGGTCCGGCTATGTTTTTACAGCTGTGGAATGGGCCGTGACAACTGGCTCAACAGCTGTAAAAACTCTGCCGGGCCCCCGCAGCATTTTACATTTACGTATAGTGGGGAAATTGTAGTGTGCATGACTGTGTACTCACACACGCAGTTGTGTGCAGTATACCTTTATTTTAAATATATTTCCTGCGATTAGCGATGGCACATATACCTGACACCCCTACGAAATGTAATTACACACCCATAGAGAACAATAGAAAATGCTGTGTTCTATTTTGCTCTCAAGTACTACGCAATTCCGACATGCTAATGTAAGCATAACTGCGTAAGGCAATCTATGTGATTGCCTATGGGTTACGACTGTTCTGGATCCGAATTTCTCCAGCAGGGTGTGAGGTATTCTGTAGCTTCCTAATTGTATAGTATGGCGTGTACACGCATGAACGAAACCACTCTGACGCAATTATCAGTCTGGCCAGTTACAATGCTAGAGCCTCTTTTATTAAAACACATAATACCTGCCCTTTATGGGCGTATAACATATGACATACGTAGTATATACTTATTGTTATTGGTTGAACTATATAGAATCTCCTCCCCAGGCCCTGTGTGCAAACTAGTCTTTGTCCTCTAGCCATGTGGTCAGGCAAAGACTTCTTCCTTTGTCTCAGAAGTTGAGGGAAGGGGGGTGGGGGTGAAGGGCAGGAGAAACGCCCAAGGTATACCTTCCAGTTTAACTGCATACCTATGTAACTTAACCCTAGAGAGGCTGCATTGAAACTTACATTAGGCTAATGTTATAGCACACATCCTTTGATCATGCCATTGTCCAGCAATTACCATAATGAACAATGCCGCTACCAGCCTCTGTAGAGTTGAATCACTACAGCTGTGTAATAAATCTAGTTTATACAAATCAATAGACATTTTACGCTAATTAATCATCATTTTCTACTACACTCTGTATCATACTGGCGTACAGTGGTGAACATACCGTTGTCCTTTCGCTTCCACCATGTCTCAAAGAATTCACGTGGAGAGATTTGTTCAGCAAAATGGAATTTAACACACTGCTTCCGCACAGTTGCCGGTTTAGGATTCTGCAGTATGATTAGGTTTAGAAATAAGGAAATGGTTATCATTAGAAATATTGGCAGGGGACATATACATTTGTGTCAAATTAAATTTATATCCTAGGGGGTATGTCTTAGGAAGACATGATCTTTACTACTTCATTTGTGTTAACATTTGTGTCGACTGATGTTTATGTCCTAGGGGGACACGATCTTTGACTCATCCAAATATTTCATAAAAAAAACAGGATTATAATTTGAAATCTAAAGCAATTAAACTATTATATGTGCTTCAAGATGATACCAATGAAAACTACAACTTAGGCCGCCTGCACACAGCCGGATTTGCATTGCAGAATCCGGAGCAAGCGTTCGCCTCCTGCAGCAAATACCTGCCATAGTATGCTATGTAAAACAGATTTACCTGTCTACAAGCAGAAATCAACTGCGATTTTCCGCTTGTGGGTGGGGGGGGGGGGGGGGGAATCGGAGCATGCTCTATCTCAAGGCAGATTCCGTGTGGAGGGCTTCCATTGAAGTCAATGGAAGCAGTCCGACCCGCGGCCCTTCCACAATCATCACTGCGGAAAGGTCGCGGGATCCATACCAATGCCAAGCAATGGACCGGCATTGTCTGTACTCCACATGTGCACCGGTCAGCACATCCACAGTACAGAAAAGAAGGATGCGGACAAGTATGCAGGGGTCACCGGCCAGGCACAGGGTCGAATTCCGCTGCGGGATCCCACATGCAGAATCTGACCAGGTGGTGTGCAGCCAGCCTATAATATAGCCTAATCTTATCGATCCACAGAATAAAGTTATTATATTTATCCCAACAGTGAACTCCATAAAAAAAAGGTAAATCGTGCCAAAAATGCTGTCATTTTATTGATCTGCCTTCCGAGAAATGGATTAAAATGTCATCAAAAAGTTGTACGGACCATAAAATAACGCCATTTAAAGTTGGCCAACAAAAACAGGCCCTCCGGCGCTTTGTGCCCCTTTATAAAGTTCGAAAAGCAGCTGTCAAATCCACACTTTCAAATCTCCTCTCCTTCTCTGGAACATCTTTTGCCAATTAGTACTTAATATCATTAACAGAGGTTCACTTACGTTTTCTTCCTGCACTCTGGAGGTTTAACTGAAATTAATCTGTGACTTAGGCCAGTCTCACGCCACAGAATTTGTATTGTGGATTCCACAATCGCCATCTGTACAGACGCTCCACGGTAAAACATGGGCATTATAAGGTGTGAACTTTCGATTTTCCCTTCACACTCACTGCGAGTCACTCTGCCTGATCTAAAAGTGACTGTTTACTGTATAATACCTGCTGGAATTACATCTACACTGCTCAGTACTGCTCAAGGTTCCTACATAATTATATGTGTGTGTGTATTATAGATGGAGCAGAATCTGCAGGTCTCTGTGAACAGTGTATAGAACACAGCATAACAGGAGATTCCTACAACCAACTTAGAGAGCTGACTATTAGAGACACAGATGTACAAAAGTTTCAATGAAATGTAAAGGGGTTTTCAGATAAAAAACTATTGATGACCTCAGGATACATCATTAATAGGTGATTGCCAGGGATCTGCTGTTCAGGATGCCCAACGATGAGCTTATTGCCCAGCCTGCTGAAATGAGGGCACTTCCTTTCCCATCCCCTATGACGTCCGTTCAGGCCGCTGTACTGACAGCAAGAGGCAATTAGCTCATCGCCGGAGATCTCGAGCAGGAGGTCCCCAGCAATTAACTATTGAGGATCTATCCTAAGGCCACTCTCACACATGCCGTCGGCAAAATGACATGATTTTACTGCCATTTGTGGATGCATGTTACGGCCTCCGACAGCAGCTTTTAACGCACCCCATCATTGTGATGGGTTATGAGGCTTGTTAATCGTAGTAAAATAGGGCAGACAGTGCTCGAAAATGTACGCTTCCTTCTGTGTCCATGGGGGAATGGCAGAGCTTAAATGTATGACATCTGTCACATGGTCACTGCCGACATCCAAAAATGTAAAATGCATTGACCCTTCCACTGGGAGCCTACTCTAACTTCTGCATTGGATGGCTTAGTGCGCTCCGAGAGCCAAATCCTTCCTACACTACTATGAAGGGCGTTGGCCAATTTACAGATTCCTCTAATATGCTAAGCATTGGATCTGTAGATTACTAGTGCTCAAACGGTTACCGTGAACTAAAATTGTGCGGCCAGTTAATTCATAGCATGATAACCGGTCAGTCAATCTGAAGGGCATAAAATCCTTCATGGCAATTTGATATCCAACTACACAGATTAAAAATCAGATATGTAAATTATGCTGTACTTTGGCTCCAAATGCATCAAAAATCTGATCCTCGTGCCGTGCAAAATTATCTGCTTTAGAAGCTTTTTGCACCTTGCTTAGATACTCAAGTGTCCCTAGAAAAGGGGAGAGGACCTTTTTAGTACAAAATAATAGTGTGAAGAAAGCCAGCCTTCAGTTGGCGTTAAAAAAAAGAAGAGTCTTAACTTCTAGTAAGAGGAGCCCAAACTATTGCACATGTGCCTACATGATATATTCGACACCTATTTTTACTTCCTCACTAGAGATGAGCAAACGTACTCGGTTCGGGTGTTTTTGGATCGAGCACCGCTTTTTCCGAGTAACTGACTACTCGGACGAAAAGATTCGGGGGGCGGCGTGGTGGAGCGGGGGGTAGCAGTGGGGAACAGGGGTGAGCTCTCTCACCCCCCCCCCCCCCCCCCCCACTCACCCCCGGCACCCCCCAAATCTTTTCGTCCGAGTAGTCAGTTACTCGGAAAAAGTGGTGCTCGAGTCCAAAAACACCCGAACAGAGTACGTTCACTCCTCTCTATTCCTCACCTAAATATTTGACAAGATTAGCAGACCTGCCCCCGTGTGCCCATTCAGAGCCCCCCATACAACTCCTTTGAGAATACAGCAGAGCCTCTTCGAGCTTTGTCTGCACCATGTCACTATACAGCTTGTCCTTATTCATTGTTTAGAAGGGAAATATCAATTCCTAGAAATAAATTCTGAGTGACTCATAATTGTACTCAAGTCCTTGAAATATCTCAATATGCATTTATTTTCCTACAAGTAAAATCTTAAAAGCACTGTCATTCATAAGGGGAGTTGTACATTACAATTCTGCATCGACTTGGAGCCCCCACAGCTAATGGATTTTTCTAGTTTGCCATTACATGGAGGTTACAGTAAGACGTTCTACTTGTAATTAAACTCACTTTAGTGATATCAATTGTCTTTTAAATGCTAATATATGGCAAACTTTATAAAGTTTCATTGGCAAGTTTTGACTTGTGTAGCTGAAATAGCAATATCACAATGTTGTGGCAGTGAGACAATCTACCATGCTTTGGGGTTACCAATAGTTGATAAAAACAGGAGCGTTCTGCATCTTCACCTTACACACTCAATCGCTGCAGCTGAGCAGTCATTTTAACCCTTTCCAATCCACTATCTGACCACTGAAGACATTATGATTTAAGGCTGTACAGCTCCGATGTTGGAAGATGTCCCTTGGGGATCTCTTACTGTATATTGCCAGCCTCTCTGTTGTTGGAGCCTATCCAACGTGTCACCTCATGCAGTACTGGCTTTAGCCAGCAGATAGCACCATTGTATAACGGCAGAAAAAGAGTAAACCGCCTAGAAAACGAGGATAGACATAGGATTGGAAAGGGTTAATACAGGTCTACACTGACTGTCTACAACAGGGTTTCCCATACTACAGTCCTCATGGAGCCTCACAGGTCATGTGGCAATGTCTGAGGCACGAACGATAATTACATCACCTGTGCAATACAGAGAAGATCCAGAAAACATGACCTGTGGGGTTCCAAGTGGACTGGAAACACTGGTCTATAATAATAAAAGCAAAATTAGAACACAGCACGCCCACAGCATCTGTAATGTACTGTAAAGCCTGGTTTAGACAACTATTATTGCTCAAAAAATCTTTTGAGCGATAATCGCTCTGTACTTTTTTACAGCGCAAGGTGATCGCTCAAACGTTGAGCGCTCACCTTGCGCTCCAAGTGGGGGGATGCAGAAGACAAGCAGGGCCACTTGTCTTCTGCATCCAGCTGGTATACAGCCAAGCGCTCCGAGCGGAGGATGCAGAACACAGCTGGACCGCTCTGTTTTTCATACCCCGCCTATCTTCAGGGAGCGGGATACAGCTGAAACAATAGTATCAGCTGTATCCCGCTGTGAATCCCTGATAACTGATTGCTGATCTTTCAGCATGCTGAAAGGGAATGATCAGTGACGGCTTAATGAAAACTGCACAATGTCAGTGCAGTAAAACATGATTCTCACTCAAAAGATGGCTTTGAGCAATTTTTGAGCGAAAATTGTGTCTAAATCAGCCTTAAAGGGGTTGTCTCACGCCGAAACGGGTTTTTTTTTTTATTCAATAGGCCTCCCGTTCGGCGCGAGACAAACCCGATACATGTGTTAAAAAAAACAACCGGGTAGTACTTACCCGAATCCCCGCGCTGCGGCGACTTCTTCCTTCTTCTTACTTACCTTAGTAAGATGGCCGCCGGGATCTTCACTGTGAGGTCCATTGCCGATTCCAGCCTCCTGATTGGCTGGAATCGGCTCACGTGATGGGGCGGAGCTACAAGGAGCACCTCTCCGGCACGAGCGGCCCCATTCAGAAGGGAGAAGACCGCACAGCGCAAGCGCGTCTAAAATCGCCAGAAGAGGCGATTTTAGACGGATCCGTGGAGACGAGGACGCCAGCAACGGAGCAGGTAAGTGAATAACTTCTGTATGGCTCATAATTAATGCACGATGTATATTATAAAGTGCATTAATATGGCCATACAGAAGTGCATAACCCCACATGCTTTCATGAGACAACCCCTTGAAGAGGATATGAGTCATAATAAGAACCCCCTGATCATATATGATGACTGTACTGTACAAAGGGATGGATCATTAGAAGAACTTTGACCATATGTGAGGACTGTACCTTAAGAGGGGATGGGTCATTAGAACAACCATTGATCATGCATTGATCAACCATTGATCAGGCGATGGCTCATTAGAGCCCTTGATCATAAGTGATGACTGTACCGTAAAAGGGGATGGCTCATTACAAGAACCTTGACCTTATGTGATGACTGTACCATAAGAGGAAATGGCTCATTAGAAGAACCCCTTCGCATATGTGAGGACTGTACCGTAAGAGGGGATGGGTCATTAGGGTACAGTCATCATATATGGTCAAGGGTTCTTCTAATGAGCCATCCCCTCTTACGGTACAGTCATCGCATATGGTCAAGTTTCTTCTAATTATCCATCGCCTCTTAGGGTATAGTCATCATATATGGTCAAGAGTTCTTCTAAGAGGAGATGGATAATTAGAAGAAACTTGAGCATATGTGATAACTGTACCATAAGAGGGGATGGGTCATTAGAAGAACCCTTGACCGTATGTGATGAATGTAATGTAGGAAGGGATGGATCATTAGATGAACCCCCAGGAAAAGGGCTCTGTAATGTTCCCAAGTGAGGACACTTATGGACAAAAGCTCGATTTTTTAAATGGGACCACTAGAGATAGCAGAGAGGTTGAACTTGGCTCTCTCCAGCAGTCCCATTGAAGGGAGTAGGACAGCGGTACCCATGTGCAAGAACTGCTGCCCCTGCCTCAGGATGTGTCAAGCCCCATTCTGGGCATCAGTGGGGGTCCCCGTGGTCGATTCCTCATCGATCTGAAATTACCCCTTTTATGGTCTGTTTTTACCATACATACTGAGGCTTGCAAACTTGTGTCATTACCGGACAAATGGACCAATTAAATAACCAACAATTACCTCTTTTTGTAAACGAACAGAAAATACAAATTACGCAGAATTAATTTCTTTTAAAATAGTTTATTTACAAGTTCCTTAACAAAAGTACACTTCTGGTTACACTGGAAGAATTGACTGAAAAAATGTACATTTCATGTTCATAATGATAAGCATTCATCCTATATACACAAGTCTTGTCACCACTGATACCAACATGTCCTCTATGTACCGCCGACCACAGATGTGGTCCTACAGGTATCCTACTGCAGTCTCGCATTCACAATGGTTTACGAAGTTACAGGAAGGAAATGATACACTTTTTCTAATTGCCATCAAATTTTAAAGCAGGTGACCATGAAAAAAATGGGCAAGCAACTAGAGTACAAAGGAAAACTAGTGCATGCTGGGTAGACATAATCCATCACGCTTGATGGACTATGGTACAACAACAACGCTCCAAGCGTCTCCAATTGGACGGAAGTTGCAGCTACTTTATAAAAGTTGATTTTCTATTCTGATAAAAAAGGGTCTCCGCATCAGGATTCTACTTCTAGGACTGAAGCGGCTGAATACGTCTTTGTCGCATTTACGCTTTACAAAGTCTTAAAAGCACCGACGCATCTACGGGATGTCATACGTACGATATTCTAAAATCGGCTCCGACCCCTTTATGGAGTCTGTTAGGTTTACAATCTGATAACAGCTGAAATAAAACATTAAAGCTTGCATCGGTATCAGTATTAAAAAAGTCACTGTTCTGTACGGATCGTAGTAAGTAATACTGCAGTAAAAAGTCGCATTTTAATCTATACAATAAAACAGGCAAAACCGGAGCCGGAGCCTCGCCGTGTCTAGATACAAATATATATAAATACAAGAAATGTTAGTAGAAATACATTAACTGGATGAGTATGGTTTGTGTAAATACAGGCTAAGGCAGCAAGTAGATGCAAATCAAGTCCATAGATGGTACATCGGGGAATCGATACGATGTGGCGACGACAAAACAAAAAGCTGTAGAATATAATTTAAAATAAAAATCTTACATTTTTAAGAAAATGAGAACATGAAGATGTAAACAAGTCGTTTCTTAGTTAAACAGTCATATTCACAAAATGTACTCGTTACATATTGCAAGGGTCTATACAATAGGAACTAACTTAGAAGTATACACTCGCCATTCCTTCTTTGCAGCTATTTTGGTGTGTGTGAGTGGTTAAATTGCGCTCCGCGTTAACAAGCTTGGAGGCAGCATTGCCCATAACCAGTGTTAGAGCTCTTCATCACTTACGTTGGGTACAGTCGGTCTAGTAGCAGTGCCCACCAACGTTGGGTACAGTCTGTCTAGTAGCGGCACCCACCAACGTTGGGTACAGCCGGTCTAGTAGCGGCACCCACCAACGTTGGGTACAGCCGGTCTAGTAGCGGCACCCACCAACATTGGGTACAGCCGGTCTAGTAGCGGCACCCACGAACAATGGGTACAGTCGAACTAGTAGCGGCACCCACTAACGTTGGGTACAGTCGAACTAGTAGCAGCACCCACCAACGTTGGGTACAGCCAATCTAGTAGCGGCACCCACCAACGTTGGGTACAGCCGGCCTAGTAGCGGCACCCACCAACGTTGGGTACAGCCGGTCTAGTAGCGGTACACACCAATGTTGGGTACAGTAGGCCTAGTAGTGGTTCCCACCAACGTTGGGTACAGTAGGCCTAGTAGCGGTTCCCACCAACGTTGGGTACAGTAGGCCTAGCAGTGGTACCCACCAACGTTGGGTACAGTCGGTCTAGTAGCGGCACCCACCCACGTTGGGTACAGCCGGTCTAGTAGCGGTACCCACCCACGTTGGGTACAGCCGGTCTAGTAACGACACCCACCCACGTTGGGTACAGCCGGTCTAGTAACGACACCAGCCAACGTTGGGTACAGTAGGCCTAGCAGTGGTACCCACCAACGTTGGGTACAGTCGGTCTAGCAGCTGTACCACTCACTTTATCAGTATCACTTCATTGAAGATGATGCAGTTGCATTAAATGGCAGCTATATAGGCTACATGATAAGAGTCAGATGCATATTAGGTACAATGAGTTCTTCAAATACATAAAAGAAAGAAAAAAAAGCACAATACCTTGATACAAGCTGTGACAAAAAGATACAAAAGTGCTTCAAGCAGAAGCATAAATGGAAGGAAGCAAACATAGGTTAGACCACTGGCCCTAATGATGGTTAGTCTGCTGGTTAGGCCGTCCAAACACAAATGTTCATGCAAAAAGTGACTGCGCACCATGCCACGGTCATGCAATGAGATCACTGCAAATAAATAGCAAGGAGAAAGGATTAACGGTATGAAGTGGAATATGACATCTACAACCCTCAATCCAACACAGGCTAAAAACACATTACATATTTCTATAGAGAAAGGAGGAGACAAAAGACAAATCTCTGTAGACGTTTGCTTGTGTTATTATATGGCTGAAGTCTTAAGGCTAGCGTGGAAGATAACAGTTTTGGTAGACAATCTTCATAACTGTGGAGGATCAACGACCCACGTAGAATGCAGTTTTCCCTTTTGTAACGGTAGCTTATAAGTGGTATGTCTGGTAACAGATCCCCTCTACACGCGTTCTGAAGCCCCTCAACACCACATCAGAAATGCTAAAAAGTGTTAAACAGCTAAAGAAAAAGGTTAATAAAAGCATAGAACAGCTTTACAGTCATTAATGATCAGCAGAATGGGCGGTAATGACTCCCGTTCCTTTCAGACCCCGATACGACTTCATTGACAAATCTCTACAGATGTGTTGGACTAAGGCCGGTTTCACATCCGCGGTGAAATCTCCGGTTGCAAGTACTGGAAGAAAAGGCGTTGCATGCATCACTTTCCCCCCTCCTAAAACCGGGCAACTGGGTGGAAAGTAAGCAGACTCAATTATAGTTAACGGAGTCAGTCTGGCGCTGTTCTGTTCCATCCAAGGACAAAACTGTTCTGCTGTGCGGATTCCCCTTTCCTGTTCCCAGAATGGAGCAGGAAATCAGAATCCCCAGTGCAAATGCGAAAGCACCCTGAGCCTGGGTGGTGGAGACCGTACTAGACTTGAGTACCAAAAATAACGGGAGCCATTGAAGACAAACAAGGGTCTAAGTTTAAAAAAAGAGGGGATGTGTCTGCAGAGGTATGTAGCCCAATCCACTTGTCAGAGGACAAGACAGATCCTCTTTAGGACATCAGGTAGCGCTCAAAACTGCATAACCATGCAACTATAAAGTATGCGACTGAATGCACTGCAAAAGCATATGACCGCTCGTGTGCCTTTCTCTATTCTTCACACCCGCATCTACTGTTCTGTCCACTTTACTGCCAGCCTACTCTGTAAGAAGCCCAAAAGGGTAGCATAAAGCGTAATACTGTTAGACATTGCTAAGGGAGGTCTGTTAGTCAACAACCCCATAAATATGTAATGCTTCAACTAAAAGAAGACTATTTTAATATTAGTACTAATTTTAGAAGATTGGTAATTAGTACTGCTATAATCAAAAAGAATTAGGACACTTATAAGCAATCCACCCACAGAATATGCAAATGAATTATCAAAGTCAATCACACATCCTGGGATATGTCAAACTTAAGCAGAAAATTTGATTACCAATTCAAAACAGGACAAACTGTTAATATCTTGTCTTGTAATGCTTTAGAACTGTGAATATGTGAGAACTTCTGCTGGAAGATTACACAACATGCACTCAAAGCAAGCACAAAGTAACACAATAGGACCATCGACTTAGGTACACAAGAACCATGAACGTTTCCCAGATCCAACCTCTGTGACAATACACTACAGTATGTGGCAAATCTGGGCAAGTTCCAGAAGGGACTTCTACTCCAGCAGTGTAGAACAATACACTGCAATACCCAGAAGTCGAAGGTCTACCACAGCCGCTCCCACTGACCTTCTTTTGACAGCCTATCAGCAAGAAGAGTTGTAAGCTTTGTGTAGATGTTTTCTTTAACCCTTTCCAATCCAGTTTCCCTGCCACTCACACGCTCCTCAGGTCTTAATTTATTTTGGGTGGGAAGTGCGTTGTGGATTCCTTAGAATTACTCAACAGAAACCCATAAAAATGACCTGTCATGATGATTTTATTAGCAATATTTTGCAAATTGAACGCGAGTTCTGAGTGTTTCACATCGGGAAGATCATTTGTAATAAATAATCTTGTAAATATATGTATATTGATATTACCTACATTTATATAATAGGATGATTAGTTTCTAATTTTTCTAATGATATCTATGTAACGCCGTGCCAAACAGAGGCATCCTATAGCTGCATACAATGTGTATAGCACGTTTCTAACACGGTGCAGGACAGAGCTCTGATGTCAAAGGCTGTTCAATATATGTATGTTACAGTATACAGGACAGAGCTCTGATGTGGGAGGTTGTTCTGCATAGGTATATTACAGCATACAGGACAGAGCTCTGATGTCGGAGGTTGTTCTGCATAGGTATATTACAGCATACAGGACAGAGCTCTGATGTCAGAGGCTGTTCAATATATGTATGTTACAGTATACAGGATAGAGCTCTGATGTCGGAGGACAACATCGGAGCTCTGTCCTGCACAGTGTTAGAAACATATTGGGCGAGGTCCGCCCCATCAGAACAATGCAGGGAAATCTTAATGTCGGAAGCTGTCCGACACTGGATTGGAAAGGGTTAAGTACTTATTACCAATCAATGTCAGACACAAATATGGTCCCTGAGGTAGCGATGCCACAGTGTGGGATTTCATCTGGGGATTACGTCACAAGTTCTGAATACAGCATTATGATGGAACCCCTGAAAGGAAACTAACAGAAGCATTCATTGTCGTTAGTGAGCCAGAAACCACAGTGTCTGAATCACTTTTTTAGTTATACGCGTTCCCTTCATTCCCATTCAGGGGTTCCATCGCAGTGTTGCTTTCGGCAGCACCTTTAAGCCTAAACCTGGCCAAAACATTTTATTCATTTTGTCTGTAACCAAGCCTGGCTTGTACACCAACTGTAGGCTGCGCTACCCAACCACCTGAAGGCAAACATGAGATAGCCATACTGGAGGGGGTGGATCCATAGCTATCAGTTTGAGCAGATACGCCGTATCATATTCTTCTGCCATGAGACATCGCCAATTAATGTCAATAGGTTGGTTTTAGAACTATATACACTGTAATGTAAGGCCAGGAACTGGGTGGGTTAGCATGGTCTTCAGAACGAAAACAGATCAACACTTGTGTTAGGACATATCCCGATGCCAAGAATGTATTAACACATTGTTGCGTCATGTGAAATATGTGCGTTAGGAGAGCATTGGCAGGCTTTATCCCTATTAGCTAATATACACCGTTGGGTCCAGAAGTATCTGACATGATTTCCATCATCTTGACTTTCATCACCTCAGTGGATTTAAGACAAAGTGTTAATATGTCATTGAAGTCAAGGGGTTTATCAGAAATATTGCATTAACAGTTGAGGGATTACAGCCATTGTAAATCGTTCTTACATTTTCAGACATACAGAAAAGTATTATTTTTGTAATTATTTATCTAATTACTTTTGATACGTCAATGGAAAAACTTCACATCCAATGACTGCCTGAAGTCTGGAACGCATGGACGCCCCTAATCCAGAGTTTCCTCCCATTGGATGATTTGCCGGGGCTTTACTACAGCCCCCATCAGTTGCTGCTCGTTTGCAGGTCTTTCTGCCTGCAGTTTTGTCTGCAGTAAGTAAAAAGCCGCTCAGTCAAGACTAGTCGGTGGACGGACCCGGCCACTGAAAAATAGCCCATGACTTTGAAGCTCTTGGTTTGCATCTGTGGCATACTTTGGGTCATTCCCATTTATACTGTTAGGCATTGCCCTACGATTTTAGCAGCATTTGACAAATCTAAAGCTCTGCACTCTTTAGAGGTCATCCTGCTGTATCCATCAACAGCCAGCAGTGACCCATCTCCATTAGCAGCCAAACCTGCCCGTGCCCAAATATTGCCTCCCCATTTGTGACAGTGTTCTTTTCCCATCATTCAGGTAAAAGTTAAATGTATACTATTAACGACCTATCTAGAGGCTATGCCATCAATAGCAGGTTGACAGGGGGTCTGTTACCTAGAGTCCCCTCTGATCAGCTGTTCTCTGGGCTGGTGTGCTCTTGTACTGACCTGATTCCACTGCAGTGGGCAAGCTTGGTATTTACAGGCAGTTTCCATTCACTTCAATGAAAAAACCTTGCTTGCAATACCAAGCCTGGCCACTGCAGTAGGAATGGAGCAGCCAGTTTCTTGCAGAAATCAGCTCAGTGAACAGCTGATTGGCAGGGGACCTGGGTGATGAAGCTCTGCCGATTTATTACTGATGGTCTATCCTGAGGGTAGTCCATCCATAGTTTACAGGTGGGCAAGCCCTTCAATCTTGTTACAGAGCTTAGGTGTTTTTTTCCCTTTACAACCCTGGATCACTAAACATATTTTCAAGTTACACCGTCACTACATATTAGTCTCACAGACTAACAAAATCAAAACTTCAATATTTTATTTACTTATCATAATTATTAGTGAAAAAGTAACTTATATGAAAGGACATTTATTACATTTACCTAAAAACTATCAAACTAAATAAACGTATCCCTTGCAGTCAATGCAAACCGAACAGTGTGTTCGCCACAAATGACCTCGCTGCAGGACTGCCGTAAGAACTTGGTCACCCTGTGCTTCTGGGATGGACGAACTGCGCAAATTTTGCATTTGTTTGGCTGTGCTTTGAGAAGTACCGGCACAACACTTTCAACAAATCTTTGATACTTGCTTTAATATCCCTCCTCAGTCACGGCATCGGAACGTTCCTGCACCCACGGCTCTGTGAGAGTAATGCTTAGTGATCTAGGGTTAAACAACGTTTCATCTGGCCATTCTATGTTCTGGAGTGTCACCAGTCATTTACACTTTGAATATGGAATGGTTATGTAAAAATGGCTGTAATTCCTCAAATGGTTAAGGTAATACTTATGTCAAGGGTCTGGTTCCCCACTACACTGTTCTTCCGGGCTCCAGTGATGACGTCATGTCAGAAAGTCATGTGACTGCTGCAGCCAATTACTGGCTGATCCCAAGTTACCATACAGCTGGTAATTGGCCGCAGCAATCACATGACCCTGTGATCTGACATAAATCGTGGTTCCCATAAGAAGAGTGCAGCAGGGGACTAGGAACACCATCAGAACAGCAGCTGGGGGGGGATCAGGTGAGCGATGACCTTTTAATGTATTTTTAACACAGGGATGAGCAGACTTCAATTTAGCCTTTTCTCAACAGCCTACCTCCTTTAAAGCTGAAAGCCTACTTCCAGCCCAACTCATGTAATGTTCTCCTTAAACATAAGGCTTCTAGACCTCATAATCCGCCCAATTTAGATATAAAATGTTATTTTATGCTGAGCATTCACCCTCAATTTCTCCTCCTCAACTGGTTATCAAAGTTTAAGATAGTTAATTAGTGGCTTAATTTTTATTTTTATTTTTTTAAAGCGAAGACTGAAACTTTTCATTGAAATCTAAAATATTCATATAGATGTGCAAACCAATTCTTCTCAGCCAAGTACTTTTGTTAAAGACTGGTGTATAAATGCCAATCTTAATAAATCTGCACCAATGTCTACAGTGGCTGTCGCCTCTACTTATGTTCCATTAGTATTTCGCTGGTAGGATCCAAAAAACACAATTGGGGAGATTAACGTGTCGGAGCTGGTTTTCTGGCATAAAAAAATAAATATATTATTGTAGACTTGACCCCCAAGCCATTTGCGTGGAGGTTTGTGAACGTTTTCCCGACTCATTGTTTTTCAAGAGTGGGTGGGGCCAAGTGAAAAAGAGCAGAAACAGTTTAACAAATTTGTGAATTTTAAAGACAGAAAACTATGCAAATTGTAAGCGCAAAGCTATACCTACCCATAGCCGGTATAATGTCAATTCCATTTCCTACAACTGCCTTCGTTCAGCCCTTGCGTGGTACCATGGGGTCTATTTGATCCCAGCCTTGTTTATTGCAGTCCTGCACTTTGAAACTGGTACCAAACAAAAGTTAAAGCCTGGTGTATGAAATGCCAGTCTACACCGCGGTCTATGGAGGCAGTGCCCTCTGCTTATATTACAGGGAACAGGTTGGATTTTTGCTGTGACACGTAATATATTCCTCAAGGAAATAAGTGACAACAGTGTGCGATATCGCCCATTTCCCTGCTGTGATGAAATAATTTACATGTTCAGCCAGTGGTCTTCTAAAGAAGTCTATGGGAAGTGATGGCTATACGCTTGGCGGCCGTTTCCTTATCTTCCATAGACTGGCTTCTGACAAGTGGGGTCTGTAGATATCTCAAGAGTTTGGATGAAGCTGATCCGTTACTTAAAGTCTAAATTTACAGAATCCTAGGTGTAGCTTCACTTTACAAAAGCAAACAATAACACGAAACACACAAAATAGAACCAAATGTATAAGTTACTTTAAAGTGCTACCTTACCGTTCATATAATAAACCAGTCACTGCCTACACCTAAACATTCAGAGTGGCACAAATTACCTTCATTCTATATCGTGAATTAATAAAGACATGCACATCCATGTTTTTCTTAATTTTGGACACTTAATATAAAGGATACCTCTCGCAAAGACAGAAGCCTTTAAATCAGGCACATTCACATTGTCCCAGTAGAGGAACATTAACCCTTTGCAATCCAATTTTGAATTCAGGGTTTCCTAGGGGGACTCTCTCTTTCTGTCATTATACAATGGCACCATTTGCTGGCTAGAGCCAGTACTGCAGTATGAGTATGTGACATGCTGGAGAGCCTCCCCCCCGACAACAGAGTGGCCAGTAATATACAGTAAGAATACCCTGCCAGACATCTTTCGCCATCATAGCTGTACAGGCTTCAATCAGAATGTTGGAAGACGTCAGACAGTGGATTGGAAAGGGTTAAGGGCTGAATCGCCACCCACTAGAGACAATATATATTCTATTAGGAGATAACGTGTGCTAGATTTTGGCCACTTAAATGGCACATCGTGGAGACTTTAAAGCCCTATTAGGATGCCAACAATTAGGCATGATGATTTACTTTCCCAGCCAACAGTCTGCCTGAAGAAACCCGTAATCAGCCAACGAGCGAGCAAATGCTTGTTCATTGAGCCGATCAGATACAAATGCTCACTAATCGGAAGCACATTCTCCTGTGTAAACCGGGATTGTGCTGTCGATAAATGCTATCCGTATGAAGATGAACAATCACATTAACGATCGTTTGGATGCAGACCGCCTGTACTCTGCCGCTCGTGTACGACAGCAAGGGGTGCCAATTCACATGCTATACGGTCAATCAGAGCTAGTTATAAAGGACAGAGAATGGGGCTATATAAAAAGGACCTTAAGACCCTAATAGATGATCTTAGTTAGTGCACCATGTTAAATCTGTGTGTTCTGCTGAAAGAATAGTGGATGAATGTAAATATACGGGATCAGACTGGCTCAAAAAGTAATTCTAAATGTATAAAATAGTGTAAGATAAAATTACATAAAAACACAGTCGAAAAGAAAAAAATAGGTATGTATGTGGTCAGACAGAGCATTCCAATAAGTTACCAAAGCAAAGTGCATCCTGTCAGCCCAGCCACTTGTAGCACCTAGGAGATATATACATGTTCCTGAAAATACAGATTGACATTCTGTGCGTACAAATGGCTTCTTTCAGGCAGTTTAAATCGATCACCCTTTAACGAGACAAGAGGCCATCTCTATGAAATGTAACCACATACTTGCAGGTATTAAAGAGGAGGGGGTGTGCAAATCAACAATTTAAGACATCCTGTGCCAATACCCATGAATGGTTTGGGAATGCAGCATGAGCACAGTGCATAGACCATAGTGGAAATCAGCTTCCTTCTTCTAAAACATGCTAAGACGTCTTGGCATCTGGTGCCCGGCACGGCACTGCTGCAAGTAGATGTTCTTTACAAGAAACCCTCCTGAAACTAATTTTGGAAGTCCATGAATTAAAAGTAAAAGTTACCCTCCCAGCATTATGGGGTTTGGGAACCATCCATACTCATGTAGCATAACGACATCACCTCCACCTTCAAAAGAGGTCACTGGTGGGGATCATTCAGAAGAGGACATAGTAAGACCAGCCAGATACAGGTTTCTTATTTTAAAACTCCCGAAAGAGAATCACATCGTCTTTACACGTCGTTATGGTGTAAAGCCATTTGGCACATTCAAAATAAAGGATTTTTTAGAAGAGACAAAAAAAAAAAAAAAACTAAAAAAAACGGAAGAGAAAAAAAACCAAAACACATAAAATCGGACACAAATATTAAAAAGAGAAGGAACAAAGTAAAAGCACAATGGTGACATTTCCTGAAATGCAGCTATGTGCAACACAAGGTTATGGTGCAGATTTCCTGGCATAAGCTTCTTCTACCTCGCTGTGGCCGGCTGTACATGCCCTGGGTAAGACCTTCTAGAACTCGTGGCTTGCCTCTGTCTTGCAAGGAATGACTGTCCTGAACCTGTACTTTGCAGTCTGTCTTCTGCAGCTTTTTTATGTAAGGTCATACCCTGAGAAGAAAAAAAATCATACAACGCATGAGGCATTAACAGGCACAAGGATACTCATCGCTCGCCCATAGGACCAAAGTGCCAGATAAAAAAAGAAGTCTGCCACTTGACCCCATGACATGGAAGGGGTTTCCAGGAGATTACCTCTGCAGAGCACATTTTTATTTTTACACTTACAGGCCTATATTTTGGGGCTGACAATTTCAGCAACAGGGTTGGATGAAAAATGATGTACTGTTTGTCTGCTGCAGCTTCTACATATCCCTGTATACAGATACTGCAGTCTAAGTCTCAGTAGGAGATCTATGAGTGGGGCTGGACCGAATGCTTGGCTTCCCTCTGCTGAATGTTCTTATCAGCTAATTTATGACCTCAAAGATGCGTTGTAGTGGTCCTAAATTAGCAGATAAGATGATGCAGGAGAGGAGAGAGCAGAGGTAAACGAATGGCCCTTTTACACGGGATGATGATGGTTCAGGTTCCCACGCTCCCGGGGAAATATGAACGATAGTTATCCCATGTAAATGTATGCAGAAGACGGAACGACGAGGCGCTAGTTGTAAGGAGGCAGTACTACTTCTGAGCACCTGTGTGCTTACTGTGGATGGAGGCAGGCGGGGGAAGAACGCTCACAGGCCCACTCCACCTCCATGCCCACAGCGGTGTGAGCGATACTAGCAATACTCGTTCCTGTGTAATGACACAAGAGTGAGCATCACTGGGACAAGTGTTGGGCATCGCCTGCCCAACAGCTCGTCCCACCTAAAAGGACCATAAGGCCGCCTGCACACGAGCTGATTTTTGCTGCAGAATCCGTGACAGGCATCCATAGAAAGTGGTTTCCGCAAGCGGAGAAAAAAAAATCACAGCATACTCCATTTTTGCACGGATGGCTTCCTTGAAGTCAATTCAAGTCGTTCGACCTGCAGCCCATCCCCAATTAACATTGCGGACAGGTCGCAGATTCCGCATCATCATCGCCTAGCAACGGTGCAGGGGCAAAAAATGTGATTAAATAAATTTGTACTGCGCATGTCAGACGATGGCTCACCGGGTCCATCCGCAGTACAGGTGAATAGGAGAAATGAGCGGTACGTGCGGACGCCTCTGCTGTCAGGGTTGGATTCTGCTGCGGGCTCCCGCTTGCGAAATCCGGCCCTCGCCCTGTGCAGGCGGCCTTAGTCTACACTCCTCGGGACAGGTCATCAATAGTTGATCAGCAGGGTCCCGCCGCTTGGGATCCCCGCTGGTCGTTCGTCCACTGAGCCAGCTGTCCAAGTAGACAGTGCAGAAAGCAGACCGCTCTATCCACATTGCCGCAGCCTCGGTTGGTATTGAATCGAGTTCAATGGGAGCGGCCCTGGATTACTAACCCAGACTGCTGTGGACAGAGCTGTCTGTTACAGGAGTCAGTAGACTCCTCTATTCCCTGAAGTGGTAACAAGAGTCTCACCTGGCCTGTATTACATAGAAACCCACTGATCACAATGCGCACCGTATAATGCCCAATGTCTCCTCTGAGGACTCTCTGCAAAAACACTGCCAAGTTTTCTCATAGTTTGCAGCGAGATACTCTGCATTCCCCTTCCTGTCAAGGAACCCTTCTAAAGGCCCTTATATACGAAATTATTATTGTTCCATAATCACTGAACTATGTGAAAAAAACCCAATCGTTCAGAGTAAACATGGCCAACGACTGAACGAGAATTCCTTCACTTATCACTAATCATTCGTCGTTGTCAGTCGTTCCGTGTAAAAGGCGATCGTTGAGTCGTTCTCAAAACATTCTTAGACATTTTTAGAATCCCGACAGACAAATGATGGACTGAACGAGCTACGACAAGAATAAAAGGGGTTTTCTGGGGAAATACTATTGATGACCTATCATCAGGACCCCGACCGATCAGCTGAGCAGAGGCATGCTGTCAGCGCCACAAATACACGGAAGTTGGAGCGGAAGTCTCCGTGCAGACCTCTGTGTAGCGGCCGGCGCTTGTAACTGCAGGCACAGCTCTCACTGAAATCAACACAAGCTGTGCCTGCAGTTACAAGCACCGGCCACTACATAGAGGTTGGCGCAGAGGCTTCCACTCCACTGACATCATATGCCGGCTCAGCTGATCAGTCAGGGGCCCGAGTGGCGGACCTGGCCGATCAACTATTGATGATCAATCCTTATGATTGGTCATCAATAGTATTTCACTGGAAAACCCCTTTAAACGATTATATGCAACAGATGACGTTTGAAAGCGAACTACTTTTTCCTCGTCCCAACATTTAATTGCTCCGTGTAAAAGGACCCCAACAAGAAAACAACATCTATAAGTGGAGAATCCCATTAACCCTTGCCTCATCTGAAAAAGTATTTATATTAGTTGTTGAGATCCTTACCATGTTATACCACGCACTGACAATCAACTTTTCCTCTTGATCTCTTTGTGTCTTCGTTTTCTCGTACTCTTTCTACGTAAAAAAAAAAAAAATCAAATAATTAAAATGGGCCAATACTTTTTTTCAGCAAGGAATATAGTAAGCTATAGAAATATGCTGCATGTAGCACAAGCAACACTCATACTAGAATACTAAACATTAACCAGTTTGTCCTCTGATGTGCATATACGTCACAGAGGTACAGATGGGGAATGAAGAGGGCTCAGGATTAGAGCTTCCTGTATACCTGGTGGGTGATAATTGTTTGCTGTGGCAGGATTTATTATGTGAATGCTAAAAATGCAATATACTACAATAGTGAAGTACTGCAGTACATTGTAGAAGTGGTCAAAATAATTATGTAAGATTAAGCCAAATAAAATTTAAAATAAATCATCCTCCTCTCCATTTTCACACAAATGAATCTAAAAATCTAAATAATAAACATAATTGGTATGGTCATATCCAAAAAGCCTGAACCATTGAAATATTGCTTTATTTATCTCACGTGGTGAACGTTTTTTAAAAAAGGAAAAAATAGCATTTTTAGGTCACCTCGAATCCCAATGAAAATTGAAAAAAGGGCTGAGTTGTATATACCCAATAAGGGTTGTAATAAAAACTACAGCTCACCTAAAAAAAATTAAATAAAATAAAAATGAACCTTCTAAACACACAGAAAAATAAAGTTATAGGGCTCTGAGAATGACAAAATGCCCCCCCCATCAATAAAAAAAAGGGTGATTTTTAAAAACTAGTAAAACACAAAAAAAAAATGAACATGGCATCATAATGGTACTGACACATAAAATAAAGTTAACATTTCATTGTTATCACAATATTACCCAGCAAAAGCTGAAAAATGGCACAAGTGCAATTTTTCCCACCATTTCATCCCACTAAAACGTTTTACGTTTCCCAAGATATTATATGGTGCATTAAATGGTTCCACTAGAAAACAACTCATCTCGCAAAAAAACAAGCCCTCATACGGCTATGTTGACTGAAAAATAAAGTCAGTTGGCTCTCGAAGGGAGAAGATGTAAAAAACATGAAAGTGGCTGACAGTTAAAGGCATTGTGCCAACTTATAAAGTTAGCCTCTATCCGCAGAATAAGGGATAAGTTTGGCCACGGATGCAAGGAGTTTTTGTATCAAAACCGCCTTGCATCACTTTGGGGAAGTAGCGATTCTCCGATGTGGCTGACGATTGTGGAGTGTCTCCTATGGTTTTCAAATGGGAAGCCTTGGAGTGTGTGCCCCCGGTGAGATGCTGCCACTGGGCCCATTGAAAACAATGGGTGATGTGATGTGAGGGCATCCACAGAGATAGAACATGCCTTTACTACCGTTCCATGAAGAAAAATGTGGAGGCGGTACCAGCCGTGCGCACCCATGCCTGGAATAAACCCTCTTCTGTTCACATACCCGGCAAGTAAGGTTCAGATGATACGTAGAATATGGATTTCTGCTGTTCTGGCGTACAAACAACAAAACCTTTTTAAGTCTAAGTCCACGTAACACCCACCTCTAAGGAGTGGAACATCTTGTCCTTTTCTTGAAGTTGATTTTTTAAAGCTTGGATCTCTGGTCCGGTTCCCTGATTCTGCTTTGGATCCAATGTACGAATAACCTAAGTGGGGAAGAAGCAGTAAGATTTGGAAGGTATGATTGGCAATCGCTCAACTGGAGAACATTCTAAGATGTGAATAGAAGCTTACGCTTTTTGCTTTTTCTAGATATTTTTTGTAACGTTCTTCCATTTGTTTCATTTCATCTTCTTTCTTCCGTAAAGAGTCTTGCAATTCTTCAATTTTCATGGCTTTAATAGAAGTGAAGGTAAAGATTTAGTCATTTTTGCCCTGCTTGTGATAAACAGCTGATAAGGTTTGTTCTTTCATAATGATGCAAAAATGATGGAAGTTTAAAAGGCAACCTGTCGGGTTCTACAGGCCCCAAAAACTACGTTTATGGCTCAGAGGGGGGCGAGGAGTCCAGGGCAGTGATCTGTACACTCATCCACCTCCTCGTTCCCACAGACCCAACACTTCGGTCATTGAGCGGGCTCCTTGCCTTAACTGTGTGCACAACAATGTCCATAATGGGAACATATTAGTGAACTGAGTGCTAGGCGGCCAATGAGGCAAGTCTACAAACCACCCCCTTGAGCTCAGTGTCCCTGTCCCAATAGCCCATAAACTTAGTTTACGGGGTTCAAAGTACTTGACAGGTTCCCTTTAAAGCAAGGGCTACATAGAGACTTCGGTGACCAAACACACTACGTAGCCGAAGATGGCACTATTACAACCTAATGTAAGTGAATGTCGCTGTGTTCAGACTTGCAGGTTACTTTGACCCAATAATGGCAAAAAAATTCAAACTGGCCGGATTTCTTGCGATTGTCGAGTAGCAACCGTATCCACTTGCATCAGGCTGTGATGTTGCCAAGCAATATTGCGCCCTCTGGCCGTGTGGCATGTGTTCCACCAAAGCTGCCCCAAGCTTTAGACTTATTGTTAAGAAATGTATTTACTTTCCAACATGACCTGAAGATGGCGACGTACACGTGTGTTGGTAATACACTTGCATGGGTGTGCATTTGTACAACCAGAGGTTTATATTTTCTTTTGCCATGGTGCCATGATCTATGCGAAATATCATCTTTATAGGAGCCATTACAGCACCTCCAGAGGACAAATATGATTGGCTGAGCAGGCAGCGCTGCAACAATCTGCACTCAGAGCCTTCATTCACCTGAGAGGACATCATAACTCATGTCTCACAAGGTACGCCTAAAAATCTGAAGTCAGCTGATCTATATTCGTTAACAGGGGGTGGGAGGAAGCAACAAACCAGTGAAATGGAAATGAATGCACCAATATACTTATTTTGAACACATTTGCTTTAAAGTATTCTGACTTTTCAGAATAAGCTGCCGTGGGAACAAATGAGGAATAACACGATTTCTGGCCATTAGATGACTCGTATCCTGTATTTATCATCATTCCTTTGCAGCCGGTATCTCTAGTTTTCAGTTCTCTCTGAGCGGGTGAGAGGAGCCTGCTGTTCTGCTGTGTTCTATACAAGGTGCACAAAGTAAACGGCAGATTCTGCTTTCTTACTGTAACGAGCACAGAGACAGGACACGAGAGAAGTACTAAGCTGTGTAGATGTGATTTCAGCAGCTGTAATTCACTTAAGAGCTTTAGGCCTCCCTCACACAGGCGTTTGCAGAAACACTGCGTTTACTGCAGATTCCGCCCGCTTTCAGCATCGCTGGCATGCGTTATGCCAGCATTTTGGTTGCGTGTTCAGCACAGCTGAAAAAACAGCCAAGGCTGTTGATAAGAAATTTTAAAAAATACTCACCTAGCAGGTGAAATCGCTGTTCCCGGCGCCGCTGTCGGGACCTTGTGAAGCCAGCAGATTGCTCCGATTGGCTCAGACGGCTGTCACTCAGTCAATCAGAGCCAGCGCTGGATGCGTCCAATCACAGCCATTCAATAAATGAATGGCTGTGATTGGACGCATCCAGCGCTGGCTCTGATTGGTTCAGATGGCTGTCACTCAGCTGACTCAGCCAATCAGAGCAATCTCTCACTGGAAGCAGGGATTTTGAATCCCTGTCACTATGAATGTTTCTCTGCCAGCTGACAAGCCCCAAAAGCGCAGCGGGGGTCAGAGATACCAAGTTTTGCCGCGTTTTCCGCAGCGCTGAAACTGCTGCCCATTAATTTCAATGGGCGACACAAGGCTAAAAACGACCAAAAATAGAACATGAAACGCTGTCAAAGCGCAGCGTTTTCAGCCTTATGTGAGCAGCCCCATTGAAATGAATTGGAGCCTTGTACAGCGTTTAGTGCTGGGCTGAAAAAGCAGTGCTAAACGCTGTACAATGACGCCTGTGCGAGGGACGTCTTGAGCACCTCTGTAGGTGAATCATTCCGTGTAGCAACCCCATCTCCTCTTATTTCTCCATAGACTTCCATGGGCAGCATGAGTTTTCACCCTCCACCACTTTGCCTTCCATGTTATAACATTCCCACATCTCCCATGTAGATTCGCTGCAGACTTTGTGCCCGCTGCAAGGGGCAATCTGAAGCGGTTCCATATGATGTACTGTGAGCAGCTTACAGCTATTGTTGTATCGCGGCTCCAGATCCTCGATGATCGCACGTTTCTTCTGTAACTCATTGTTGGCTTCGTGAAGTTTCTCTCTGCATTCACAGAAAAAACAATATTTTTAGAAGCGCTCTTCTGGATTTCATCGTTTAAGAAGCAGGCTTCAGGCCCGTTTACAGGCAGCATTATTACAGTGACAGACGCGGCTAGTGGTTGTCTGATTTTATAAAGCTTACTGCTATTCATTTATAAACCCAAGGTTAATGCCCCAAATCCCCCCAGCCCCAGCATGGAGGGTCCCTGCCAGTCTTGGTGAAGTGGTCACACCCATCCACGTGATCTCTGCAGCCAAACATGCTGGCCACGAGCAGAGACTTAATCCGGTAACTTTAGTGTTTTGGTTTTAATAACTTTTACTGCGAGTTTACTTTCTAAAACAATCAGATGATTTATTTAATGATGAAGGACATCAAGAGGTTAATACCAGAGTAGGATAAAGCACATAAGACATATGGAAGCTTATCTCACAACAGACACCCCAGAAGTGAATGGCAGTGGGTGGGCATGCATGACCCCTCAATGATGTAAATGATGGGGCGGTGGTGGGCATGTGTGGCCACCCAATGCTATTCACTTCGGCACTGAGCCGTGGTATAGCCGGTCATAAGACAGCCCCTTTAATGGCCTGAGTTGTTGTAGACGCCACCCAAAAAACAGCACTGCGTGCAAAGAAGGATACCACGATGGCTCCCGGAGGACATCATTGTAAGGCAGGTGCAAAAAATTAAAACACCGACGCTCTTAGCCGCTGAAAACGACCGATTAGTCCGAGTCCAGAGATGTTCTTTTTCCTACATAATTAGTGTTTTCCGGGTTTGTGCGCGAATATGCGGGTGTGAATTCGGCCTAAGACTTTTATACATCTTAAGGTTTGTCAGAAGCAGTTGTGCAGGGATCGGTAATATACTTACAGATGTTCTTCAAGCTTCTTCTTTAAGAGAAGGGACTAAGTAAAAAGGGGAAAAAACAGAACTAAATATTTAATTGATCTCAATTAAAAGTATTATATAATGCTTCTAGCCAGCCACCAGTATATGTTCTAATAAAACTTAAAGGGGTTTTTGCAAGCAGTGCCATCTGTCAGTGCCGGGCTAGACGGGGGGGTTAGAGCAGAAGCCACTGCTCCAACCCTTGTGTAGTGGCTGACACTGGTAATTGCAGGCTGGGGTACCATTCATTTCAATTAGATCTGCGCCAGCCGCTACAAAGGGGTGGGCGCAGCGGCTTCCATTCCAACCTCGGTACAGCCCGGCACTGACAGCCATCCCGGTCTAGAATACCCCTTTAATCCCCTCTATAGTGCAACAGGACTACCAAGATGATTTTTAAATAAAATCACATTCACTGCAGTACTGATAAAGAGATATATAAAGATTTTAAGACCATTTTAGTGCACTGAGAAGTAATTAACAATCGTGTACTTACTATTGCCTTGTGAAAAGTCCAATTAAAAAGGCAGCATTGTAAAGAAAACCAAGCAGAAGACATTATTGCAGCTCCGTGTATAAAATGTTTTAGGTTTTATTCCTACCACCCATTGAGGGCAACATATACACAAAACTGAAGAGTAACAGTAGGCATGCAACCCCACCCAACTCTACTTCACTGGAGGCCCGTATACAGGTGACCCGGCACTAACCGGCTGCAGGCTTACAAACTATCGATTCTACTTAAGAACCCCCGCTTTGTTTCCATTTCCAAACTGAACCGGCGGCTCCAAGCGTTGATGACAACGATGAGGTAAACCTGCCTCAACTGATCCATGCAAAACGGTCATCATTGATACCGGAGCATCCAAGTCTGGCCAAACATTCTGCAGATTGTCGCCAGCTGCGGCGCCTCTACTACATGATGCATCGATCCGTGCGTTGTGGAGTTCATCTCAGCGCTCCTGTGCCCCTATGACGCGCATTTTGTTCTCTGACCAATCCTTAAATCTGGTCTACGGTTGCGGTATCATACTAAACGTCTCTCATTACCCAGCTGTACACGGCGCTACAATGAAACCTCTTAAAAAACTCATCTCTTTGATGAAATGGTTCTTAAAGGCATCTGCACTCCTTAATATTTCTCCAGACACAAAAGAATAACAAATCAGCCGTTTCCATGGGAGCGATCGGCTCAACGGTTACTTTGCATCCTGCTCCCGGATCAAGCGATTGGCCCAACACTGCATTGATCGGCACAGCTGCGACTAAATCTAGACGGGTAGGCCGTTTCTGACAACACATTCCCTTTAAGTGCAAGTCACTGATGTCAGAATTGGTTCAGCGATTAATATGTACTAACCAAGTCCTAACCAAGGCTCCAACTCAGATCAGTAGAGGAAAAAGTTTACATTTTACAAAACTTTCCCAAGTTTAAATATTTACAAAGAATCTTTCTATACCCCAAACTTTTAAAATGATGCAGAAAACAAGCGGCCCGGAGCAGCCGGCGTACATTAGTGAAGCAGAACTCTGATCTTACTGCACAGGAAGCTTTTCAGCACTGAACTAGGAAGTGAATAATTCTACAACTTACATCTTCGGCCTTCGCTCCTTGCTCTTGTAAGGACTTCTGCAGTTCTTCCACTTGTGACTGTACTTCTATTAGTCTCTGATTTACAAGCCTGTGGAAAATAGAGGGGAAAAAAAGAGATGGTTTGTAAACTGGTTGTTTTGTAAAAGAAAAAAAAATTAGGCTGGGTTCACAGGGGGAAAATTTGCCGCGGAAATGCCGTCCGGAATTTCGCTGCAGCAAATCCACCTGTGGCGGTTAATTCTGGGATTAGCCAGCCACGTGGACGAGATTTGTGAAAAATCTCGTCCACACGGGACGGCCAATCCGTTGTGGCAAAGCCAGCAGAAGCCGGCGCTGCAGCGCGGATTCTCCAGCCATAGCATCTCAATTTCTTTCCCCGTTGCGGCTGCACTCTTCTTTATGGGAGCGCCGGCCGCAACAGAAAAGAGTGTGCCAAGCCGCTCCAAAACTCTGGTGAGCTTTCCGCTGGGAATACGTCCCGTGTGACCCCAGCCTTAGTTTTATTTTTATGACCGCTTTATGACGACAGCGGGATTGTAGCGATTGAGACCTGCAGGCTTACCTCTGTGACAGTAGGCCCTGAAAATCAGGCAGGGGATGCAGATTTGTGGTAATGTATCCCAAATAAAGGTTTCTACATCGTCTGAACAATAGCCGGTCATACAAACTGCAGATACACAGACGGAAAATCGCAGCACGCTCTATTTTAGTACGGTGTATGCACAGACTGCTTCCACTGAAGTCAATGGAAGCTGGCCAATCCGTGGCCTGTCCACAATTGACATTGCGGACAGGTTGTGGATTCCACATCATTGCTAGGCAACGGAGCGGTAAAATCTGTACTGTGCATGTCTGATGGCGAGTCGTCCGGACCATCCATAGTCAGAAGAAAGACGACGACTGTCAGCTACACGGGGTCATGGCCGGCACAGGCTCAGATACCACTGGAGGATCTCGCATCCGGAATCCGCCCCCGGCGTGTGCAGCCGGCCTAAAGCTGGCCTCCCTGATTTGCAGGGAAGCCTAGCATCTACCTTCCGAAGGTAAGGTCCAATTAGCACTGCAGTGTGCCGCAGGGAACACATACAGCAGTTAGTACTGCGTGTGCAGAGACATTAACAAGTAAACAGCACAGTAACACCGTATCATAAGCTAGAAGAAAAAAAAACATTCAGTTCAGCTTATTACCTTCCCAGAGGAAGGCAAAACCTCCCCTCCCGAGGAGCTACTGATAACCTCTCTGGGTATTGTAGTCCGCCCATTCCATTTATTACTTTAGTTGCCCGCCATTGTACCCGCCCAAGCTCTGATATGTCCTTCTTGAGTACCGGTGCCCCAAACTGTCCACAATATTCCATGTGGGGTCTGACCAGTGACTTGTAAAGAGGAAGAACAATGTTCTTACCATGCGCCCCTAGACCTCTTTTGATGCACCCAATGACTCTGTTTGCCTTGGCAGCAGCTGCCTGACACTGGTTACTCCAGCTAAGCTCCCAGTTAACTAAAATCCTGAAGTCCTTTCCTAGATCAGTGTTACCCAGTGGTTTCCCATGTAGTGTGTAATGGTGACATGTATTTACCTTCCCATGTGCAGAACCTTACATCTACCAGTGTTAAACCTCATTTCCCACTTTTCTGCCTCCAACTTCTCCAGATCCTCTTGTAACCACATTCTGTTCTCTTGTGTTAATTACTTTACATAGTTTTATATCATCTGCAAATATTGATATTTTCCTTCTACAATCCTTCGACCAGCTCATTAATAAATATATTAAGAACAGGCCCAAAACCGACCCCTGTAGTACCCCACTAGTAACGCTTCTAATACTGCCCCCTGTGTTACCCCACTAGTAACAGTGACCCAGAGTATGTACCATTAATAACCCCCCTCTGCTTTCTATCACTGACTAGTTACTTACCCGCTTACACACATTTTCCCCAGACCAAGCATTCTCATCTTATATACCAACCTTTTATGTGGTACAGTATCAAGCGCTTTGAAAAAGTCCAGATACACAAGATCCAGTGACTCTCCCCAGTACAGTCTAGAACGTACCTCCTCGTAGAAGCTGATCAGGTTGGTGTGACAGGAGCGACCCCTCCATAAACCCATGCCGATATGGAGTTATACAGCTATCTTTTGGGGGGTGCTTTAGGATGGGATCTCTTAGAAACCCATCAAATGTTTTACCCCACCAGATTGAGACTTACCGGCCTGTAGTTTCCAGGTTCGCCTTTTGAACCCTTTTTGAATATCGGCACCTCATTGGCTATGAGCCAATCCACTGGAACAGTGGCGATATGTCCATTTTAATCATTTTAAGGCAGCTTTGTACTTTTTCCTTCGTTAGACTGGTCATATTTAATGGATAGTTTACTTTTTAAGTCCTTTTCTACATGGCCGTGAAAATTGTACGAGATCTGTGTGTTGTGAGATGCACAAATATGAACCCCATTCTTTTAATGGAGTCATATACATGAGCGATTTTTTCTCGCATCGCATTGTAGTGCAGAATTAAAAATCGCGGCATGGCCTACAACTTCCAATCAAACAGGAAAACACACTGCAGGGCGTGTGATGCGAGGTTTCCCACTGAAAACAATGGGAAACACTAACCGATTCTCCTGCGGGAAAGGCAATTGTCTTTCCAGTTTACATAAATCTCCCATAATTACCCAACTGTGATTTGCCACTTCATCTACGCATCTGCCATAAGCCCCATTTAGATGGTACGAATGTCGGGCAAACGATGCTCGACAGTCGTCCCCGCAAATACTTGCTCCCCTGTTGCTGCACGCGAGCTAGTATCGCTGGCTCACATCGGGGCGGCTGGAGTTTTTTCTCCTCGCTTCCCCGCCATTGACTTAACATAGCGGCCGTTCAGTTCTGAATGGACGCTATTTACACTGAGCAATCGGCTCATCGTCCATCGTTTATGCGGCAGCACGGGAGCGAGTATGCGTGAGCACAAGTTTCGGGCATAGTTTGCCCAACGTTCTAAATGGGCTTTAAGTAATAGATTTTAGTGGCTTCCTGATATTTGCTGGTCCACAGAAGACCCCTATGAGGATATTATTGTTTTTCCCTCCATGTATCTCTACCCATCATCTAATAGCAATGGCAGGTTTGGTTCTTTCTGCATCGCACATCAACAGAGATGGAAGAAGTTGGCCAGATCTCAGCCTCTCCTCCAGGCAGCAGACATATGTACTTCACACCTGTTCTCCGTCTCCAGCTCGTTCTTCCGGGTGTTTGCATCATCAAGCAGGCTCTGCAGCAGAGTGATCTTCTCATTGTCTGATCCTTCTTGATTAATTTTTAACATCTTGTTTTCATGCTGAAGGCGAATCAGTTTCTCCCTTGAGAAAAAACACATTATGATTAGTTGCTTGCTGCTTCGTAATTTCAGTGTGATTTTGCAATTAAGTTCATTACTGTATCGCGGCGGCGGCAGCCTTTCAGACAATCAGAACATTCATTGTATTTCCAATAATCAAATACTGCAGTTTATCCAAAAGGGGGGGGGAAATCTAACATTCTGCACATACAAAATAGTTCAACCGCATCAATCAGCAAGTCATTACCAGAGCACAACCACTTCATCGCTAGTAGCTGATCTTAAAGGGTTTGTCCGATTTCAACAATCCCCTTTAAGGCTTATTCACATGAACGATATTCTTGCGCGGGTTTTGTGAGACGCACCAAAAACTCACGTGGATATCAAATCCATTTTGAATGGACTTCTTGACGTTCTGTCGTGGGGCGTTCCCACAGAACGCCTCGCCCATTGTTATCAATGGGCTCACCGTATGGCACCTGCATGCGGGGTGACGTGATGGACCCCCACACAGAGACTCTTTGTAACCACTCTACACACTGGCTGAGATAGGAGGGTTCCCTCTATTAACTAGTAATGTATATTAAAATGGGGTTTTCTAACCCGGCCAATCCTTTTTAACCTAATGGGATAATTAAAAATCCTATTTAATTAATTTGGATAGCGATGGAGGAGGGTCCAGTTACCTTTGTGAAATCTATTAGAGGTGACGTGTTAATGAGTATTTAAGAGGGATTGTAACGTAATAGAAATAGCCACAATGTTAGCACACGACGATCCAAGGAGTACATTAGGGAACCTCGATAAAAGCGTGGGTTTTCCCATCGAGTGTTAAGGCCCATTTACACGTAACGATTATGACTCAAAAGTTGTTCAAAAGACCGAAAAGTCATAGTTCAGCCGCAAAGAGATCAATTATCTCTCAATAGACCGCATGCTGTGTTCTCCACGGGAGTCCGATTACATTGTATTCTGCCGGCAGGTGCAAGAAGAACAATGCAGCTATTTGCACAGCAGGGCGTGTGATTATTCACACACTGGGCTCTGCAAAAAGCTTATCAAGGTCCTTTTACATGCAAATGAAGATGATAAAGTGTTAATGGCCATTAATGTCCATTAACACTTTATGCAAAAAGATTGCTCAAACGTTAAGTCTTTCAATAGATTATCGTTGCATGTAAATGGGTCTTTATGTACTAATCCTCATGGATTTAATGACCTTGAAGGATAAGGCATTGAGTGCATGTGATACGCGATCACCAGGCACAGGTCTTTTCCAACAAACAACAGACTCCAGCCTGAATATACGACCCCTTAAATATAGAGATTTTATGGTAAGCACAGAAGACTTTTCTCTTCTCGTTCATCTGGGGACACGGCCGTGGGTATAGCTAATGCCACTAGGAGGCAGACACTAAGCAAGAAAAAAAAAAAAAGATACTTGTGCAATCTTCTGAAGTAATTGAATCTGAAACCTTACATTTATATCTTAAAGGGCACCTGTGACTAAAATGTATGAAGAAGGGAAGCAGCACTTAAAGATTTGCAGTGGAACGTGGACTTCTTCACAAGGCACCGTTTCAGATCCTCCACGGAGCCCTTTGCAAGGTCTTCTATTGCCTTGTGAAGAATGGATGACTGAATCCACATCCGAGTGCTGCGCTCCTTCTCTTCATGCGTTCTCCTGGATTGCAGATTTGGGGTCTGACCTCTGGGAGTTTTTGCACTCACACTTTTAATTACTGCGCTGCACCAATTTTGTACACCTTTGTGATTAAACTAGATTTACTCTATAGAGTATATATAAGTGGCAGTATGACTAAGAGTACCCTTACATGGGACGGCTGTAAGGCACATAAGAGCCCAAACTGCAGTCCCATGGACTACTGCCCGACTATCACTCCTGTGTTGAACATTCGATCAAGTGAGCCGGAGCCAGACGGCTGCCACCATTCACTGTAAACAGGAGTCACACAGTTATCGGCTCCCGTTCACATGGGCCAATAGACACTTGGTTTTTATTTCTGCTAAATACAAAGGGACATCGACAGGTGAGCAATTTCCTGTTTAGTGCCCCGTTGGCGTCCCATATAAGTGGGATTATTATTATAATTGCCCCGTGTAAAGATACTTTAGGCAGGCTGCACATGAACAGGTCAGATTTCGCATGTGGCAGTCTGCAGTGGAATCCAGCCCTGAGCCCGGCCAGCGACCACGCATACCTGTGAATGTCTGCATTGTGGATAGCTCCAGCGGCTCGCTGTTGCACAGTACAGATTTTTTAATGTATTTATTTTTTTAAATCTCGGTTTTTCCGGCGCCTTCGCTAGGCGATGATGCGGCTCCCACGACCTATGTGCAACGTCAATTGTGGATGGGCCGCGGGCCAGGCGTCTGCCACTGACTTCAATGTAAGCCATCCACGCGGAAACTGCAGGAAAATAGAACATGCTGCGATTTTTCCTCCACTTGCGGAAAATTCGTTTCTTCCGAGTGTGTGGGAAAAAGATTTTGCACAGCATGTTCCGTACGGCATTTGCTGCAGACGCCATCCGCGGATTCCGCAATGCAAATCCATTTGTGAGCCACTAGCCTAAAACTTACTTAATTTTGTATGTAACCTGGGCGCCATGATGCTACGAGTTCAGAACTGTAACGCCGCAGCAATTAGGCACCACAACAGCCGCTGGGAGGGCAATCGCGCTCCTGGCAGAGGACAGTTTAGTACTGCTCTTTTTGTTATTTTAAGACAGTTGGACCTATAAGTAACTGGACCACCCATTTAATGATCACGGTGGTCTGAGCACTACCTCCTGCATGGAATAACGCTAGGAAGTCAAGAGTTCTTTCATTCCCAGGCACTTCACTATTGACAGATCGGCCTTACATGCTGATATTTTCCCTAACGATACTTACTTTATTTCTGGGGTAATGATTTCTGCAGCGAGGCTGTCCGCTGGTTCCTGGTTACCTAATGGCATTAACCCTGTCAAAGTACAATAAGTTATTAAAAAGACCATCCAATCAAAGTAGTAAGATTATGGCATCAAGATCAACAGAGCTTCCATGTAATAATCATCTTTATTAGTAAAGCGCCAACTTATTCCGCAGCGCTATACCATGTAAGTGCCCCAACACAGATCCGGTCAGGATGAACGCCCCTCACCTGCGGTGGTAAGCTGCCCCTCCTGAGCCTGCACACATCTCAGCTCTTCAATGGTTTCCTTCAGAGAATCTCTTTCCGATCTTAGTCTCTGTTATAAGAATACACAAATACTCCATGAGGTAATGGGGAGACTGCGCAGCGCATTAAGTAAGTCACAGGCTGCGCGACAGCTGAGCAAATTAGACCTTTAATATACTGAATATACCGTGACATTAAAGAGGATTTCTGCAACACCTGCAAAAACTGTAACAAATAAATTATACAGATTGTACAATTATTGCAGCTGTAGCGTCACAAACCGCTCTGAGAATCCCCACCACCATCTGTACCGCTGGGTGCAAGCAGGTGTAGTCCATACAATATACAGAACTGACAGCGTGCTGCCGGCCCCTAGACCCATCCTTATGGGGCTACATAACTATTATTTTACAGGCATTAATATTAAAGTGGTTATAAGAAAAGTATGTAATGGCAAGAAATGTATAAGAAACATCCACCATGCCATTACTCACATGTTAAATCCCCTACGGCTCCAGTGCTGAGGCTTGGGTGGTCCCTGCAGTGGTGACATGCAGTTCATCCACAAGACCGCCGCAGGTATTACTGTTGCATGCACTGCATAAGCCTATTGAGGTCAATACCTGGCTGCAGCCACGTGAATGTGTGGCACGTCACCGCTGCAAGTACCACCAGTTGGGACCACCTGAGTTGGCGCAGTGGAGACTTAACAGGTAAGTGATGGTCATTATATTTTACAACATTTCTTGACGCTGCTTTACTTTCTTACATTCCCACACAAGACCTTTAAATAACAACGAAGCAATAAAAGCAAACTAATTAAAGGCGTCTAAACTGATTGTAGAGCTTCTAGATGCCTCGGGGAGGTCTGATGCAGATGCTGGGTGACAAGCCCGGGCTCACAGTTGGCAGGCAGTTCATCATGTGTTCACTGGGGCTAAGGTGGGAGATCTGTGCAGTCAGTTAGAGGGGTATTCTGACTGCCAGACAAAACTGCAGCTGCTCAAAATAATGCATTTTACAACTATTCCTAGAAACAAAAACAGTTCTTCCTAAATATGTGTTGTAAGTTCCTGCAGTTCGAGTTACTCTACGCGGTACTGATGAATAGCAAGAACCCCGACCTTCAGGAGACTCATGGCTGGTCAGGCGGGGCACACAAGGGTCATTTCATTGGAAAGATGGTATCTAATGACACCAACATCTTCAAAGTCACTAAACTCTTCACTAGGTGTTCTATGGAGATGGCATGAAATGTACTTTACTCCACATGTTAGTAATCGATGCGGCAGAAGGGGAATTCACTTACTCTTGCTAATGTCCTATAGATATAGCAGTGAGTGGGATTTACTAACAGCTGCTGAGCAGCCACTTGCTAAAATACATACATCTATACATACACCCCTCGTTTCCCTGATTATAGATAGATAGATAGATAGATAGATAGATAGATAGATAGATAGATAGATATACAGACACAGTACAAAATACGTGGACAGATCTGCCTCGGTGCCTCTTGCTCCCGTATTGTGGCTGCACATACTTACATCCTTCTCTTTTTGTAAGCTGTCAATTTTTTCTTTTAACCTCTTGTACTCAAACTCCAATTTGTCGGCTTTTTTGGATTCTTCTGACAGTCTATTCTGAAGCTCCACAACCTGTTAAGAAAGTTGTATTAGAAGAGAGATTAAAGCCTAATGTGAGACAGCGGTGCTATAGTGGGTGTACCTACCTGCCTCTTGTAGGTCTCCAGCTGGCTGCGAGCGGCATTGGCCTTCCTGAGCTCCTCCTCCAGGCTGACGGTGTTTTGCATGTACATGGTGTTCTTCTCCTCCAGCAGCTTCACCTGCCTCCGCAGATCTCCCAGGTCTTCCAGCTTTTTCTTGTAAGTCTCTACCTGACTTTCTAACTTTGCTACTTTATCCGATGAATGTCTGAAAGAACAAATCGCACAATTCCGGGATGTAAACGCTATTCGTAAACACATATGTAGCTTCAAGTATTGAAACATTATACTTCAGAATGAATAGGCACCTTACAACCGTGACTACCCGCTAAGCAGGAGACCTGGAAGACACCTTTTTGGTGATCCCACAGAGGAATCCAGCTCTGTGCCCGGCTGGGGACCCTGCGTACCTGTCTTCTTTATCTTACTGCGTATGGCCCGGATGGCTCGCCGCCAGACATGCGCAGTACAGATGATGCGAAATCAGTAACCTGTCCACAATGTTAATTATGGGCGAGCTGTGGGTCAGTCAACTTCCATTGACTTCAATGGAAGCCGTCCGTATGGACAGCGCACTAAAATAGAGCATGCTGTGATATTTCCTCTGTGAGCGGGGGAAAAAATAGAAATAAATGAATAAATTGCAATTGATTTCCGCTCGTGTGCAGGAAAAAGTGCTTTTCCATAACATGCTATGGAAGGTATTTGCTGGGGAACCCAGAGGCGGACGCCTGTTTCAGATTCCGCAATGCAAATATCCCCGCGTGCAGCTGGCCTCAGGCTGCTCTCACACAGCCCACTTTCTACAGCGCTCAGCGTGGCGTTTCAAACACTATGCCAAGCGCTGTAAAACGCTCCCATTGATTACAATGGGGCCTTGCAGACTAGCGTTTGAAGGCTGCAATTTTCAGGCGCCGTCTGCTCCATTTTCATGCATTTTAGTGCTGTTTAACACACTTTATCACCTATCACAACGATGGGGTGCGTTAAAAACGCTGCCAACGTGTTCAAAACCACAGAACGAAATCGTGGTAAAACACTGGGGTTTCGAACGGGGTGTCTTGCGAACGCATGTGAGAGCGGCCTTAACGTAAAAAAGTTTTAGAAGTGGTTGCTGTTTTACAGCAATACACCGCATCCAATGTCTTGCAAGGCTATCCCCTGGGAGAGGACACTGCAGAAATCAGCGATAATCAGTAAAAAAACTAAAGGTTTACAATCTTATGCAAAAAAAGCCAACATGGTTTTGCCATAATTCTGTTATTGCATGTACCCACAATGTGGGCTACAACCCTAGAGGAGTCCATGCCATGAGACAGCCAGCTGGAAGTACTTATGCGGCCCGGAGCACTGCCAGCTGATTCTAGAAGTGTACGCCAAATGTATGATAACATGGGACGAGTTAAAGAAATCGCTGCTGGGCGTGAGCCGCCCATCGAAAGGTTTTAGCGGTCATTTGCTTACCGCGTGACAATCATATTTCGGTTTTGGAGCATCTGATAAGATTAAAGGTTCCGTTCATCTACCTGTCGCACATGTAATCATACAATTGTCTTACAAGATCAACCGGCAGACTTCCTTTAAGATGCTAATATATTTCTCTCCATAGGCACAAACCATGAAATGTATATCACAAGCCAGCCACCCACAGAGCCCGGCAGGCAGCGGACACATTGTTGCATGCTGTGGACCGACAGCACGATACATTGAAATACAAGACAACACAAATCTAGCAATGACTAGTTAACCCTTTCCAAGCCACATAACCACTGAAGCCTGTACAGCTCCGATGTTGGGAGACGTCAGACAGTGCATACTTACAGTAATCTGCTAGTCTCTACGCTGCTCTGGAGAGTCCAATCATGTGGTTACTGGCTTTAGCCAGCAGATGGCACTGTTGTATAATGGCAGAAACAGCGAGCCCTCAATGAAAGCCTCAATCCAAAAGTAGATTGGAAAGGGTTAAAGGGAATCCGTTACCTACTTTTAGCCCTATGAGCTAAGCTTACGGGCTAAAAGTAGGTGACCGCCGAGTCCGGGGACGTAAGTGATATAATCACCTCTACCGTCATTCCCCCAGTGTCAGCGCTGAAAACCACAGTTCTAATTTTATAACGGGCGGACTATTTAACAGGCCGCTCAATTCATTCAGAAGCGACTTCCAGAACTAGAGGGAACGGCGGGGAAGTTATGTAGAGCACCTCCATCCCCGGACTCACCTGCTTTCAGCCCATGAGCTCATAGAGCTAAAAGTAGGCGAGAGATTGCCTGCAAGAGAAGTCAATGGCGTAGCATAACCGCTGACGGCCTCTCTATAAAGTCACTGGATTATGCTAAGACAACAGGGAAAATACGAGAACGATGTTGGAAAGATGTTCTAGTGGACAGAATCTCCTCTCCGCTTCACACGGCCGGGGTGCTTGTCCGTTTTAAGGAGGCATACATGCAACCCTGACGCATTCATGTGAAACTGGAGTCACACGTCTGGTTTCTGCAAATAAAGCTTAAAAATTGTATGATGAAAGTCATCTAGTTTCCCAATATACTTTGTGTAGCAATCCCCGGCAATTCAGGAGAGCTCTGCATTGAATGGGGGCTTTGGGCGACAATTTAGAGTCTTGGTTCCCCATGCCAAACAATCACAGCACAGCACTCAGTTTTTTAGAGACCTGTAACAAATGAAAGCCCTGCTGCGGTTGCCATTTTTCATGATTTAACCCCATTTATTTTAGGATTGCAGGCTGTGATTCTGCCATGATCACACAGGACACAACTTGTTACAGTTATGAGCCACGCACGGTGGAACCACACATGTAGGACACGTCAACCCCAAGAAGTAAAGAATAAAAGATCTGTTTCATGATTAAACACAGACCTCTAAGGGCCTTTTACATAAGTCATTCACATTCCTCCATCCATGAGTGATTGTTTCTGTGTAAATGTCCCGACTGAACTGTGAATGAGAACTTGGAGGTAGACGACTGAGAACGATCCTCGACCCGCTTGCCTCCATGCAATAGGGCTGTAATTAGTGCAATTACATGAGCATTAATGGTGCTAATTGCTGGGTGCACCTGTGCTCGCAGGCAAAGCCCAGCAATTGTCGGGGAGAAGCACTCATGTAATAGTACCCTAAAACTGTGCAAAGTCATTGAAAAGTCATGTGTACTAAATAAAAGTCTTTCAGCTTGCGTCACCTGTGGAAGCTGTACAGCCCCCCCCCCCTCCCCCGCCTGTCATCTGGAAAGTGAAAACTCACCCTTAGGGCCCCTTTACACGGGCGTATGTGTGTGTACAAAATTTGTATGTGCAACACACAGAATAGAACCCACCAACTTCAATGGGTGCACCACATTTCCCTTTTTTCTATGGGCATTTGACACCCACAAAAAAAAACAAAAAACAAAAAACATTGCGCACCAAAGCTCCCCATAAAAGTCATAGGGGGTGCGCGAATGCAAAGACGGCATCTGGAACTCATTATCTAAATAGTCATTTAAATCCGGCTGTGGTTGTGTCAAGAAAAAAACCATACCCTGTGGGTGTAAAGAGCGCGGTGGAATACGCCGATACCTGCGGATAAGAACATTGTTCATAGCACAAACTCAGAAGTTGGCCTGCTCACACGGCAGATTTCATGCGGATTCTGTGACAACCCATTTCCGTTATGTGCCCTACTCTTTGCCGCGGTCTAAGGACACGTTCACACGGGCGGAGCTGTTGCAGACTTTTGTGCAGACCCTCCGCACGGAAAATGTACAGAATTTACAATAGTAGGAAAGTGGATGAGAATTTCAAAACGTCATCCCCATACTGCAGAAAAAAGCCGCACAAAACCCCTGCGGTAATCGACGTGCGGTGGTCATAGCCATAGCCCGTTACACTTTATCACTGCTTAATTCACATCTCCTCAATGAGGGAATGAATTCTGTACCAAAAGGCGCGGGTTCCAATGCAGACTTAAAGCTACATAATGCCCACTGCAGATCCGTTCCGTGTGATCATGCCCTAAATGGCGCAGATTTTTTTCTATGTATGAATTTAAAATCTACGCACAGAAAATAAAGCAGTAACACCCTGAAGAGACCTGTGAGTCGTATTCTCTGGCATAGAGGGAGTCTGATCCACACACGGATCCGTGGCGGCTTCCACAGTAGGGATGGGTTCACACGCCGAACTTCGGTACACATTTTGTATAAAAATAAGCAGCCCGTTCATTTGAATGCGTATCTGCATCCCGGTCGGCACAACGCAGATACATTCTGCCACTGATTCTATATCCAAATCTTGGCCGGGGGGGAGGGGTTTGGGGAGTATCACGCTCCTTCTTAAGGCGGATGCGTACGGAATCTGCCCATGGACTATTTGTATTCACAAAGGCTAAATCCGGTGACAATATCTGCCGTTTTAGAGGTGGAGCCCCTGCTGGTCGCTGAGTGAACATACCCGCCCTTACAACATGCAGGCCTGCGCCACGATTTTCCTTTTAAGTCTGCATGAGATTTATTCTTGGCACGTATCCTCATGTGAATCTAGCCCAAGGCCTGTGTCACATGAAAGGATCTGCGCAGCACATGAGGGGAATAGAAAGCACTGATTTCAATAAGTTTGTTTACAGGCGTGTATCGGGCGCACGCATCTCGTTTACGCAAAAAAAAAAAAAAAAAAAACACAGCATGCTCTATCTTCCCGCACACGACAATCGCCCATGTCAATGAATGGCGGCGTGCTTGCCTGTCTCTATGCCTGCACAAATATACACGATTTGCATGTCCAAAAAGTACAGTAAAACACACATTTGTACGCGCAAATATGCATGTAAATGTGCTTACGCCCGTGTGACCTTGGCTTAAGAAAGTATCTACGATTGGCTGCTGTACTGCAAGTTAATCACAAAGTGCCACCAAACCCCAAAGAATGCTTTTGCTCAGAACACTAAATTATTTAAGATTTGGCAATTTTTATTTGTTTTTAATGTTCGCAATTATGACAAAACTGCAATTTAAAAAAAAAAAAAAAAAAAACACCTTTACAGCTTTGCCTTAGTTAGACGGTATTCAGACGACAACTAAAAATCCACCCCCGTGTCTGCTATCTACGCTTCCTATAGGGTGCCCTGGGGGTCCCATCGGCCCGGCCCCGTATGCTGGATTGCATCTTAACCTTATATACTTCAGCCCAAGTTGTAATCTACGGTACTTCATCTTCTCCTTCTTGGCATCTATGTGGCAGCATGCAGCTGTTAAATACCCGAGTGATTCTGGCTGGTGCGGCTCTAGCCTAACAGGTAACATATGTCAAACCCCTTCCATGTGAGTCTTCACTGACTTCAATGGTAACAGAATTTAACTCTCTCACCCCAATACCGAGGACGTTAACAAAAGCACAAATTGGGACAAATCATTGAAAGAGTACAAGCTGAAAAAAAATAGAACCTCTCAGAAGACGTGTGGGCGGGGGGGGGGGGGGGGGGGTTCGAGAAAGCTTGGTGACAACTTTCGGCTTTATCAGCAGCGTGACTCAGGTAGCCGGCTCAAGGTTGACCAAGCCTTCCATCCTTCCAAGGTCAGTAAAACGAGCGCCCAGCTTGCTGGAGGGTAAAGATGATGGGGGAAGGCAATGGCAAACCACCGCGCAAAAACAGTCTGCCAAGAAAAGGTCACGATGTTACGTTACCCAAGGAGTCAGTCATGACTAGGTGCTTGCACCAGCGGACTTTACCTTTACCTTAAGAGGTTTGGGGGTTTTACAAACCCAAGCACGACCTATGGATATGAAGATACGGGCCAGTACCTTAGTACATCCATTTCATCCTTCAGGGACTGCGCTTCGTCGGCCAGTGTTGTTAAATCCTCATTCTGTTGCCTCAGTTCTGTGATCTCCTTCTCCAGCTCCTCGCAGCGTATCCGGTAATCATCTTTGGACGCTTCAAGCCTAGAAAAGATGAAAAGCTGCGTCATAACTTACAATAAAACAAGCATCAATACAGTCTTGTTCTGTGCGGGAGAAAGAGCCCAACGACTGAGTGCTCATATCAACATGCAAGACCGGGGAAAACTGCTACTAGTTAGGACTAGCCGGCCCGCAGACTCCTCAGAGTCTCTTCCCACCGGGGGTGATTGGCTTCTGCAGGACTTCCAGTATTTAGGGCACCACAAGAGTCTGCAGGGCTATTCTTGCTGCCAAAAATATCAGAACCCGAGAAAGTTGACAGACCCTCTTATAAGCCATGGGGGATTATTCAAAAACAGATCGTCGCATGGCTCATCAATGAGCAGAAGTCATGACACTATTGTGAAGAGAGCTTGAAGGGGTTGCCTCAAGAAGACAACTAATTTCCTACTCCAGGATCGGTGATAAGTGCCTGATTAGTGCGGTTCCAACTACGAGGACCCCAGGTCATCATGAAAATGGGGGTCAAATTGTAACCAATTTTTCATAAATTAATATTAAAGTTAATATAAGAAGCTTTACAAAGTCTTATTACAGAAACATGTCCATCCTCCCCTTATAAGGCTCCCTTCCTTCTGCCCTTGCCCTCCTTAGAGTATATTAACAGATATAGCAGTTGAGGTACAGTAAAAATAAAAAAAATAAACTAATCTGAATGAACCGCATATGTTTTTGCCACCCTTGTGTTGCGGTCATTGGGCATTTGGATTTTATGTTTATTTTCCCTGTAAAACACATTTGGTCAATTCCCTCATCTTGCACACACTTTTTACTACAAGTCTACCACATGTAAACAAACCCTAACCATTTACTCAAGATTAACTACTAAAATCCATTTCCATAGAGGATGAAACCTTTCAGCTTCACTTACAGACCAGCTCACAGCTACCCATAGACGTCTATGTATAGGAGGAGGAGCAGGAGACTGGCGGCTGGGATACCTGCACACAGAGAAGGGGAGATGCTGCTCTCCTATCTCTCTACAGCACACACTCAGAAGCAGCTGCAGCATGGAAGACATCATACAGCAGTACTGAGCAGTGTAGATGTGAATCCAGAATGAAAACTTACACAGCAGCATCGTCACTGTGTCTGCATCTCTGCCTACGCTTCCTTGTTGTTTCTAATAGGAGGGACACTAACCATTCAATACCTGGTGATTAATAGCATTAACCCTTTCCAATCCACTGTCTGACGTCTAAAGACATTGTGATTTGAAGGCTGTACAGCTTCGATGTCGGAAGACGTCCGGCAGGGTATCCTTACTGTAGATTACTGGACGCTCTGTTGTCAAGGGCCTCTCCAGCATGTCCTATACCACAGTACTGGCTCTATGCTTAGGATAGGTGATTAATAGTTGATTGGAGCAACTAACCACAGCCAGACTCCAACCAATAAGCTGACTGTGTGCCCGCTGACCATAATGCAATTACACTGGAGGTGGAGCAGAAGCGGTTGCTCTGTGAAGTTTCTGGTGGGGGCTTGTAACTGGAAGTGCAGCTCTTATTAAATCAATGGGAACTGTGCCTGCAGTTACAAGGGCCGACCACTACACAGAGGGTGGAGCAAAGACTTCAACTGCTTTCGCTCTGACCCCTGTGTAATTGCGGCGCTGTCAGCAGATGCACAATCACCTGATCGGTCGGGCTCCCGAGCGACGGACCCCAGCCGATCAACTATTGATGACCTATCCTGAGGATACACCATCAGTAGTATCTTCCTGGAAAACCCCTTTAAGCATCTTATTTCTGATGACTGTGCCTTGTGCAATGGGGAGATATAGATATATATATAAATAATAATAATACCTAAAGGTTTCTTCTTGTAGCTGCTCTAGCTGTGTCTGCAGTTGTAGGTGTCTTCTTCCAGCGGGGCTGTTAGGATCTTCTAAGGAATCGGACTGATTTAGGCGTTCCATCAGAACCTGGTTTTCAGCAAGTAAACTACTTTTCTCTTCTTGAAGCGCTGCAACCTAGAGAGAAAAAACAGGCAATTTAAATCAGAGCTCGTCCATGAAAACCTTTCCTGCGCAATCCCTGGAACATGCCATTCACAAAGAGCAGTCGTGTCAGCGTAAACCGGTTATTACAATCCATGGCAGCACTGCAGGGTTAAAGTACAACCGTATGTTTAAACACGAAAAACTGCATTAATCATCTAATTGCCCATATACAGAATGTTAAAATATTACACCCCATTTTTGCCATTTTCCGGGATATTTTATGTAAACAGCAGGACATAAGCTGCCCATACACATGGAGAAGGATGAAATGTAGCCAATCAATGGATCGCTTATACGAAGGATCTGGCCAACATGCCAGACTAAGCTGGAAGAGCAAGGAGATACTTTGTCTTATTTAGATGAAGTGGGCTTGTACAAAGTGGCAAATGGTTGTCCGCTTCTGTCCAATTACACCACGTTTGTATTTTTATCCATCAATATTCTAAAAAGCGGAACCTGACAGACCCCATTCGGGGCAGACAACGGTCCGCTGACGGACAATGCTGTAAGGCTTTAAAGGGCTCATGTATAATCTCCAAGCGATGGTTGGCTGAAAGAGTCAAAATTGGGCATTTCAGACAACTTATGTATAGGGGCAGCTATAGGCGAATACTAGAGTAATACTGAGAAAAGTAGACTAACGCTAACAGTTTACTGGTAGGAAGCCTGACTTGACTTCTGCACTTTGAAGAGCAACAAAAACAGCACAACAAGAAATGCAGCACGATACCACATAATGCACACAAGACATGTAGCATACATCCACATAATGCACATAGGATGTAGGCCCCAGAATCCAACAATCACACTCCACTTAAAGGGTCAGCGATTGTTCAAACAACTTGTGCTTATGTGATAACTAGCAGAAGGGAAAAACACCATCAAAAATGACATTTAATGCTGAATATATCCCTTTAAAGTCTAGGCACTGAGGGGGCCCCACTTCCTTCTGATTTGCTGTCCACTTACTGGTCAAATGAAGTCTGTTTATAGTAACAGAGATAACTACGGAGAACAGGAAGTGGAGGCGAGCGTCATCTCATGCTGCTCCATAGACATCTATGGAGAGTAGAAGGAAAGAGGTAGAGAGACACAAAGACGGGCTGCAGCAGCTAACTGCTAAGTGTATACTGTCTTACAGCTACTGATCTGTAGAATGCTCTACATGAGGTTGTTATTTATGTGTGTGCTACACAGTTAGTCTAGGTTGTCTAGTTGTACAATGTTGATGGCCTATTCAAGGAACAGACAATCCATAGTAGCTCAATTATATGAACTTAGTGAATAAATTAGCATAAGAGGGGAGCCTGTGAGCTTGAAAATGCCATCTATTTTTCAGGCAGCATGTTCTAGAGCAGATCGATACACTGAATCTTTTTCTTTAACCCTTTCTGAGCTTAGAGGTCCAGTAGGCGGTCCCATCAGTGACTGACCGCTCTCTGTATGCACAGTCAGGCACAGATATCTGTCAGTTATTGACTGTTCCTCTAAGCTCAGAATGAGTAAAGGCTTGAAATACAACGTCTACTAAATCTTTTCCCACAAACTTTTTCAGCCATGGAGCCCTTTTTAAAACCAAAGTTTCTCGTGGAGCCCCACAGAGGGTGCGGTCAGGGGAGGGGGAGGGGGAGGGGCGTGGCTTATCACAACATATGATTTTTACCTCCGTTGTTTTAAAAAGGACAGGGCTGTTGGGAAAAAAACAGTGAGGAACTCTGGCGTGCTGGATGGGCCATTGATATACAATATATTTAAATTTAACATACTGTGGAATTAAATCTCCCACATGTCAATATCCGGATGGGTCTTGTGCAGATGTTTTACACAGTGTGCAGATGAGATTTTGAAAATCTCATCCACTTTGCTGCTACTGTAAATTCCACAGCAAATCTTCCCCGTGTAGTGACCGTGTCTCCTATATTGGTGGCCCCAGTAGTCACGGCGACCCCCCTACTGCGGCCCCAGTAGTCACGGCGACCCCCCTACTGCGGCCCCAGTAGTCACGGCGACCCCCCTACTGCGGCCCCAGTAGTCACGGCGACCCCCCCTACTGCGGCCCCAGTAGTCACGGCGACCCCCCCTACTGCGGCCCCAGTAGTCACGGCGACCCCCCCTACTGCGGCCCCAGTAGTCACGGCGACCCCCCCTACTGCGGCCCCAGTAGTCACGGCGACCCCCCCTACTGCGGCCCCAGTAGTCACGGCGACCCCCCCTACTGCGGCCCCAGTAGTCACGGCGACCCCCCCTACTGCGGCCCCAGTAGTTGCATCCCCCATTGTCACCCCAGTATTAATAGGGTCCCCTCATTGCCACCCCAATAGTGATAGGGTCCCCCATGTGATCTGCGTTGTTATGCCGAGCACAGGTCTTGCACACTCATTTCCTTATTACAAGCTGTCCAGAAACAGCTACAGTGGTGAGTAGAGTGGGGACCTAGACCCTCAGTTGGAGTCCTTGACAATCACGCTGCGAAACCCTGCTTAAGGTATTTCTATTGAACAAGATTACGCTATATTGTTGTATTGCTGGAACAACATGCCATAACATTATGTTTGGAGGGGACCCTGGTAACCCACTTTGCAAGTATCTTTATTGACCTGAATGGGACTGTGTAGTACTGGGGCTCTATTCACATTACAGCTGTATATTTAGTGTATAGGTGGGAAAAGCTCCCAGAGTATAGATAAAATGTATCCATGGAGCCGTATTCACCTGACAGATGCCTAATGAGTGTCCTTTTGACATCCGGCCTCCTGGGGTATGTCAGTATATTGGTTTTTTTTTATGCTGTATAGAATAGCATAGAAAACTCCAGTAGTCTAGACATAGCCCTCCAGTAAAAAGGGCATTATTAGAAAGAACCCCCACAGGAGCCCATTAGCGATGTAGGTCTATACAGCAGCATCTTGGAGATTTCTGAAGTGATGTACATTTGGAGATCCTCCTGACATAAAATTGCGACGCTGGGCTCATATGTGACGTAAATTGAGTGTAAATCTTTGTATGGGGGAGGCTAGAAGCATTGCTGAGCAGGAAAACAAACTGTGGAGAGGCCGCAGTGCTTAAAGCGACCCTCTGGGCTGCAAAACAAGGACAACCGCACCGCTTTAATGATTACCTGATAAGCTCTGTGCATTAGTATGCACTGATAGTTTAAGATCCCACAAGCTGCTCTGATTGGCCAACAATGCTCACATGGGCAGCACTGGTTAATGAATCAAAAGCAGGTGTAGTTTATTAAGACTAATGATGCAAAGTAATGCCCAGTGTGCATCAGGTAGTCAGCGAGGCGGTGCAGTCATTGTTTGTCCAGGCTCGGGGGGTTGCTTTAACTAGTGCGGCTGCTCCTTCATTCTAAGGATTGGCGAGTGTCATGGCAGTCAAACACCCATCAGCCAGTAAGTGATATCCTACTAATAGGCAATAATTACTTTCTTTGCTGGGAAAACTCCTTTTAAGGATCATATTTTATGAAAATGACCAAGTGATTGATTTTTTTTCCTTTAGCTGTAAGAGATATAAGACTTTAAAAAGTGCACATAATGGACACAACAAAATAGATGTCCGGCAATGGACATAAGCAATCATTTTAATGGGGGAAGGGGACAATTCTATTCTTGGAAAATCAGACGCATTCTCAGAACACCCTAGTATGTTACTTTATATCACCAGAGCTGTAACCAATGTGGGATCTAGGAGGATACTGCAATAGAAGAGGGGGCAGCACAACCCCAGAAACAGTGTGACTGGGGCGCTCCGCTAAAGCCCACACTGTCAATGGCTTTATATTGCTGAAAAAAGTGAGCACCTGAAAATAGTGCAAAAATTATTAGTTTTTTTTATTGTGCAACTCCAGAAAATGCAACGTTTCGAGTCAGTGACCCGTCGAGAAGTATCTAGGCGTAGGCTGTGACAAAGTGTCCAAATCCGGGAAAAGGCAATGGTCCCTATGACATATTTCTGCCCTCTGTCAATTGGGACACAGCCTACACCTTGACGCCTTGTGATTTAGCTTGGAAAGGGGTCGCTGCCCCGGAAGGTTACATTTTCTGGAGTTATATTTATATTTAACATTTTTATATATATATAAAAAAGTTTACACTATTGTTTGTGACACTCACTTTTCCTATGTAGGTCAAGGAGGATACGCTTTACACGGAGTCCCTGCAGTTACAATGCACTTCTGAGACACCATGAAAAGGTTTATCAACTTCTACACAATATCTTGGTATCATGGCACCCATAGAGCGGCGTAAAATATATAAATAAGCAAACAAGCACCACAATTCATGTCCTGTATATAAGCAGGGCAGGAGGCACGGTTTAACAGGATGAGCCCTGCTTACCTGCTGGCAAAACCATAAAATGGACATGCTAACAGAAGAAAAAAGTCCAAGCCCCTGAAACCCCGCTTTATTGGTCATATGTATTCTTGTGTGCAGAAGCACAAATCATGCTGCTACATGGACGCCCGCTACTGAACGTGTACTCCGCTGGGAAAGCCAATCTCGTTAACTATTTGTATGACGGAAAGTAACTACTATTAGTATCTCTGAGCAGAACACCACAGTGCGTATGCAGACAAAGCAGCGTTGGGTTAGTAAGTGGCTGCGGACATTCACAACTTTACCCTTTCTTCTAGCTCATTACATTCATATCTCAGCTTATCTCGTTCCTCTTGGATAGAGTAGGCCTTTATCAGCACAGAAAGCAAAATAAAGTGGTTAACGCATTTCGCTGGATGCCGCAACATAACAGTATTACTATTGTGTGTATTCAGCAAGTCCTCCTGCTGTCATCTAGTCCTAGTGGATACTATATGGTCAGTAAAGGGGTCCACAGACATTTCATGGCGGCGGTAAAAGTCTCTCAATAAGAAGAAAGATTGAAAAATACCTCTACAGCGCCATCTATTGGATGGCAGCATTACTTCACATCAAAGTGACTTTTTTAGTCTTATCAATGATTAGGAATAGGAAACCAAGCCAGAAAGCCATGCACAGACAGCTGTTTCGGGGCGATTGCCCCTCATCAGTGTAAGTAGGTCTCTAGCTTAGTCTGTGAGGGGCCTATGTCGTGGGTCAGGAGGGGTGTCGTGTTTATGCAAGCGACAGAGATCGCCAGACATAACCTGTAACATTCAGCAAATGTCTTTGGGCAACTTATTTAAAAAAATCTTGGCAACATTTTAGTGACTAGCAGATTGCGGTGAGAATTGATATTTGTGATGGCTATTCAAAAATACGTATTTTGAGGCTGGGGGGGGGTTACACGGAATGGAAATCCAGCGGAATGACCGCACCGAAAAAACGCGAGATTTCAACAGGATAAGCGCCGTCAGCGTTCCGCAGCGGCTTTCTCTCCCCATAGAGGGGAGAGGCGCCGCTGCGGAAACGACAAAAGAATTGACGTGCTGTGGAACTGAATTCCATGAAGCTTGGCAGCAACGGATTAACCACAGCGTGTGGATGAGATTTTTGCAAACTCTCGTCCACTTTGCTGGTTAATCCCGGATTTCCACATGGAAATTCTGGCCTGTGAGAACCCAGCCTTAGGCCTCCCCCACACAGGCGATTGCAGAAACGCAGCATTTTTCACCGCTGCGTTTACTGCAGATTCCGCCCGGTTTCAGCACCGCTGGCATGCGTTTTGACTGCGTTTTCAGCTTCAGCTTGAGAAAGGCTGACTTATCAGCCGAAATGGAGCTCTGCTCTGCCTTTTACCCTGGATGTTCCAAAAAAGCTAAGTATTTTTTACTTTTGGAAGATGTTGTGAAAAACCTTCCTTTTTTTGGTGTGCTGCTTCTCACCTATACATTTATGGTCTCTCTCTTTAGAGCCTATTGGAGTCCGGACTCCTGCTGAAGCTTGCACCTATCTTGTTTTTTGCACCCCACGAAAAGTGGTATTTGTCTAGGTGTGCTGCAGTTTATACATATTCTTGCTTTAGCACAGCTGAAAGCGCAGCCAAGCCTGCTGATAAAAGAAAAAAAAAAAAAAATCAATACTCATCTAGCTGGTGAAGTCGCTGTGGGCACCAATCAGAGCCAGCACTGGATGCATCCAATCAGAGACATTCAATGAATGAATGGCTGCTATTGGACGCATCCAGTGCTGGCTGTGAATGGCTGAGTGGGCCATCAGCGGCACTCAGCCAATCAGAGCAATCTCTCCTTAGAGGCGGAGATTTCATATCCCAGTCACCAGAGAAAAAGTTCCCCTGCTGGATGACAAGTCCCGAGAGCGCCGCCAGGGACAGCGACATCACCTGCAAGGCGAGTATTGATTTATTAATTTTTTTTGACTCTGTGTAGCTAGGGCGTTTAGTGCTGCCCAAAGCGCGGTACCAAGTTGTGCCGCGTTTTCAGCAGTGCGGAAACCGCTGCCCATTCATTTCAATAGGCAACACAGGGCTGAAAACGGCCAAAGATAAAAAAACATGCAACGCTGTCAGAGCGCAGTGTTGAAGACGCTGCGTTTTCAGCCTAGTGTGAGCAGCCCCATTGAAATGAATGGGAGCCTTGTACAGCGTTTAGCGCAGCGCTGAAAAAACAGAACTAAACGCTGTACAACAACGCCTGTGCGAGGGAGGCTTGGAGAAAAAAAGTTAATGCTATTGTGCCAGGAAACTACTGCACTTTCATAAATATTAAGCTTGGAAAGGGGCCGCTGATTTGAAATGTTATTTTCTGGATTTACACAATAAAAAAAATTTTAACATTTCTTCATAATTTGTGGGTGCTCGCTTTTTCTAAAAACTGGTGAGATAAGGAAGATTACTGGGACCTGAGATATATAATGCATTCACAAAGTCTTCAGACCCTCTCCCCCTTTTTTTACATTTTGTTATGTTGTGGCCTTGTGCGAATTAAAAAGAAAAAGGTTTTCCCCATCATTCTGCACTCAGTACCCCATAATGACAAACTGACAACAGAAGGTTAGAAATCATTGTACATTTTTTAAACATTTTGCGACGACGTAATTATTGACACTCTGTACTCAGTACTTTGCTGAAGAGATTCCAGCCTCCGGCCTTCTTGGGTATGATGCCACAAACTTTGCACACTTGGATTTAGGGATTTTCTGCCATTCTTTTCCACGGAGCCCCTCCAGCTGTCATGGTGGCAGTCTGTGGATGCCATTATCAGGTCTCTCCAGAGATGTTGGATTGAGTACAAGTCAGGTCTCTAGCTGGGCCACTCAAGGACATTCGCAGAGTTGTCCCTAAGCCCCTCCTGTGTGGCCTTGGCTATGTGCTTAGGGTCATTGTCTTGGGGGGGGGGGGGGGGGGGGGGGGGGGGGGGTGTTGGTTGGGTGACCCTTCTGCCCAGTCTGAGGTCCCTTGCGCTCCGGATCAGGTTATCATTAAGAATATCTCTGTACTTTGCTCCATTCATCTTTCCATTAACCCTCACCGGTCTCACCGTTTTCCCGTCCCCCAGCATAATGCTGCAGACACTGGGCTCCACTGTGGAGATGGTATTGGGCAGGTGATGTGCGGTGCCTGCAGAAATAACACTTAGAATGGAGGCCAAAAGATTCCATCTTGGTTTCATTAGGCCAGAGAATCTTGTTTCTCACAGTCTGAGACCTTTAGGTGCTTTTTGGCAAACTTCAGGAGGGGGGCTTTCATGCGTCTTACTGAGGTGGCTTCTTTTTCGGCCGTCTGCCATAAAGGCCAGATTGGTGGAGACTGCAGTGATGGTTGACCTTCTGGAAGTTTCTCCCATCTGCACACAGGATCTTTGGCGCTCAGCCAGTGTGACCATTAGGTTCTTGGCACCTCTCTTACCAAGGCTCTTCTCTCCCGTTGTTACCCAGTTTGGTGGGTCGGCAGCTCTAGAAAGTCCTGATTTTTCCAAACTTCTTTCATTTAAAAATTACGGAGTCCGCTGGGTTCTTGGGAACTTTCAGGGCAGCAGAAATTGTTGTGTAGCTTCCCCAGATCTGCGCCTTCACACAATCTCTGAGCTCTTCAGGAAGTTCTTTCTTCCTCTCAGGGCTTGGTTTTGGCCCCGATATGCATTGTGAGCTGTCCAATACCGCAGTACTGGCTCTAGCATTGTATAATGGCAGAAAGAGAGCCCCTAGGAAACCCTGAATCCAAAATTGGATTGCAAAGGGTTAAGTTAAAAAAAAAAAAATATATATATATATATATATATATATATATATATATTATACATACACACACACACACAACCGTTCAAAAGTTTGGGGTCACATTGAAATGTCCTTATTTTTGAAGGAAAAGCACTGTACTTTTCAATGAAGATAACTTTAAACTAGTCCTAACTGTAAACAAATGCACTCTATACATTGCTAATGTGGTAAATGACTATTCTAGCTGCAAATGTCTGGTTTTTTGTGCAATATCTACAAAGGTGAATAGAGGCCCATTTCCAGCAACTATCACTCCAGTGTTCTAATGGTAAAATGTGTTTGCTCATTGGCTCAGAAGGCTAATTGATGATTAGAAAACCCTTGTGCAATCATGTTCACACATCTGAAAACAGTCTAGCTCGTTACAGAAGCTACAAAACTGACCTTCCTGTGAGCAGATTGAGTTTCTGGAGCATCACATTTGTGGGGTCAATTAAACGCTCAAAATGGCCAGAAAAAGAGAACTTTCATCTGAAACTCGACAGTCTATTCTTGTTCTTAGAAATGAAGGCTATTCCATGCGAGAAATTGCTAAGAAATTGAAGATTTCCTACAACGGTGTGTACTACTCCCTTCAGAGGACAGCACAAACAGGCTCTAACCAGAGTAGAAAAAGAAGTGGGAGGCCGCGTTGCACAACTAAGCAAGAAGATAAGCACATTAGAGTCTCTAGTTTGAGAAACAGACGCCTCACAGGTACCCAACTGGCATCTTCATTAAATAGTACCCGCAAAACACCAGTGTCAACATCTACAGTGAAGAGGCGGCTGCGGGATTTTGGGCTTCAGGGCAGAGTGGCAAAGAAAAAGCCATATCTGAGACTGGCCAATAAAAGAAAAAGATTAAGATGGCCAAAAGAACACAGACATTGGACAGAGGAAGACTGGAAAAAAGTGTTGTGGACGGATGAATCCAAGTTTGAGGTGTTTGGATCACAAAGAAGAACGTTTGTGAGATGCAGAACAAATGAAAAGATGCTGGAAGAATGCCTGACGCCATCTGTTAAGCATGGTGGAGGTAATGTGATGGTCTGGGGTTGCTTTGGTGCTGGTAATGTGGGAGATTTGTACAGGGTAAAAGGGATTCTGAATAAGGAAGGCTATCACTCCATTTTGCAACGCCATGCCATACCCAGTGGACAGCGCTTGGTTGGAACCAATTTCATCCTACAACAGGACAATGACCCTAAACACACCTCCAAATTGTGCAAGAACTATTTACAGCAGAAGCAGGCAGCTGGTATTCTATCGGTAATGGAGTGGCCAGCGCAGTCACCAGATCTGAACCCCATTGAGCTGTTGTGGGAGCAGCTTGACCGTATGGTACGCCAGAAGTGCCCATCCCACCAACCCAACTTGTGGGAGATGCTTCTAGAAGCGTGGGGTGCAATTTCTCAAGCTTACCTCAACAAATTAATAGCTAGAATGTCAAAGGTGTGCAATGCTGTAATTGCTGCAAAAGGAGGATTCTTTGACGAAAGCAAAGTTTGATGTAAAAACAATGTTATTTCAAATACAAATCATTATTTCTAACCTTGTCAATGTCTTGACTCTATTTTCTATTCATTTCACAACGCATGGTGGTGAATAAGTGTGACTTTTCATGGAAAACACAAAATTGTTTGGGTGACCCCAAACTTTTGAACGGTAGTGTATGTATGTATGTATGTATGTATGTATGTATGTATGTATGTATGTATATATATATATATATATATATATATATATATATATTACACACACACAAAAAGATTTCTAACATTCTTTGTTTTCACTTTGTCATTATGGGTTATTGAATGCAGAATGACGGGGGAACACGTGAATTCAGCTGCACATTCAGCTGCTTGGACAGACACCAGAAGACCGTAAATACCGGAGTATAAGACGACCTTTTAACCCCGGAGAATCTTCTCCAAAGTCGGTGGTCGTCTTATACCCCAGGAGTACGGAGTAGAAAAAAAAATGATATTATTGAATGGCTGTGAGTGGCTAACGCAGTGCTAGCTTTCATTGGCTGCGGCCGCCTGAGTTAGCCAATAACAGCATTAGCTTTCTGGAGCCTGGGATTTCAAGACCCGCATCCAGAAAGCAATGCTCTGTCGGCAAGGAAGACAGAGTGACACAGTCTGCAGCAGCGCCACAGAACGCCGCGGGAGGGGAGTACTGTAATTTTTTTTTCTACACCGTATTCCCGGCGTATAAGGCGACAGTTGGGGGGGGTCATCTTATACTCCCAGTCACCTTATATACCGGAATATACGGTACTTTGCATCACCTTTGCACAGAGATACTAACCTGCATGTCCAGTTCGTGGCATCTCTGGGCAATTTCTTCTTTTGCGGACAAAGCTTCGTTCAGCTCTTCAGTGGTTTTCTTTAGCTATTGAAAAAAAAAAGAAAAAAAACTAATTGCGAAAAGGTGATAAGTTAAAAAATCCTGTGTCCATTAGTTGAGTTGTACAACCAACCTCAGAGGGGTTTTCCAATTACATAAAGTAAGTAATGACATAAATCTAGAAATGCCATCACTAATCACTGGAGGTTCCACCGCTGGGCCCTTGCCTATCCTGGATGATGGAGATGAGGATCCTCCAGCACGTTCTTTGTAAGGTGGCAGGAACTATAATCCTGGCCCAAGTGAAGTGACGGCGGACGAGTTGCCAATACTACAGCTCCCCCTTAAACCAAGATTTTATGATATTTCTTTTTGATCTAGAATTTGGAAAAAAATCATAAAATCCTGAGGTTTTCACACTAAGCCTAACAGCAGGCTCACGTTTCCTGCTCAGTGAGAGGACTGCTGAAAAGTTCTCTACAATCATCACAGGCAGGATTACAATGAAAGCTAGAGGCTTGGGAAGAGCGAGGAGTGAGATCTCCTGCAGCCACCCCGGCCCCCTGCTGGCCGCTCGGTGAGCGAGCCAGCAATACTCGCTCCTGTGTGACAGCACGGGAGCGAGTATGTGCAGGGAGGAGCGCCAGGCATTGTTTGTCTGACATTCATCTAGTGTAAATGGGCCTTAACCGCTACATATAGATAACACAGGATCCACCATTCACAACAGGTGATGGTTACAGCTCACCTCCTCCCCATCCCTGCAGAATGACCTCTGTTTAGGTCACAGAACATGCTCAGAACACAATCATAGAAGCCAGTCGTCTCAGACTAGATTCCCATGTCCATGTGGCTGATCTAGAGCAAATGTTTAAATGCAAGAGGACTTACTCCCATAATAGAATACAGAAAGTAGTCCAAAAATGTTATTTTTTAGCACCTGGTTTTAATTAGTTGTGTGTGTGTGTGTGTGTGTGTGTGTGTGTGTGTGTGTGTGTGTGTGTGTGTGTGTGTGTGTGTAAGGGCGCGGAAGACTACAGTAGATTTCACAGATATGAGGATGAACGGGCATATCGTACAGAAACAGTGGCGGTTTCTAGCGTTACCTGTTTGTCCAGTTCAGCAAAGGCATCAGTTCCGAGGGAGACGGGGGTTTCCTTACTCATCAGCTGCAAATACATCACAAAGTTACAGAAATGTTACACAACTGCTCAAATCCCATCATTCCTCAACAGCCGCCTCAGTCAGAAGAAATAACTGATTGATGGAATTGTACAGAGAATGCATTATAGCAGTCTTCTAGTCCTCTAATACGGATGACCCATCTTCAGCATAAGTCATCAGATCAGTAGGAGACCGACACATGGCTCCTCCATTAACATCTTAAGGATGCGGCCCTTACTCTCCCCTCCCCCATCCCCTAACATTTTCCATTTTTTCTTTCCCCCTTTTTAAATAAATCATAACTCTTATTTAACCAGCAAATTTATTTAGTTTTTTTTTTTTGCTGTACCACTATCATTTTTTTGAAAGATATTTAATCATTTTAAGTTCTTTTTGCCGCCATCTTCTGACAGCCGTAAGCTTTTTATTTTTCTGTTGACATAGATGTGCGACGGCTCTTCTTTTTCTGGGACGTCATGTGGCTTCTACTGGTACCATTTGGAGTTCATACGACTTTTTGATCACTTTTTATTACACTTTTTTCTTGGAGATTGGGTGACCAAAAAAACTGCAATTCTAGCGTGTTTTTTTTTTTTTCTCTCTCTGACGACGTTCAGATCGGACTTTTACAGACACAACAATACCAGATAGGCTGGGTTCACACAGGGCGGATTTGCCACGGCAAATCCGCCCGCAGCCGCTAATCTCGGGATTAGCCAGCCATGTGGACGAGATTTCTCAGAAATCTCGTCCACATGGGACGGCCAATCCGCTGCGGTAAGTCCGGCTAAAACCACGGCTGCGGCAGCCGCGGTTTCAGAAGATGCAGCATGTCTATTTACTTTTCTTTGTTTATTTTTGTCGCGGCCGCGCTGTCCTCTATGGACCGCCGGCCGCAACGGAAAAGCGAGCAGCCGGGCCGCTCCAAAGCCGCCGTAGCTTAAACCGCTGCGGTTCTCCCGGCAGAAATCTCACGGTTTTTGCTGCGGCCAAACCGCGAGATTTCCGACGGGAATACGCCCCGTGTGAACCCAGCCATAGAGATTTGTGTTTTATTTAGATTCTTTTATTACAAATACGGCAGAAGGGGGAGTAAACTTTAATTACCTTTTACTTTTTAATATTTGATAAACTTTTTAAACAATTCCTTTAAATCACTCCTACAGTATGATGTAACACCACAGCATTACATTACCCCGCGATCTGACAGGCAGTCTATCAAAGCACATTACAGGCTTGGCTTGATAGGCAATCTGCAATGGCAGCCCTGGGGCTCTTCAGAATGCCCCCTGCTGCAATGGGAATCACATGGCAACACTCGATCTTATTGGGAGGGGGGGGGGGGGCAGTGCGGGACCCCCGAACATTGATCGGGGCATTTAAATGTCAGATTTGAAACAGCCGGCACCTGTATTTTATGAAGCGGGATTGACCCGCGATCCCCCTTTATACAGCAACCTGCAGGATATAAATATACGTCTTCTGGCGTTAAGGAGTTAATCAGCTGATGTAAATGAGCCGTCACACCAGAACAAGCAAAACTGTCCGTTGTGCAGTGGCCAGGAATGGTACTACACCCTCTACCTTTGAAGACAACAATGTATAAGGTGCCTAACACATTATAGCAAGAGCTTGGGTGAAATTATTCCTGCTGCAGGTGATGCAACCACTTCTAAAAGGAGTTTATGCAACTTTTAAAATAATGGCGTATTGTTAAAAATATGCCCCTGCTTTATGATCAGTGGGGTCTGACCTCTGGGATCCCGAGAATGAACTGGTCGCAGCTCTGTTTTGCGCTCTGTTCTCTTCATAGATTTTCGTGCACAGCGGAGCTCCTGGACGCCAGGCTATGCCGGGCGGCCCCTCGCTCTACTACAAATATTAGCACTGGAAGAACTCAGATGGCTTACCTCCTGGATGGCAGTCATCACCACATGCTGTACAGACTCCTCCATCATCATTATGGTTTGGATGTACTCTGCAAATAAAAAGTACATTCTTTACAAAGGACAGGACTAAATACAATGATATACAATATTCAGATCACACCTATAGATGACCTGTACCGATGAGAGTCCTTGAAAAATCCCTCTAAGTCACAATTTAATTGGTCAAATGGTGGTTAGTGACATTGAATTTAGCAGAACCCCAGCCTGGGATTACCGCCATGGATCTGCACACAAATTGGCTCCATTCAATGGGGCCAAGCCATATGCAGATATTTCTACGCGGAATCTGTGTCTGCAAATCCAATCGGTATTAATGATAAAGATTCCCTTTCAAGTTTAGCGGAAGAAAGATTTGATGTAGAATCTGCATGAATTTCTGCAGTGTGATCAAGGATCGACTGATGACCAAAGGGTATTGCCGATGCATGCTGAATACAAAGAATGGGGTTTCCCATCTAAACCTCGTTTCTCTCCTTACCCCACGGAAACCGCTGCAACTAGGAGCAGCGATCCTCAGCCGCCCCATATACAGGCCCCTATATAGACGGACAGTAATGGTGGATTACCTTGCTTCTGTTCACACTTCACAGCACAGCCCAAGATGAGCTGCAGCATTCTTCCCAGTTCAGACGCATCTGAGTGTTCTCCAACCAGATTCACATCCGGAAGTGTGAAGTCATTTATCTGATGGCCCAGAATCTGTAAGCAATGTACAACAATCATTAGTATACCAGTATTTTCCAAGACATGAGATCTACATACAGTCATTCCTCTCTAACTAGCAGCAACAAGTATGAAATGAGGAAATGCAGAAGTGCACAATCCCTGCTATAGACAAACCATACTAACACAGATTAAGCGTAATGTCATTTATCACGAGTCAAACTGGGGTATTATTGATCAATTTGTTCTCCTTTCATGTTCTATTTTCGTCTTCCCCCGCCTCCCCCTCTAAAGAGAAGAGAAAAAAAAAAAAATCCCAACTCCTTTATTTATCCATCGCCGTCGCTGTATGAGGGCTTGTTATATTTTTCATTGGTGCTATTTAATGTACCATATAATGTACTGAAAAACTTAAAAAATTCTAAGTGGAGTAAAAAAAAACCTGACATTTCGCCATCTTTCAGTGCGTCTTGTTTCTACGGCGCACAAACTGCCACAAAAACGACAAGATATCTATTCTATGGTACATTCTTTGCTACGATACCAAGCCTTTATAGTTTTTTTTTTACTGTACTACTTTTTTTTTTCAAAGAGATTTAATTTTTTAAAGTTGTTTTGCAAGGGCTCATTTTTTGCGGGATGTCCTGTAGTTTCCCATAGTACCAAGTCGGAATACGTACGGCTTTTTGATCGCTTTGTATTGCGGTTTTTCTGGGAGACAGGGTAACTGAAAAGGTGCATTTCTGGCGTTTATTTTTTTTTTCGGGCGACGTTTACCGTGCGGGGTAAATAACGTGCTACTTTGACAGATCAGACTTTTATGGACTCGGCGATACCAAATATGTATTTTTATTTTATTATTTAGATTTTTTAACTATAGATATGGCAAAAGAGGGGCGATTTAACCTATGACTTTTTTTTTTTTACAATTAATAAAACTTTATTGATCTCACCGTCACTTTTTTTTTTTTTAACCCCCTGGGGGACTACAACATGCGGTGCTTTGATCGCTCTTGCAGTATGACATAATGCTATAGCATTATACTGCATTCTGGGGATGGCTTGCTAGGCAGTCTCCTAAGGTAGCCCTGGGGCCTTTCAGACGGCCCCCGGCTGCCATGACACCTGCACGGCTCCCCCGATCTCACAGTGTTCGGGGGATTTAAATGCCACTGTCCAAATTGACAGCGGCATTTAAAGGGTTAATAGCTGCAATCGGCCGATTGCAGCTATTGCCTGCAGGTGTCAGCTGTAATAAACAGCTGACGCCGGTGCTGTATGAAGAGAGGTCGCCTGGCGACCTTTTCATAATACTCTCACGCTCCAGGACGTAAATGTACGTCCTGGAGTGGGAAGGGGGGTTAATAAGAGGATTGTCGGGGCTCCGCTGATCATCCGGCCCGCTGTCAGTACAGCAGGACGGACGTCGTCATAGGTGGTCAGGTGGTCAGCGATTAGTGTAATATTCAGCTTTGCCCACACTGAAAGCAATGGGAGCGATGCCTCTTATTACACATCCAGCTCCTTATTGCAGTTGGGGGTTTCTTGGGCTCTGGCAATCATCAGCAGCAGCACCGTGCGATTCATTTGCGGTGGAGGGGAAGGGATACAGGTGACACAAGTCATGGGAGGTGTTATTGACAGAAAAGAGCCTTGCATCTGCAGGTACATCGCACGCTAATGAGCGAGATAGCAGGACGAATTTCACAGGCCGCTCTCACACTTGGCTGTGTGTAGGTAGCCTTATGTAGGCCAGCAGCCACCTATATTCTGGCAGGCAGCTGTGATAGGGAAGGAGGGGTTGGAAATGAAAAGGTATATAGCAGAAAACATGGTGGCTTCTGGTCTTCAGCCTACATGCAGACACTCACGTCACCACCCCAGCAATATGTCCAATTACCTCATGATTGTAGTCCAAAATGCCTTTTAAAATCTTCTTCAGATTGCTGATCTAAAAGAGATAAATGAGATATCACAGATGTTTCATCCACTGCGGTTACTGCAAGCACAGACCTCTTGGACTGCAGATGGTTCCAGCATTTGGTTGACATTGTGGGCCGATATACTAGCGGATTAGCCAGTACACCAACATGAGGCCCCATAAAGACCTGAAGTAGTTGTGCGAGTACAGAAAGAATAAGACCCTGAAGTTACAGAAGACTCCGCTGGACCCTGATAACTGCATATATGTGGATTTACACGCTGGCTGCGCCATTTTTCCATCACTCACAACCAAGTAGGTAAAATACAGGCCGAACCTGCGAAAGAAGCGTTCACTGCGGATTGTAAAAACAGCGGCGCGCTCTCAGATCATTGAGGATCTTTACAGGGAAGCGCTTTCTAAACGCCATTAACTATAATGTAGTGGATTCAATATTCTTGGTGCATGAGCGACACGAAAAAAATGCAACAAAAAATGTCACATCAAGTGTAGGTCTGAACTGCAACCATTTGCTCCCGTCCGCATCAGACGCTCCTTCAGTGGCCTCCATCACAGGTCTTGATGAAAACACTAGTCCTCCACGCATCGCCACTTTTTCCCCCCATCAGAAACATGGACACTTCGGGGAATCCACCAATCAGTAAGCAGACTCAGCATTGCATCGTGGTTTCTGGTTATATAATGGGAACCACGAAGCAGATGTGAACAGGGCTTCCATCATACGACTCAAGTCTGCCAATCTCTGGCCAGCAATAATGACCCTGAAGGACGTTAAGGACGGCGCCGGTTGTCATCTACAAGTAAATCTTATGCTAAACCTCAAGCGCACAAGGAGCCAAGAAACACAGATTACTGCTAGGCTGATTGCATCTCCCTCCATAGGAGCTAGCCGGAGGGCTTATTGAAGATCCAGGGCTGAGCTGCGGGGCTCTACATGCATATAATGGTGCGGACACGGAGGAGCTAGAATATCGTACACATTACTTCATCTGCGATTAGGCCTCTGCAGACAAGACTGGGTCCGACATGGGACGTCGCAGCTGCGTTCAGTGCTCACATTATGGATCTGAGTACCAGATGGGACCTAATTCTCATTGGACTTGCTGCCAATTGGTTATATGTATGTGCCAGCGTGTGACGGTCAAACCCACGCTAGTGTCCTAATTAGTATAACTTATGTTGCATTAACATATATCACCCCGATGACCAATACAGCTGCATGCCGGACCAGCGCCATCACTAGACCCGAGCTTCACATCCATGTGATGTCTGTATTTACCATTGATTGTAATGAGTCTGTGCGCATAGATGTGTTTATTAACACGGACTATAAAATATAATTGCAGCAAGCCCTTCTTTTGTCCAACTTTGCAGGTGGCACTCACCCATTCAAGCAATTCTAAAAGAAAAAAAAGTTGAACCCCCTTCAGTTTTTTTTTTTTTTTTTTGGCGCGCGCGAAAATGGACACACAATGCATGTAGATGTCACACGGACATACACAGGCGCTAACATTCAGGTTTTTTTTTTGTTTTTTTTTTAACACACTAAAATTGGACAAGCTCATGTAAAAAGGCCCAACTGTGGGACTGTTCAGTCCAGGAGCCCCGAGGAAGAAGAGTTTCCCCAATTTTTATATGATCATATACAATCAGCTGACTGTTCTCCCCTTATGACGGCACTACGGGTGATAACTCATAACACGCCACAGACTGCAGATCAAAGGCGAGGGGACACACCATACGCAGTAAGGGGCGCTCCTTAAAAGGTTTCTTGATTTTCTATTCTAAGACAAAGCAATCTATTTGTGAGGTCTCTTGGCCGGCACGTCCTGCAGGCTGTAAGGCAGCGCAATCTGATGGTCGCCACAAGGTCAAAGTAATGTTACATTAAAATACTGTATGACCATCGTACCAATCACTGGGTGCAGAGAAAAGGTAAGGGCTCGCTCACAATTCTGTTTGGTTTTGCCCCAGGAGCTGATCAGTAAAACTGGAAGGGTCAGATGTGGCACATGCCGACCCCAACAGCGCAGGACAGACCCCATTGACTACAATGGGGTCCGCCCGACCGGATTCGGTTATGTCCTCCAGCATTTCTCAGGATGCATTATGTTGGCCTACAGTTTAATGTAAATCTATGACAGATGTGAACAAACCCAAGACAAGCGGATACAAAGTCTTACCTTGAGCCTCCAGTTGTCTCCCACATCGGTTTTAATCCTGTTTAACCAGTTCTCGTCAAAGTAGGACGGGTCACTGTGAAAGCCAAAACAAGGGATCACTATCCACAAGGGTTCTTATAACGGTGGGACTATAAGTGGCATCTCTAGGAGCTACAGAAGAAGTGAAAAATACACCTCTAAAACGATCGGTCCCAGACTGCCCAATACATTATGGGGGCTGCCCGACTTAAGGGTTTTTTGTTTTTAAATGGGTTTCCTATGCGCGCACACAATAAAACAAGCCTACAGCCACCCGCTAGGGTCCCCACAGCTGCAGCATTACGTCATACTGCAGGAGCAATCAAAGCATCGCTAGTTGTGCTCCCCCAGCTGTAGACAGTGCAGGAGTTTTAAAAAAGAAGCGGGAAGTTGCCGGCAGACCGCTTATATCTTCCTGCTTCTTTTTTTAAAGTCTGCACTGTTTTCTGTGGGACTGTGCAGGAAGAACACTGCCACAGCTTATGGCAGTGTGCTCTGCAGCTCCCATAGTGAAACATAGCCCGGAAATCTTCCAGGCTATATCACTATGGGCAGTGGAGCTCGTCCCAGTTAATTTCCCGAAGTGCCACTAAAGGCCCCCATGCACACAGAAGTTCAGTTTGTACAAAGCAGCCAACAATGGTGAAGCTGGGTGACACTCTACCGTGTATGTGGGCCACTCGGGTTTTTCTTGACAAATGAATGGAATTTCAAAGCCTAATCATCTTGATTCCCCGGAGAGAAGTTACTGTATTTGGGGAAGCGGGGAAACCAGCTGTCAGATGGAAGACTGCTTGTGCAGGAGTTGTGGAAGGTGTATGGGCATCTTTAAGAGTCACCGCTCCCAGAGATTTATTCCATCCCTCCTCTGGTGTCACTGACAAGTACGGCCAGCTGGAACGGCTGATGGAGACGATGGACTACAATGTGTTTGTCTGCATTTGTTCTCTATTCAGCCATCAACCTACTTCTATCTAAGGGCCCTGTTACACCAGACGACTGGCGGACGCAGAAGAGCCCGGCAGTCATCCCAGGGTTAATCATACCTGTGCCTTTACATAGGAGCGATGATCGCTCAGAGCCGCCGGCCTCCATCCACAGTACACAGGCAGTCACTCAAAGAGGAAGGGCTGCCTGTTTACATGGGCCGATTGTCATCTGACTTTTATGCCTGCTGAAGATGAATGACAAGCGAACGAGGGGTCTACTTACATTTTCTGAAGGACCATAGCCATCGCCACCCCGCTGGTAAGATCTTCGACGGTTTTACATGGTGCATCTACATGAAACGTTTGTATCTGAAAAAGAACAGCAAAGCAAAAAGTTCAGAACAGGCACAAATGTGCAAAAACCCTCCTGAAAATGTCACTTTTTTGTTACACACTTTAAATTTATGACCGATGTAAATGCCCGTTGTTGCCTTAGCCTAACATGAGCGTCATTGTACCCCATAGTTTTGAATGGATTCATACACACGAGCGATGCTTACCATCACTGCGATGCTGAAGCTAAAAGAATCGCTATTTTTTTCATGTCCCTCAGGACGCATCGCCTATGGTTTTCAATTGAGTCAAACACGCCGCATGCCGTGAGAGGCGCACACAAGTGCGATGTTTACTGTTGAAAACAATGGGGAACACTTATCAATTCCCCGATGCGCCTGAAATAAGTGCCGGAGGACTGGAATTTCCCGGAAGTGATGCGAGGAGTTTCTGCGTGAAAGACGCCTCACGTCTGTGCACGTAAAACGCAGGTTGACAAGGACAATATCGGGCCGGGCTTCTCGGACTGATATCGCGCTCGCCTGTGTGAACGTAGCCTAAGGCCTCCTTCACACAGGCGACAAAGTCTCACAATTTTGTCGCGTTGCTACAAATCACATGTATGTGAAGCCCATGCTTTCCTACGGGTTCCTTCACACATGCGATGTTTTGTAGCATGCAACAACCCGACACATAAACCTCACCGGTCCGTCAATATGCCTGCAACTCGTGAGGTTTTGTAGCCCATGTTTCCCCTATAAGGACTTCCTCTCTGTTGCATCGCATTGCGATGCAACTTTGACAGTAGGAAATTCTATTGTCATAGCAATAACGAAAGCCCTAACTGCAAACAACAAAAAAAAAACCTGCATACATCACCTGTACCGCGGTGTCAGCCCGGCCACATCTTCTTCCCAGCACTGATCATCATCTTCTCTTCTGGCCGGGGATTCAAAAATCCCCGCTTCCTGGAAGTGCTGGCTGTGATTGTCTGACGCTTAGCCAATCACAGCCAGTCCATGGAAGCCATCCGATCCCCAGACAAGCAGGAGTTTTAAAAAAAAAAAAAGGGAAAAAAAAACCTCTACTGTGTGTGAGCAGCAGCACGCCGGCTGGCACTTACACACACATCGTCAGTGAAGACGCGGACAGCTACGCATGGTCCTCGGCCGCGGGCAGGGTCGGATTCCACTGAGGCCTTACCGTTTTAGGGTTTGTATTTTTGGTCCTTGCAGTCAGGACCTTTTCTCCAGGTCCCATCAAGCACACTCGGGTACTTAGACATATTTCTGCAGGTTTGCACCATGTATATACTATATACAAGGATCTGCTGATATTCGTTACCATAGAAACAAAAAAAGAACACAAAGCCAAAGACTGTTACATCACATGAAAGCCTTATGTGTCTAATATATGTTTTCATAATGTTGTGTTTGTAGCTTATGGCAACAGTGATCTCGGCACGCGGGAAAACAAAATGGCGGAATCTAAGGCGATATTCACAGCAAATGAGAGCAGAGGAGTGATAAAATTCTTGTTTCTGCAAGGAAAGTCCTCGAAGGATATTCATGGTGATATGTGGCAGACATTGGGGGATCAATGCCCTTCATATTCTACTGTTAAGTACTGGGTTGCCAAGTTTAAAACAGGCCACTTCAGCACCAATGATGAGGAACGTCCTGGACGACCGAGAGAGGTGGTTGTTCCGGAGATCGTCGATGCTGTGCACAACCCCATACTGGAGAATCGGCCAATCTCACCTAAAGGAATAGCGGACATCATGGGGATTTCTGGGGAACTTGTTTGTGTCATTATCCATGAAGAAGCGATTTGCAAAGTGGGTCCCCAAATGTTTGACCACAGATCAGAAAAGCATGCGAGTGAAGACTTTCCGGTCCATTTGTCAGCGTTTCCGGACTGATAAGAACTTCCTGGATCGACTGGTCACTATGGAGGAGACCTGGATTTATTTGTATGACCCTGAAACCAAGGAGCAGTCAAAAGAGTGGAGGCCCAGTGGTTCTCCTCACCCAAAGAAGTTCAGCCACTAAGGGGATGGCGTCTGTGTTCTGGGATAAGGAGGGCGTGCTGCTAGTGGACTACCTTCACAATGGTTCCACCATCAATGCAAGGTATTACATTGAACTTTTGGACCAATTGAAGGCAGCTCTGAAGACCAAAAGGCGCGGCAAGCTGTCCAAAGGAATCTTGTTCCTGCAAGACAACGCCTCAGCTCAGACTGCACAAGCGACCACGGCAAAACTGGTGCAACTTCCAGCTGGTTGACCACCCACCTTATTCAACAGATCTCGCTCCCTCCGACTATCATCTGTTTCCAAACACCTCATGGTGCCCACAAGAAACTACCGCCATAATTTACTTACAGCACCGCTAGTCCTAATTGTCCAGGAAGATATAGAATATTTCAGCGGAAGACATAAGGTTGCCGACGGTCAATAATCTGGCAGAAACTGACGCGCTTCATGCCCTCTGATGAAAGTCAGCCTCGGCGAAATGAGTAGGTGCCAATGAAGTCATCCGCTGCCCGCATGCGGACGGATGTCGGCGCTTCCACCACAATACAGACTGCTGGCAGCCATATTTGCTGCTAGGTAATTAATAAAAATTAATGTTAATGGGTATAGCGTTACTCATCTGACGGAGCGTTGGGTTGTTCTCCAAAATATTGAACGTCTTCCCCTCCAGATTTACACGGACGACCGCGACATTGGTCCGAGAAACTCAGATCGATACAGTGCTCATGCGAGTGCGAGAAAAACTGCATCGGTAATAATGGGCCAATCGCAGAAGGGCCATGAGAGAAAAATCATGTAATGTTTGTGCATCGTGCAACGCACAGAACTCGCGTGGGAAACTCACCCGTGTGAACACACTCGAACCCCAAGTTTTCATGCCCCTCTATTTCCCCAGGCCAGAGGTCGGCGGCGGGCAGCAGCTGTCTAATCTAGTTTACTTGTTGGTCAGTGTGGATTTGGGTCCTTTTACACGGAATGATCATTTAGATTTTCCCTGGATCGTAGGTATACGCACGATTGTGTTCGCTTATCGTTCATCATTCAGTTTCTGCAAAAACTGGACGACAATTGGACAAGTAAGAATGACGGCCAGTTTACTGGGACAACTGCTTCGGTGCCCGACAATCATCCCGTGTAAAAGGGCCTACAGCCATAGGCGGCTGTCACGTGATGAGAAACCCTTTGCCTGCTTAAACACAAAGATTAATCATTTAGGTTTTTAATAGGATCACTCAGTCATTCAGTCCGCGGTACCAGTGAGTGAGAACGACTGACCGATCGGTGTTTAATGCTCAACGGTCCGCCAATAGCTAGCCTACGCCCAACGCCCAACCAACGATCTATTGTTCATCATTCAGTCTTTGGCCTTGGTTACACTGAATGATTATCATTCAAGCTCAAACGATCCAGCGTTTTTGTTTTTTTTTAAACGCCAATCATTGCGTGTAAAAGCCCCTTTAGATCCACACGAGGGGCTCGCTTGCCCTGCATAGTATCCTGTTGCCCCGTGCTCCCCAACTGGCATTGTGATGCTAAACTAAACTAACCTACGGAACAAAAGCAAGGAGACTGCCGAAGCGGGAAGATGGCAGAAAGTGCCTGCGGCGAGCGGCTGAGGAACATGTTGGTCTCCTTAAACCCCGTGAGATACTTTACACATTTCTTGTGATCAATCTGCATTCTGAGATTAGGAAACCCTTTAATTATCTCTTCCTCTCTGAAATGTCAGCAACCAAACAATGAACAGGCGTCCGGCTTCCTGTAGAACAATCCGGGCGATCCGCGGCACAGCCAGCTTCCTGCGACGCCACGAGGAAAACAAACAGCCCAGTAAAGTGCCGAAGCTTCAGCCGCCTCTACATGGACGGCAAACACATAGAACACTGGAGCGTGAGTACGATGTGCCGGCCGTCATGTACCAAGGACAAGAAATGAGACAGGAACCTCACAGTCCTGACGCACAAAAGCCACTCCAGCAGTTACTTGGCGCTGTAGCCCTGGCGGTTATGTGGCGGTGTATCTGTCACTGGTATTACCTTGTTTAAGGCCCTTTTAGACCGAATGATACTTGTTTAAAAAAATTAAAAAAAATCCTTCATACAAATGAAAGTGAATGATAGTTCAGTCTAAATGCGAGCCAACGACCCAACGATAACCGTTCGCTTTTCATTCATCATTCATTCAATGCCTGCATAAAGATCAATATTGGCTTGTTCTCTTCAGTTTAACCAGCGCTCGCTCAGTCGTTCTCATTCACTTAGGCCACGTTCACGCTTCTCGTTCGTCATTCCTTTTATGCAGGCATATAAATAATGGTTTGCGTGTAAACAGCAATGGTTTGGTCATTCGCTGGTACAGTTAAGGCCCATTTACACCAGCCGATTATCGCTAAGGAAAAAAATGCTAATTGGTGATTGTTTTAGTGATAATTGGTGCATCTAAATACACGCCCATCGTGAGCTTTTCGGGCACTGCTAGTTGATCGTTAAATTCAGTCCAACCTAAAAATCCTCCTTCAGCCTCATCAGCAGTTCTCCACGGGGAGTGCTGATAGCATTGTTTCCCGTGGAGAACAAAGGATCTGAGCGCAGATAAGAGCCTCAGGCTATTAACTGCATTCAGTGAAGGCTTCATTTGCACCCTTAATTGGTATTAAGTAGCTGAGTAGCTACTTAATACTTTATGCAAAATGCATAAGCTGTCACTGATACTGTCGTTTGAGAGATCATCGGCTTGTGTAAACCAGCTTTAATGTGAATGACTGAACGATGTGTGAACGCATTTGCAAACATTTTTTCTACCTGCATGAGCGAACAAGTAAACCCTCATCATTCGCTTGTGCCAACGATTTATCGCCCCGTGTAAAAGGAGCCTTGCTTGGCTTTATGCTCTCTCAAGAAGTCAGTTCTTCAGTCCGCATAATCCCTTGTTGATGGACAAGCTCTTCAGAGGGGGAACACACATTTCTATCACTGCTACTGCAGATAATCAGGGGCTTCTGCCACGCAGTTATAATCAAGGAGATGACAGTTCAGCCTTCTGACTGTATACGTAGGTTTTTGTTAGCTTATTTAGGTGAATATACAGAGCAGTTATAACCACTCTGTCCTCTCTGCAGGCAGAGATGGTACAGGCTCTAGTTGTTTTATGTGATGACATGCTGATGCATCATGGGATTGATAACAGAATAGTGAAAAAGAAAGCAGGGGGAAAATCTCAGCATATAGATGGTGGCTGAAAAGCATCAAAGAGGAGGCTGCGCCATATGAAAATGAATGCAATATACAGAGATGTTCAGACTGTAATATCCAGCATCCTCTGGTAGGTTTCCACATGGCAGATTTGCTGCAGCAAATTAGCATCAAATAGCCACAGATGTGACCCTTTAATTGAATTGCAGGGTTGACGTCTGCTGCGGACACGCATCAAACGCTACGTTCAAACCCGCACCTAATAGTGTGGATTGTGCTGCGGGCAATCCACAGCAACCCCCTCCCCCCGTGTGGGAATAACACCCCCAATGAACAGGCCTTCAACGGCACATGATTTTGTAGCTAAAAAGCCTTTTTAACCCCCGACGTCACATGACCATTACCAATCCATATGAAAACCGTGAACAGCAGCACGTTGTCGTGTTTCGTTGTCCGCATCGCGGCCGCCCGCTGTACGCCAATGTTTCCGTACTCTGACCATTCCTTAGACTTGTGAACCAGTGTGACCATTTCTAATGACTACAGAGACCGGCGCAACCCAATGTTCATCCATTAGTGACATATTAGTGAGCATTGTGCAACAAGCGCTAGCTGCCAGCGATGTCCACTAACCTCCATGCAGACCCCCAGTAAGACGACTACTGCGGGGTGTCCTGTACCAGTTACAGCTGACCCTTCTTGCCCCCTCAGACCTCCATATGCCCCCTGACCCGGGTGCATACTGCTTACTGCAGTGTATTACAGCAATTTCCTGCCCTCCTGCTGTGGAAACAGACAAATCCTTGTGATGGCAGAATCTCTTTAACCCCTTAGTGACAGGCCTACTTTGTGTCTTGCGCACCAAGCGGTTCTCACTGTTGCGTTGCCAGGGCCCTCACTCGTTGGCATAGGAGGACTTGTCTTTTGTGGGACGAATTGTATTTTTTTAATGGCAAAACTCTGCGGTCCATATAATGTGCTGTAGAACTTTTACTAATTTTTTACTTTGTTTTTTGGGGGGTAGGGGGATGAAGAAACCCCCACGAAGTAATCCACCAAGCGACCGCCTTAAAACAATGTATTTGTGGGTTTATAGCCCATTATTGAGGTCAGTAAAAAGGCGTATCGGGGTTAAGTATTCCATGACAAATGCGTAATGCGGTCCGTCCTCGCGCGCCGCTAACGCTTCAGATTTTCCCGCCCGCTGTGGACATTCCTCAGGATTGGTCTACTCTCCTACTAAGTGAAACCCAACTACTTCGGCCTGAACGTAGCGCTCCGCTATATACTGGCTGCGGTTCGCCCCGTTTAGCATCACAATTCCATGAAGTGCAAAAAAAGGAAAATAAAAATGTAAAAGGCGTCTTCACATTTTGGCTTATCATGGCAGCGAGAGGACTATCCCTCCGTACAAGGCGGCCGGGAGTGTGGAAATAGTGGGGCTGTGCCACGCCGTTCCCGTAAGGCAATGACCGCAGCACTGTGACTCAATCCCCGAAGGAAGCGACTGTATCATTCCGGAACGGACTCCTCTGTGGGGTCTCTATGACAAGCGTTCCGTTACTTTCCATCATACACAGAGGCCACGGAAAAGTCCTCCAGAACCGCAGGTCAAAGAGAACTCTGGTTGCCACTGGCAACAAAGGCAATCACATTAATGTCTTACTGCTGAGGTAAAATGAAAGCTGCGCTGTGATTGGTTGCTGTGGCCAACAAAGAAAGATTTTCTTTAGGACCGCTTTCACAAGAGCGCGGTGCCGGCCTACTTCTCTGTGGCCCTCCGTGTATTCGGGGTATAGTGTAACGTAGTTGACTACATTATTCTACACTCCATATATAATGGAACTCTTGTCAGGGCGTATTTACACGGGTGAATGGCGCACACGGGTTCCTTCGCCAGCGATACGGACAGAGCTCACGGGGGTTAACACGTTGATGTCACATAAGCGAGCCTTCCCCAGCAGCGATGCTACGAGACAGAGTCGCCGCTGCGTGTCCTATTCTTGGGACATTCCTCGTAAGCAGTCGCCCGTTCTTTCCGGTGGGATCTTTAAAAAAAATATTGGAAGCGCTTGTGACTTTCACGTGCGAGAAAAAAGAAATGCGAGCGCATAGATCCGATCCGTTAAAGCAAAAATGCATCCTGTTCAAATCCAGAATCGTAATTTAAAGAGCGTTTGCGATATCGTGCATACCGGCGCGAATACACCAAAGCGGTGTCTATTACACTAGTGCTGGTGAAGGGTTGTGACAGGACCCCCGGAGACCCGCAGAGTAGTAAACACCGCGGTGGTAACGCGCCCCGCCCCGGCGCTCTTACTGCGGCACGTAAATTCTACGAACTCCATTAGGTATCGCTAACAAGAATGTGCCGCTGTGATCAGGGGGCGCGACATGCGGACCCCATATCACCGTACGGTCTGCATACAACGCCCTATAGCAGTGGCAGTCCCCCATAGGAGCGGCGCCCGTACCGGAGGCCACAGCAGTAATCCGTGTCGGGTCAGCAGGCCCCAACTGTTTTTTTTTCTAGGATTACATTTAATATCAAAGTCACACGAGGGTGCGGTGGGGACCTATAAAACACCGCGTCCATCAGACCGCGCAGCAGTGTATTAGGCGCAAACGTTTTACACGTGTAATAAACAGTGAATTGAGCCATGTGTGAAAAATCGCAGCGAGTCCCATCATGGAGCGTACTACCAAAGACAGTGGAAATACGCAAAAAAAAACGGCGCATTAGTTGCAAATTTACAGAATGAAATCAATGGAATTTTATGCACGTTTTTTTCACTAACGTATAAATACTGGGAAAAAAAAAAGGGACTGCCGACCGGTAGAAAAACACGAGGCGACCGCGTATCTCACCCCGTGAATATGCTGTGTTTTATGAACTGAAATGCGCCTACGCCCGTGTGGAGCCGCCCCTGGGGGCATATTTGCGCCACGTGTTATGTGCACCATTTTTGCGCAAGTAATACGCACATTTTCTGACCAATCAGTGATCGTGGGGGGTGCACATCCAATTAGCAAAGGGAGCTGCTGAAGGACCAACGATTACCGGTTGCGATTTTTGCTCATGTGGAGGAAGCAGCGGATCTCCATAGTAACGGGCGGTATTTGCTGTAGATTAGAGGTGCGGACGCCGACTGCGGATTCCGCAGCAAATCTCCGCCCGTGAGCAGAAGCCTTAGTGTGGCTTCACACATTCAAATAGGACAGGAGACCACCACTCACTACAAACAGGGGGTCTTCAGAAGTAATTTACATAGGACTGCCAGTGTAACCTACAGCACCATCTCAGTGATACTTATACACTGTATCGCCGGCTCAGCTCTGCTACATGTGCGCACAATAGAAGCCGCATGTTTCAGATGAACGGTTCACGGCTGAAGGTGCGGCACACGGGAAGAGTCTAATTCCAAAAACCGTTGGACCGTTCACATGTGAGCGCTAACCGTTCAGTGTAACCACGGCGTACGACGGAACGAAGAACGATAATTCGCTCGCTAATCATTCATTTTATGCAATCGCAAGAATCATCGTTGGCTCGCTAATCGTTGGGTTTAAGCGCCGATCGTTCCGTCGCTCCCAGTAACTTATACAGAGAACTGAACCCTCCAGTATAAAAAGAAGTGATTTATCTCTGTTTAACGAACGCGCGACCTGTGACATCATCTGCCCGCCGTCTCAGGGGGACACAGGCTCCAGGGCGAAGGATGATGTAATAACGGGAGACCCGGGCGGCTCCCAGCCACACAGAGGAGCGGCCGTCATCATAGTGTACACAGTCACGTGGCTGCAGCTGTGACCAGCTCTACGCTTGAGCACATGACACCCGCAGCAGTATCATCATCATCATCATCCCAACCTCACAGATCAGGAGGAACAATACAGCAACTCCACAGCAGAGCTCCCCATCACTAGTGGGATCACACACCCAACGGGGCAAGTACCGCTAGTCCCAAGGAGCGGGCGATCTGCAGGCGCCTTACACTGGATTCACAAATACGCTGGTGATCTTCCAGACTAATCGGACACATATTCCGATAATCCGGACAGCAGGTCTCAGCACGCCAGGGTATTGTCATGACGGTTATCAGCCACCAGGCTGCTTGTACTGATGGCTTATCCCCAGGATGGGTCAGCAACAGTCAATCGGCTCGGGTCCGGACCTATCAGCTTTTCCAGCACACAGGGTATAGAGCGGGAGCTGATGCTCCATCCCCCGTGTAGTGGCCGGCGCTGGTAACTGCAGCTCTCGTCGCTTTTAAGGAGATCCCAGCCTGCAAAAACTCAACACCCGATACAAATAAGCGGCTCAAACGCACAAGTGATTGTGCATACGCCCGTGTGACTGCGGCATGAGCTGCGGGTGTTTCCCTTAGGGCTCCTTCACACGTGTGCAATAAGCAGAGAACAGAGCCCGCTGCTTTCAATGGGGTCATTCACATTTCCTTTTTTCGCATGTTCATTTTTCATGTGTACCAAAAACAGGACCAGCTGAACTGTTGTGCGCATTATGTCCCTATACATGCCCATGGGAGGTGCGATGTGCAAGACGCTGCGCAATTCCATCAGGAGAAGAACACGCCTGGAACTCATTAGGCTAAATAGCCATTTAAATTGGGGCACAGTCGTCTGCTGAGCGCAATTAAACATTTCCTCTAGGCGCAAAAAAAAGGTAAATGCGCCAATATGAGCACAAAAAAGTGCCGTAAATAGTGCAAATACGGTGCAATGAGGCATGTGCAAAAACATGTAGCCCATCTGAAGGAGTCCTTCTGTTGGGCAGACCCCTACAAACAAGCATTGGGCCGGGCTCAAAACTTCAAACGCTTTTTTAAAGGCCCATTTAGACACAAATGAGGTCTTTTGGGCGACTTAAGCGATAATCGCTGCGTGCATTTACACGGGAAGATGACCGCTCAAACGTTGAGCGATCACCTTGTGCTCCGAGCGGGGGATACATAAGACTTGTCTTCTGCATTCAGCCTCTCTCTGCTCGGAGCACCCGGCTGTTATACAGCTGAGCGCTCCGAGTGGGGGATGTAGAACACAGCTGGACCTCTGTGTTCTTCATACTCCGACTGTTCATGGAGCGCTCAGCTGGTATACAACCGAGCGTTTCAAGTGGGGGATGCAGAATACAGCTGGACCGCTGTGTTCTTCATACCCCGTCTGTTCACAGAGCGCTGAGCTGGTATACAGCTGTGCGCTCCAAGCAGTGTATGAAGAACACAGCTGGAGCACTGTGTTCTTCATACTCTGCCTGTGTTCAGGGAGCGGGATACAGCTGAAACAATAGTATCAGCTGTATCCCGCTATGAATCCCTGATAAGGCTCATCATTGTTTTATAGAAAGACAACGATCAGCAACTGGTTAAAGAAAACTGTACGATGTCGGTGCCGTTTATCGCTCAAAAGACGGCTTTTGAGCAAATTTTGAGCGATAATTGTTGTGTCTAAATGGGCCTTAAGGCGCCTCCAGCACAAACTCTGGGAGGAAATGGCGCAAAACACTGAGCGGCACACCAGCGGTCTGAGGACCGCATTACGGTGGACGACGTCCGCCAGTCGCTGTTTCTGTCAGTGAAGTGCTGGATTTGGCATTTACGTCATTTTTACTGATCAGGTCCTAAGACAGAGCGAAAAAACGAGCGCAGATATGAACGCAGCGTTACACTGGACCGTACCAGCGCCCAAACTCCACCCCATCTAAATATATAGAAGCGCCTGCGTTCCAGCTGCAACACCAGCACCCCTCCCCTGCTTCAACATCCCCTCAGGGTGCTTCCCCACGAGCGGAATTACTCTGCGCGGAGATCCCAGGGTCACACAGTTATCCCTCCGGGGCTTCAATTCTGCATTTGTTACAATCCGAAAGTCTTTACTTTAACAGCGCAAATGTTTTCTGCTGCAGGATTAGTCCGGCTCACTCAGCCACATGCGTAAAAAGCGAGTCACATGGGGTGGAGCTGGCCAATCACTGCGTATGGCGGCCATATTGTACTGTGCGTGACAGCGAATCTCACACGCCGTCATCTGCAGTCTTACAGTTTTTTTGTTCAAATTTCCCGCCCTGACGCATCATATTATATATATATATATATATTACACATACACACACCATATGCATTGCAATTGCGTATGAGCGCCATTGATTACGCGCCCATTGAAAACAATGGGCTCTCTTGTGCGGAATACGCGGCAAAATAAAACTTGCTGCGTTCTTTTTCACGCTTGCATATTACACACCGCAGACACGCCAGTGTGAGCGAACCAGCGTAAGGCAATGTATTGGATTGCCTGTGAATTACCACATATCGTATGAGCATACATCGCACAAGCAATACACGGGTAAACCTCAGCCTCTGTGAGCGCCCCCTGGAGGGCGTCTTGCTGATTTCTAACACACAGGAGATGTGATTTCACAAGTCTGTGGGGAAAAAAAGTCTTTGGAAAAAAGAAAAAGAAATTCCACCAAACGCTCCGCAGACGCATTCCACAGCTAAAAATGCGATTGCGCCGAGTCCTGCAGACTAATTCCCCCCCATAAAAGCGCCCTTCCAACCCTGCAGCCATCAGAGTTTGGTCCCGTCAGAAGCGCTGGACGCTGAACCTCCATCACCGTCTAAAACCGGTAGAAATATCAGTCAGAACCTCGAAGACGCCATTTTTAGCCTTAAAGGGGTATTCCCCATTCATCACCGCTGCTGTAGTTAGTGGCCACACGGCCAGAGAGGAGGGCCTGTCACAGAGCTATGGATACAATGTAGCAAGGTGCCATACACTGTTTCCGTAGATCCCATTCACTTCCACAGAGCAGACGGCTCCGTGCGGCAGGTACGGGGTGCCGAGGGGTTCGCAGCGCAGCCATAAAGAGCCAAGATGGCAACACTTTACCGGTATGAGGGTAGTTTGTGCGAGGTCGTAGACGGAGGAGGTGGGTGTCAGCAGGGGAAGCCCTGGTCATACACCCATCATATTTAGCCTTGGGGCCCTTTTACACGGGACGGTCGACGGACGCAGATGCCAACAGCTCATCCAGCGATAATCATCCCTGTGCTTTTATACCGTAACGAGCATCACTAGTGACGGGGGTCACTGCGGCCGGCCCGCCTCCACTCACAGGAACAGGCAGTCGCTCATGAGTGATACTACCTGTTCACACGGCCAATCCCTCATGCTGTTGTCTGCATGCAGAAACTGAAGGGAAGCAAACAAATTCTCATTCAGCGTTGAGTCGGGGCGTGCCTTTACACTGAATGATAATCATACAGATTCACACTGGATGGAGGAATCCGAGTGATTTATCATGTATGTAGGATAAGTAACCCCTCGGTGGTCCGGAGCTCCACCCCCCGTGACCCTGCGTGTAACAGTCGCCATTAGCGAGCCAATAGCTCATCATCATATCACACAGATGGAGATTCGCCCCGCGGACGTCTGCGAGTAAAGCTATGGCGGTATAAATTACTGCTGTCTGAGAATAACGTACATGAAGCAACGCCAACCTACGATATGCACCGCAATACGAACAATGGCTCACAACAAGCAAGAGATCTCTGCACACCACCGAGCGCGATACCAGGGCTTTCCCAGCAGGTATATAGATACGGGGGCTCCCCCAGCGGGTATACACACGCATATATACACATGGACTCTCCCAGCGGGGATACATACGGGGGCTCCCCCAGCGGGTATACACATGGACTCTCCCAGCAGGTATACATACGGGGGCTCCCCCAGCGGGTATACACACGCATATATACACATGGACTCTCCCAGCAGGTATATACATAGGGGGCTCTCCCAGCGGGTATACACACGCATATATACACATGGACTCTCCCAACGGGGATACATACGGGGGCTCCCCCAGCGGGTATACACATGGACTCTCCCAGCAGGTATACATACGGGGGCTCCCCCAGCAGGTATACACACGCATATATACACATGGACTCTCCCAGCAGGTATATACATAGGGGGCTCTCCCAGCTGGTATACACACACATATATACACATGGACTCTCCCAGCGGGTATACATTATATATATTAAAATACACACACACACATTATATACCCCCCCCCCCCCCCGTTTCCCTGAAAAATAAGACCCATCCCGAAAATAAGCCCTAGCAAGCTTTTTCAGGATTTTTGAGGATGCTTGACGTATAAGCCGTACTCCAAAATTGAGCCCTAGTTACAGTTAATAAAAAAAGACTATATAAATGGTGTCCAGGCAGCTATGCATGTAAAAAAAAGTATGATCTATTGGACACTGTCTTATTTTCAGGGGAAACAGGATAGAGATCTGTATACATCGGGGCTTCCCCTGGGCTGTATATATATAATGGAAGGGGGTATATGCTCATATACATGGGCTCTCCCAGCGGGTATACACATATATATATATAACCAGAGGAGGTATATACACATATATGTATATACCGGGGCTCTCCCAGCGGGTATATATATATATATATATATATATATATATATATATATATATATATATAATGGAGGGGGTATATACACATATACATGGGCATATACCCCCTTCCATTATATATATATATATATATATATATATATATATACACATACACATATACATATATATATATATATATATACATACACATATATACATACACACACACACACACCTGCTGGGAGAGCGCATGTATATGTGTATATACCCCCTTCCATTATATATATATACACACACCTGCTGGGAGAGCCCATGTGTATATACCCCCTTCCATTATATATATACCTACCTGCTGGGAGAGCCCATGTATATGTGTATATACCTCCTTCCATTATATATATATATATATATAATGGAAGGAGGTATATACACATATACATGGGCTCTCCCAGCAGGTATATATATATATATATATATATATATATATATATATATATATATATATATATATATATATAATGGAAGGGGGTATATACACATATACATGGGCTCTCCCAGCAGGTATATATATATATATATATATATATATATATATATATATAATGGAAGGGGGTATATACACATGGGCTCTCCCAGCAGGTGTGTGTATATATATATAATGGAAGGGGGTATATACACATATACATGGGCTCTCCCAGCAGGTAGGTACACACACACATATATATATATATATATATATATATATATATATATATATATATATATAAAACCAGAGGAGGTATATACACATATATGTATACACTGGGGCTCTCCCAGTGGATATATATAATGGGAGGGGGTATATACACATACATGGGCTCTCCCAGCGGGTATACATATATATAATGGGAGGGGGGTATACACACATATACATGGCCTCTCCCAGTCGGTACACATATATATAACGGGAAGGGGTATATACACATATCTGTATACACCGGGGCTCTCCCAGCGGGTATATATATAATGGGAGGGGGTATACACACATATACACGGGCTCTCCCAGCGGTGCCCCCGGTCCTCCCCCCCGGCGCCGGGCGGGGGCGCACTCACCCACGTCAGCAGGCTCTCGCACAGGTCCAGCCGGTCCAGGCTCTCCACGTTTAACATCCTCCTCCCAGTCCGCTACTCGCCCTCCGCCGATAGATGTGCGGCCAGCGGCTGCTCGCTCCGTGCTGCCCGCTCCGGCCTGCCGCTCTGTCTGGGGGATGGGTGGTCGGTCTCCTCCTCTTCCCCCTGCTCGTAGCAGTCACTGCGCACAATCACAGCGCCACCCGGCGGCCAGCTGTTACCGGCAGCCCCCTCCACGGCCGCAGGGAGGGGCACCGCCTGAGGCCCGGGGCCCGTCTTGTGGAGCCGCCTACTGGCTGGGGGTGATGGGACTGCGGGGGGTCAGCCGCAGAGCTCCCCGGCACTGATGAGGATAGTCCGTTCAGTCCATGGCCCTGGGGCCCCCCTCCTCCCCGCGGGCCACATCAGCAGTATGGCCGTGCCTAAGGGCCCGCTCACACCCATGGCTTTGCTCTCTGTATTACAAACCCCATTGTGTGCGGTTTTCACGCGTCTCGTTACAGACCAGATTTGCGCATTAAAGCCCATGTGATGTAGGCAGGCGGTCGGCGTGGATCGCCGTATTCACACAAGGCTGGCGGAACTGACCGACCATCTTACGTAAAAACACAGCGTCTGCGTCCGCAGGGGCCGCGCTCGCGGTTGGCCAGCAGCACTGTTGGGGTTACCTTCATGTTTCAAATGTCGCACCAATACATAAGCGTAAAGGAAAAACACAAAACCTATTCTTATGCCGGCGGGACACGAGCGGGTCAGATTCCACATGCGGGGCCCATAGCAGAATCCGGGGCTGACCGCGGCCGGCGCCCCCACCTACCTGCTTCCTTCTGTATTGCAGATGGCCGCGGGCGCTCGCTGTCGGACATGCGCAGTGCAGTTCTTTATTTTAAGCCTTAGTTGTTCCTGCGCCATCACTACCCAGTGACACAGATACCCGCGGCGTACCCACAAGGTCCGTTACGGGTGGCTCGCGGGTCGGACGGCTTCCATTGGCTTCACTGAAAGCCGTCTATGCAGAATCCACACAAAGATACATCATGCTGTGATTTGATGTCCGCTCGTGTAAATCGCCGTCCGCTGGTATGAATGGATGCGGAATACCGCGGACAGCTGAATATGGCAACATCAAGGCTCCGGCCCGCAGCAAGGAGGTACAGCAGCCCGACTCCCAGACTGAGGGCCGGCTGTGAACCGGAGCGGGCGTGGATGTCTCTCTGTTGCTTAAAGCAGTTTTCCAGGGGGGGGATACTACTGATGTATCCTCAGGGTTGGTCATTAGTAGTTGATCAGTTGGGGTCCGTCACTCGGGACCGGTCAGCTGATTGTGCGCCCGCTGACCGCTGCAATAACACAGGAGTTACAGCAGAAATCACTGCTCCACCCTCTGTGTAGTGGCCGGCGCTGGTAACACGAGCCGTGCCGGCCACTACTTCGAGGTTGGAGCAGAGACTTTCCTTGGAAGCCCCCGAGCAGACGTGAGCGGAGCTGCATGCAGTCCGGGGGGCTCATCTGAGGGCGCCTGCACATCTGCACGCTTGTGTTCCGTTTTCTTGCTCCATTATGGGAGAAGGACATCTGCACCATGTGGCGGTACGGTGCCATACGGCAGAGACTAATGCCCCCCTGGCTATAATAGTGTCTGTTGGGTCTCCAGCGCTGTACTGGATATTTCCATCAGGCTCTATTCACATGGGTGATTTTCACGGACGCGGTCTGTCCGGCTGCACGATGCAGAGCTCGCCTGTGAAAGATACCCCTTATTTTCAGTGGGTTCATATACACAAGCGATGTTTATTTTGGGTCAAGAGGGAAAGATTTAAAAATCGCACTATGCCACCAATCGCCATGCTGTGTCTTGGCATGCATGCACTCGCAATACGTGCCAACATAGAACATGCTGCGGTTTTCCTTGCGTGTGTATTTTGCGTAATTTACCACACAAATGAAAAGTTGATGGGAAAGCGATAACTAAACCAGAAAGGGGATGTAATGGCACTGCTAAATCTGGCAGGGCAGAGGTTTTATGTACATTCAGCAGACATCATTCCCAGGATTAGTATTGTTTCCTAATGAAGGCAGCAACAAGCAGGTGTGAAGGCTGTAACAATGTAACAAAGCCAGACGGGTACAATACATCTCCAGTCACATCAGCCCACTGCTATCCAGAACCACTTCATCACATTTACAATGGGGCACTTGTTTGGGGGTCTTCAGGGCCTTCATTCACTTTAGTAAAGGCCTCTTTACATGGAACGATGAACATTCAAAAAATTGGTCAAAACGAGCAAAACATTTACCTTGGGAAATAGTAGTTTTCAGACAGCCATTCAGATGAGTGGCCTTCCATGTGATGTTGGGACGAAGCTCCCATAGAGCTGCTCCCTGTTCTGCCTCGTAGAGGAGGGTCCCGAGCAGAGGACCCACCTCTGTGCTGTCTGTATACCCTTAGGCTGGGTTCACGCGGGACGGATTTGATACAGAAATTTCATGGGGAATTTCTGTGCAGCAAGTCCACCCACGGCTCCTAATCCTGGGATAAGCCAGCCATGTGGACGAGGTTTAGCAAAAATGTCCACACGGGGCGGCCAATCCATCATGGCAAAAGCAGGCAGAACCGGCAATGTGGCACAGAATGGACAGCCACAGCATGTCAATTCTTTTTTATTTCCATTGCAGTCACATTCCTCTTTGGTGAGAGAAAGCCACCACGGAATGCCGGTAACCGAAGCGCTCCAAAACCCGCAGCGAAATGCCACAGGTTTTAACCCCTTAGTGACGGAGCTTTTTTGCTTTTTTCCATTTTTGTTTTTTCCTACTCCCTTTTAAAAAATCGTAGCTCCTTAATTTATCCATCGACGTCGCTGTATGAGGGCTTGTTGTTTTTTGCGGGACGAGTTGTATTTTTCAATGGCACTATTTATTGTACCATATAATGTACTGAAAAACTTTTCAAAAATTCTTAGCGGAGAGAAATGGAAAAAAAACGACATTCCACCATCTTTCGCTGCGTCCTGTTTCTACAGCACACAAATTGCAACAAAAACGACCTGATATTTTTATTCTATGGGTCAGTACGATTACTACGATACCAAACTTATATAGTATTTTTTTTGCTGTAGTACTTTTATTTATTTTTTTAAGATATTTAATTTTTTTCAATTATTTTCTGCGGTCACTTTGTGCGTGCAATGCCTTTTTTATTTTTTCGTCGACATAGTTGAGCAAGGGCTCTTTTTTTGCAGGATGTCCTGAAGTTGAAGTATCAATTTGGAATACATACGACTTTTTGATCGCTTTTTATTGCGTTTTTTCTGGGAGACAGGGTAACTAAAAAAGTGTATTTCTGGCGTTCTTTATTTTTTTTTTCAGACGACGTTCACCGTGTGGGAAAAATAATGCACTACTTTGATAGATCGGACTTTTACGGACGCGGCGATACCAAATACATATTTTTATTTTATGATTTAGATTTTTTAGTAATTGATATGGCAAAAGGGGGGTGATTTAAACTTTTATAACTTTTTTTTTTTTTTTTAACAATTAAAAAACCTTTATTGATTATTTTTTTTACATTACTTTGAAGTCCCCCTGGGGGACTTTAACATGCGATGCTTTGAGCGCCCCTGCAGTATGACGTAATGCTATAGCATTACGTCATACTGCTTTTTTACAGGCAGTCTTTCAAGCCACCCTGTGTGGATGGCTTGATAGGCAGTCTGCTAAGGCAGCCCTGGGGCCATTCATTAGGCCCCCGGCTGCCATGACACCTGCACGGCTCCCCCGATCTCACCAGAATTGACAGCGGCATTTAAAGGGTCAATAGCCGCGATCGCTGATGCCCGCGCTGTATGGAGGGAGATAGCGCCGCTACCTCCCTCCATACACGTCCTGCAACAGCAGGACGTAGTTTTACGATAGGGCTGTCACTAAGGGGTTAAAGCTGCTGCTCGCCCGCTGAAATCTCGTGGCTTTTCGGTGTAGTCAAGCCGCAAGAATTCCATGGGATTTCCGTCCCGTGGGAACCCAGCCTCACAGGGCCAATGGACAAGGGTTGCCTTCAGGAGAAATTCTTATATACATCAATATAATTCAATCCGCTTAGCTTCTGAATAGAGATAAGCGAGCACGCTCGGATAAAGCAGTTATTCGAGCAAGCATCACTCTTCTCGAGGAACTGCTTACTGGTCCGAGCAGGCTCGGGGGGGCATGGGTGAGCGGGGGGGACTGAGAGAGATCTCTCTCTACCTCCCGCTGACACCTCCCGCACACCCCCGTCACCCCCCACCCAAGCCTGCTTGGACAAGTAAGCAGTTACTCAAGAAGCGCGATGCTAGCTTATCTCTACTTCTGAACTCTTGTGTTTGTCTCCTGTAGTGACAGTGGCGAGCTCAGTCTGCAATGAACACCCTACAGCTCCCGTAAGAAGGCCAGGAAGGTAGACTAATGCCGCTGACTATGGAGTCATTCCTGCGGGGGCGCTATGGGGCATATAGGGATCCATCCTTGGCTTCGAATAACTGTAATAAATGTGTGGTATTTCAGCTGGCTTAGCATCTGGTTTGCTCCACATCGCCCGGCTTGTTACTGGCTGTGAAACCACAACACTAATTAGTTCTAAAACTCTACAAACTAGTTTACATTCCCCATCCAGCGATGTCTGGTAACCGTAGGTCAAGTGGAATGGCATTCAGCATGCACTGTAAGACCATGTCATCCTGTGAACAGATGTCCCTTGATCTTTATAGAATGGTTACAAGGCACGGGTTACAGAAACAAGGGAGAGACATCTTGGATTTCAGGCTCGGATTAACAAGGGAACCTATAAAATGCAGCAGAAAAACGTGTGCTTGTTTCATGGTGACAGCCGTGGTCAACCCTGAACTTTCCACTGCACTGATGGGTCTCTTATATGGCCCATTAATACAGTACTGGCAGCCAGTGGCATTGATAGGGTCTTAAAGGAGCCTCACGTCATATATTTTACCATTACCCCCTCCCCCCAAAAAATATATACATCAGAGACAGCATAAAAGATCAAAAATGCCATATCTATAAGACAATGTGATAGGATGACCAGCTAAAAAAACTAGTATACTGCTAAATAATGTAATCACTAAGTGAAATACGAGTTCACAGTGATAGTGATTACAGTGCAGTTACCTCCAGCAATCACAGGACTTCTCTGATTATAGTCATCCACTTTTCCTCTTCTTCTCTATGTGGGCCGAGAACGCCATGAATAATTCTTCCAGATGTGACTTATCTCTGCACACTCACCATCCTGTCGCTAACCCCAATACCCCTATCATCTCACTCATAGTAATAGAGCTCCATAGAGTACTGGGATCCCCTTTTGTGCCTCACAAAGTAACAATGCCCCGATACAGTAATAATTCCTGCATTGTGCCCACCACAAGAAATATTACCTCCTTAGAGCTCTAACATAACCATAATCATACCCTTTACACCTCACATAGTAAAATGTGCCTCCTCACACAGTAGTAATACCCCATCTGTGCCCTCATGTACCCACAACCCCTCCTCTAGTGCTTAGAGTGTATGCTCTAAAACTTGGAAAGTGGGAGGAGTCAGACTACGTTCACTGCCATGCTGTGTCAGTAGCGGCGGAATAATAAAGTTTGGACCTGGATGGTACTGTGGTGAGGGGGACCTTTTTGTCTCCCCTAGCTAAGGAGTCACAATTGCCCCCCTATAGCTACTCCAGTAATTTAAGGGTGAAAATTCAACTGCTCTGTCAAAGTCAAAAGTGAAGAGATCAGAAAAATTGTAATGAGTATGAAAAGTTCAATTTTAGGCCGAATGCACACGGGCGTATTTGCACTGCGGGATCCACAGCGGGCACACACCGCTGGATCCTGCAGCAAATACTGCCCATAGAAATGCTATGTGAAATCGCTGTAAATCAACTGCGATTTTCCGCTAGCAGGGGGAAAATCGCAACATGTTCTATTTTGGTGCCGACCTCACACGGATGGCTTCCATTGAAGTCAGTGGAAGTCGTCCGTCCCATTGCCCTTTCACAGTGAGCACTGCACATGGGCCACGGGATCCACGCCATCACCTAGCGATGGTGTGTCACACTCTGTACTGCGCATGTGCACCGGCATGACGGCTGACACATCCGCAGTACAGAGGCCACCTGCCCACGAACACAGCGGACAGGTACGCGGGGGTCGCCGTCGGGCCACAGGGTTGGATTCCACTACGAGATCTCGCAGCCGGAATCCGACCCGTTCGTGCAGGTGGCCACAGGGTGCAGGCACTTTCAGATACCACGAAAATATATAAACAGACTAGTACAAGCGAAGATAAGAAACTTTGTAATATATTTTATTACAGAAAAATGCCTCCTTAGCCTTTGGGGATGCAGCCAGCGAGTAACAACTGATGGGTACCACGGCTCACACACACTCGCGTTTGTTTAAAGGGGTTCTGACATCAAAAAAAAAAAATTGTACTCACCTTGCCTGGCCTGGCCCGATCGCCAGGCATGTCCCCTCCAGCCGGCATCTTCTTCTGTGCCTTTAAAGCAGAGCAGGAGCAGTCAAAAAGACCGCTTCCTGCTCTGGTCCGTCCGTCAGGCACTTCCGAGGTCAACGGACGGACCGCCACAGCAAGCACGTCACAAGCAGTGCTTGCTGTGGGCGGCCCGTCCGTCCGGCTGAACTCCGGAGTGCTGCGCATGCGCAGTGGAGACGCAGCCCGTCCTGACTCCTGTCAGAGGGCACCTCTCCACTGCGCATGCGCGCAATCCCGGAGCGGCGCGGCTCGTGCAGACAGAAGAGGAGGAGCAGCACCTGCCAGGAGATGACCCCCCCGATGTCAACAACAACAGAAGAAAAGGTAAGTGTTATCTTTTTATGCTTTAGCAGCCATTAAACCGTGGGTTCCCTGGGTCCATTAGGCACACCAGGGAACAATGGCTGCTAGAGCATAAAAACATTATTCATGTCAGAACCCCTTTAATGCTGGGATACCGCTGCATTTTTTTAAACGCAAATGTTAATGGGACTTTTTAATGTTAAACGCATCACATAAAAATCGCAAAGCACCAACTTGTGATGCGTTTTTAACATTAGAAAGTCCCATTGACAATCGCGCTAAAAAAGGCAGCGATGTCGCAGCGTTAAAAAAACGCAGGATCCTAAACATAACAATACCACCGGACGAGGCTTCGAGCCTGAAGACTTCCTTTAATCTAAAGTGGAAAGACGATCACATTAATTACCTGGGGATTGCACTAGCTAGCGACCCAAACAATCTTTTCAACTTAAATTATAAGCCAATGCTGATAAAACTAGGGAAGGACCTTAAAAAATGGCGCCCCCTTACCATTTCATGGTTCGGGAGAATTAATGTTTTAAAAATGGACTCCCTCCCTAAACTTTTATATCTCTTCACAACCCTTCCACTAAAATTACCTAAATCCTATTTCGACAAGATTAGCCAGATATCACGGGATTTTGTATGGGGGGGCTCTAGACCTCGGATAAGACTTAAGACTCTTATACGCCAAAAGAGAAATGGAGGAATGGGCCTCCCAAGCTTCGCTTTATACCATAAGGCATCCATTTGCAACTGCGTCCTAGACATTATACACAATAGATCATCCAAGCTCTGGGTCGAACTTGAACATGAGAGCATCCCCTCACAAATAATGGGACTATTCTGGCTCCCGCTAGCCTCAGCTCGCAGGATCCCATCAATACCACCTTTGACGAGTAGGCTTCTGGACATTTGGAACAGCTTTGCGACCCGCCTTGGACTGATATCTAGACCGGGCCCTCTCACTCCTCTATCTGGAAACCCAGATTTCCCCCTGCTAAATGAGAATGTCTCCCGACCATCAGAGGAGACTCCTCCTCCTTTGCGGATCAGAGATGTCATCTCCACGTCAGGGGTTCGGCCTATGAGGGAGATCTTGGGGGAGGGGGCCTCCAAACCTGGAGCGTGGCTACGATATTTCCAAATAAGACACTTTATCCAGACCCAGAGCCCCACGGAAGCTCTCAGATCTCCCCTTTCCCAATTTGAACGACTTTGCATATCTCCCACGCCGGTTAAATCCGGGGTCTCAGTAATATACCATCTCCTGGTGTCAGCAGAGACTCACAATGACGTTGTCGGGTACGTAGGGAAATGGGAGAGAGAGCTGGGGAAAACTTTTACAGACGAAGAGTGGCTCAAGTCCTTTGCTCTAACTCACACCCTAATAACATCGTCCAAGCACCAAGAAACTAATTACAAACTACTCTCACAGTGGTATAGAACACCCACAACTCTGGCCAGGATATATCCCCAGACCCCAGATGCCTGCTGGCGTTGTTCCCGGGAAAGAGGCAGCCTCCTCCATATTTGGTGGGAGTGCCCCCTGGTCTCCCCCCTCTGGAGTGATATAATAAACCTCTATAACGCAATCTTTAGGGACTCGGTAGACCTCACACCAGAAGCGGCACTACTTTCTATACTCCCTGGCTCCATAGCTATAAACAAAAAAAGCCCACTTAGATTTTTCCTAATAGCTACGAGACAAATAATTCCGAGGCTCTGGAAGTCTTCCTCACCTCCCTCGAGAATTCAATGGCTGGAAGCTGTGGACCACATAGCCCAAATGGAGGAGATAACGGCTCACGACGAGAACAAAAGGGAGAGGTACTATTCAACCTGGACAGCATGGATACTATTCCGCAACTCCAAAGCCCTAAAGATCTGGCTCCAATCGGGAGTTGTCCCAACTTGACTCCACCATTCCCACGGTTCATTTTGCTCAAATACAAGATACCCTGGTGGGACCACTAGTACTCCCAACCCCCCTCCCCTACCCCGTCCCACTGACCCCCTCTATCTGCTCTCTATTCTATCCTAAACTCTCTACCTTTTGCTCTCTCTTATCTCTGCTAATTGTCACAAGTTAACTTTACTATTTCACTCCGTACTTTCTATCTTTAATAATTCCATAAGAATAGTTTTTTTTTTTGTTACTTTTTGAACGACATTTTATGACAAAATGTTCAAGAATATATAAAGCGATATATATGTCAAGTTATTATACTCGTGTAAACCCAATAAAAATATTTTGAACAATAAAAAAACGCAGGTTGGTAGGAGCCCCCAGGCAGCTGTATCCTGATTCTGCCAGGGAGAAAAGAAGAGGCCGTTGTAGTAGCATTTAGCTGGAAGCGCCTGTGGGTGAGAATCATAGCATGGTAGAGTTGGAAGGGACCTCCAGGGTCATCAGGTCCAACCCCCTGCTCAATGCAGGATTTACTAAATCATCCCAGACAGATGTCTGTCCAGCCTTTGTTTGAACACTTCCATTGAAGGAGAACTCCCCACCTCCCGTGGTAACCTGTTCCACTCATTGATCACCCTCACTGTCTAATATCTAATCTGTGTCTCCTCCCTTTCAGTTTCATCCCATTGCTTCTAGTCTTTCCTTGTGCAGATGAGAATAGAGCTTTTATTAATTATAAAAAAATAAAAGTTAATAAAAGATTTTTTTTAAAAACTTTCCCCATATTTATAATAAAAAAATCTAAATTAAAAAAAAATAAAAAATTTATCGCTGCATCCATAAAAGTCCAATCTTTCAAAGTAATGCATTATGTACCCCGCATGGCGAATGTTGTCAGAGAAAAGAAATAATGCCACAATTGCACTTTCTTTTTCACACGGTCTCTGAAAAATGTAATAAAAAGTGGTTAGAAACTATAGGATGTCCTGCAAACGATGAGCCTGCACACACCTACATCGGAGGAAAAAATAATAAAGTTATGGCTGTCAGAAGATGGCAACAGGAAATTTTTTTATTTTTTTCCAAAAGTAATTTATATTTTAAAAGTAGTACAGCAAAAATACATATACATAATCTACCATTCAATCCCACCCCATTTCTTTCTCTCCACCCCTTCAACTGTTGTGTTTGAGAAGCTATCAACGACCTGATAGAGGGATTGCACAGTAAAATATCAGTATTTGCAGATAATACAAAATTATACAAGGTAATTAATACAACAGAGGACAATGTGCGGCTACAAACGGACCTCGCTGCTGACCAGAAAAAGAAAAGCCTCGCAACCCGTCTCACGTTTGCCCAAGACCACCTGGTTGTGCCACAATGCTTCAAAATATTCTATGGCGAGTTGAGATAAAAGGGGAACTTTTTAGCAGAAATGTACAACTATGTTAGTAAGACAAAGAAAACCACACCAGGACAAAACTTCATCCCAACTGTGAGGCACGATGGAGGGAGCATCATGGTTTGGGGCTGCTGCCGTCTCAGGGTCTCACTAAGAGAATAATGAATTCTAAAATGTAGCAACGCATTTTTCAGAAGAATGTAAGATGCATCTATGACTTCAGGCTGAAGAGATGTTGTGGGATGTAACAATGATTCACTGCATCAAAGTGAATTATCTGAGATTCAGATTTTGTAATGGCCAAGTAAAGTCCTGACCTTAAAGGCCCTTTTACACGGGACGATTATCGTTGGTAGTTGTCCAGTCGTTCAGTTTTAACCCTGCTTATAAACTGAACGACACATTGTCAGTGTAAACAGCAGCTGTTCAGTACTGAACAGCTGCTACTTACAGTGAATAGAGAGGGGCGGGGGAGAGCGAGGAAATAACTTTCCTCCAGCCACCCCGGCCTCCCTGCTGGCCGCTCTGTGAGCGATCCAGTAATACTCGCTCCTGTTTAAACAGGCCTTAACTGTATTGAGTTGCTGTGCATTGACCTGAAGAAGGCATTCAAGAAATACCAAGGAACTCAATTACATAGGTATGGAGGAGTGGGCCAAAAGTCCTCAACACTGTGCAAATGTTGTTTGGAGCTACAGAAAATGGTTAGTTTAGGTGATTGCTGCCGATGGTGACCTTAAATTAAGGGTGTATTTACTTTTCTCCCCTGCTATTTGGTTGTACATCTAATATACTCAGAAAAGCACATGAATGATACAATTGTCTACTACCCGTGTTTCCCCGAAAATAAGACCCTGTCTTATATTAATCTTTGCCCCAAAAGAGGCACTGGGTCTTATTTTCAGCGGAGGTCTTATTATACCTGCCTAGCAGGCTGGGTTCAGGTTCAGGTCCCCCTGCTCTTCTTCATAGCTCCGGCACGCGCTTCCCCGCAGTCCTCTGCACTAGTACATCACTTCCCGGTTACAGGATTCATAAATCCCCCCTCCAGGAAGCAATGGCTGTGATTGGTTCTTGGACTGCTGCTCAGACAATCAATGCAGTGCTGGATGAACTAATCACAGCCATCGTTTTGGTTCATTCAGCACTGTTTTGATTGGTTCATCGACCGCTGCTCAGCCAATCAATAGCCATTGCGTTGTGGAGACCGGATTTATGAATCGGCTGTGAGACGCAACCAGACATATCATAAATCCCGCCTCCACAACATATTGGCTGTTGATTGGTTCTTCCACGGCTGCTCAGCCAGTCAATGCAGCATTGGATGAACCAATCACAGCCATTGCATTGGTTCATCCAGCGCTGCATCGATTGGCTGAGCAGCAGTCGATAAACCAATCACAGCCATCGCTTCCTGCAGGCAGAATTTATGAATCCTGTAACCAGGAAGTTATGTTGTTTGAACACCGAGGACTGCGGGGAAGCAGGAGCTATGAAGAGGAGCAGGAGGGTCCTGGACCAAGCCTGCTAGGTAATGTATTCCTTTTTTTTTAAGTGCTGTAACTAGGGCTTATTTTGGGGTGGGGCTTATATTTCAAATCTCCCCCGAAAATCTGTCTAGGGCTTCTTTTGGGGATAGGGCTTATTTTTTGTGGAAACAATAGTTTAGTTATATTACATTTGTCTGTAATCCTGACGTCTCCAATAATCAGACCGTATTTTATTAGTAATTCATGAAGAAATCCAGATAAGAGCAAAGGATTCACCCACTTTTCCCCTGCAACTGTATACTGCTTTCCTGATCAAGCATTGAATGAAAAAAAATTGAATGAAATCACATTCCCAGTGATTGAGGTTTGCATGTTTATCAGTGTGTGGACTCTAATTATTTCTACTGCTGAGGATTTGCTGTTGTGAAAAGGAACAGTGACGTCACACGTGACATCTTCAAGTCCACTGCACTTATACAGGTAACCGCTGTCCCAGCATTGCCTGGAAGAGGCCTAGCGGTGCCTTGGCCGAGCTTCTGTGCGTCCCTCTGGGGAGGAGTTTGGTAGAGCCACCGTGACAAGTGCCATCTTTACCCCGCCAGCTCCTCAGCGTGGGTCTTGTGTCTTGGTTACTGCGAGATGTTACAAGGCGTACTATCGATTTAGGCTCAGAAAAGCTCAGAAAAAGGGAAGGTATAGTGAACTCCAAATGCAGAGGGTTGTTCTTGCTGGTAGGACACCCGCTCTAAGATTTTTTTTCAGAGTTGGGCAATTTAATCTCAGCCTGAATTTGGCCAACTCATTTTCCACTCCACTCTGGTAAATCGAGCTTGTTCTGAGAACTCTTATTGGCAGTCCTGCTGGTTGGGCACTCATTGCACCAGACATAGACCCTGCTTTGTTATCTATCACTGAAGACGGTTGTGCAGTATGACATCACTGACCAGACCCTAAAAAATGTGCAGCTTAAAAATCACAGTCAGTCTTTTATTATTTATTCTGACTAAGTCCGAGAGGGTCGGGCTTCAGCTTTGTTAAATGCCAGGGCTTTATTGTCCTCAAGATCAGCCCTGTTAAAAAGCTGCTAGCTGAATTGTACTGATCAGATATTTAACCATGTGGCTAACCTAAGAAGGGCTAACTTCTGCAGGTCAGTTTTGGCCCAAAAGTCCCATGGGTTCCCTCAGCTAGAAACAGGTAACTTATTAGGCCAGAGTTTATCAGGGAAGAGAAGGGGAGGTACAGGGATTGCAAGTCTTTCTGAGCTGAAAGAGCTCCCCCACAAAATCCCCCCCCCCCCCCAAAAAAAACAACTGTTGTTCTTAGGATCCCCTACTGTTGTGTAAAGTACTGCAGAATATGTTGGTGCTATATATACTATAATCATGACTCTCAGGGACATCCCAGAAGATGTTTCTCTATAGAGTGTCCACTCCTGCAAAAAAGTCAATTTTCAAAGTCTGACTTAATGAAGTGTCAGATGAGAAGCGGAGCCATGCCCCCTTCTTGTTCTTCTATAGAACACTGGGAGTCAATTTGGTGAGAAACGGACTGACACTTCCTCTAGAAAGGTTTATTTTCTAGAAGAAACTCCCTCAATATTTCAGTCTGGATCTGGCCCAGGGGAAGATCTCATTAGCAGAAGAAGGAAAAATGGATGGATAAGTCATATCGTTCCTGTAAAGAAGAAAAAAAAAATCAGACGGGTCCGTAAGGCGAGTTGTAAATGTAAAAGCATTAAAAGGTTTCTGAGACCAAAAATGTTCTGTTTGGAGGATATTCTTGAACTGAGCTGCCTTTTGGAGAGAATCATGTTTGTTATGAAGATGGACTTAAAGGGGTATTCCCAAGTAGCATAGGATAGGTGATAAAAGTGTGATTGGTGGGGGTCTCACCGCTGAGACCCCCACTGATCCAGACAATGGTCCCCCTATCCTCCTCATTGCAGGCTCACTGCGCCCCTCCCCCCACAAAGAGGAGAAGATTGAATGGAGCGTTGGTGAAACATGTGCTGTTCCATTCATCTTTAACACCTTGTTCTAATAACTTTGTTCTATGGGTCGGTATGAGTACCACGACACCAAATTTATATTGTTTTGCTGCACAAAAAAAAAACATTATTATTTTCTGCGGCCACGTCCTGACAGCCATGACCTTTTTATTTTCCCGTCTACATAGTTGTGCGAAGGCTCATTTTTTGGTTCCATTTTTAAGTACATATGGCTTTTTGATTGCTTTTTATTACATTTTTTTCTTGAAGATGGGGTAACCAAAAAAATTCTGGCGTTGTGTATTTTTTTTTCTTTCGTCCACCATGCAAGATAAATAGTGCATTACTTTCATAGACTGCACTTTTATTGACGCAACAATACCAAATATGTTTTTTTTTTTTTTTGTTTTTATTACAAATATGGGAAAAAATGTTTTTTCATCTTTCAATACCTTTTATTTTCTCTAAAAATTAAAACTTTTTAAAACTCAGTTTTACATTTTTTTTAGTCCCCAAAGAGAACTTGAACTTGCAATTGTTTGATCACTTAAAGCGTAGAATGTAATATAATAGTATTGCATTATACCGTGTTCTGACAGTCAATCAGCCATGGCAGCCCTGGGGTCCTTCCGAAGGCCCCAAGCTGCCATGGCAACTGAACAGCAGCTTGCAACTCACCGATTGAGGCATTTAAATGCTGCCCTCCGAACTGATACCAGCATTCAAAGAGTTAACAGCAGCAATAAGCATTCATGCTCTTGATCCTGCTCTATACAAACCTTGAACCCCAAGGATGTAACTCTATGTCCTGTGTTATTAAGGGGTTAATGGGACTGCTGGGGGCAGTCAAGTGCTTATACTTGGCTATTTCTATCAGCCTCATTGAAATAAATGGTGCAGCACTGCAGTCACCCCTCCATTCAATCTCCACTCACTTTGGGTGATGCAGTGAGAACAGGAGGGCACAGGACCCCCATTCTTGGGATCGGTGGGGAGCCTCAGCCATGAGAACCCCACCAACCAGACTTCTATCACCTATGCTTTTCATGTCATCTCGATAGTCTACACACACACACACACACCTACACACCTACACACCTACACACACACACACGCACACACACACACACACACACACACACACACGTCTGCTACAATTCATGTAGAGAGGCAGAGTCTACCTATGGAATGTAATTGTGTTTGGCCTTTGAAATGCCACACAGGCTTTTGGGTGATAAAGGTATTAATGTCACATCTGAGGTCATCAGTGATAACCTATCTGGTGTACCTGGGTGACCTTCTAGTTTTTTACTCATTTGTGCTAAATCAAATAAAGTTGGTGCTTACTAATAGCTTACTCACTAATTAGCTACTTAAGAGTTTATGCAAAGATGATCGCTCAAAACTATCACCCAAACTGTTGTTTGAGCCATTTTTGAGCAATCATCTTTCAGTGTAATTACGGCTCTACATATTTGGGTTTCTGTCTAGACAAGCCACTTAAGCCTCCATACGTGTTCCTCAAACGAAATGTTCAAAGGTCATAGTCTGTCCTCGTTCAAGAGGAGGCATCACTAAGGAAGCTAGCAAGCTCAATAGGAAAACTTGTGACTATGAGTTTTGCAGCAAAACAACTCCTCCTACTATGGGCTGGATTTTGTGGCCTCTAAATTGGTGTTAGGGGGTCACCAGGCCTTCATAGGTTCCATATTATATCCTTGGCAACCAAAGTGCACAGCCACAAGTAACTCTTTCTATATTTGTGCGTCGTTGAGATCTCATCCTTGCTTTATGTTTTGGTCCCGTTTCTCCGACATATAGCCAATCGGAAATTTTGTGCACAACATCAGGGATACAATATTGGACATAGAACATATTAATGTCCCAGGGATCTTGTAGTCCTGTTGTGTGGAGGGGACCCATAGCCTGTCCGCGGTCCGTACATGTCAGCAAGTTTTACAGCGTCTTAAATTATAGGGATAAGTTCTTTTTTGTGTCGGAGGGCAATGCACTCCTGATTATAAAGTTCCTCAGGTTAGGAGCGTGCGTGTAAGATAGGAGAGGAGGATGCAGGAATATGATTTTCAGGCAATCGTCCTTGTGTAGGGTATGATGGAGTTTCCTTGCAGTTCTTCTTAGTACTTCCAGCTGTGAATTGCAGGTCACTACTGCCATTACTTTTTTCTCTTTACACTGTTAGGCCGGCTGCACACAACAGGTCGGATTCCGCAAGCAGGAGCCAGCAACAGAATCCAGCTCTGCCCCCGGCCGGTGACCCTGCAGTTTTCTGTATTGCGGATGACCGTGGCCGCTCACCGTTGGTCATGGGCAGTAAAGAGTTTTTTTTTTTTAAATCTCTGTTTTTCCCGCGCCGCCGCTATGCGATGACGCGGGTACCTGTGGCCTATCTGAAATGCCATTGCAGATGGGCCGCAGGTCGGACAGCTTCCATTCACTCCATTGAACATGCTGCGATTTATCATCTGCTCGCGGAAATCGCAATTTGTTCCCACAAGTGTGCGGGAAAAAGCGATTCTTCCATAGCATGTTTTGATCAGTATTTGCTGCTGATGTGCAGCCGGCCTTAATCATACAGCATAAATGACAGTATAGTTTTTCTGCAGGTCAATATGATTACGACGCTACTAAAAATATTACTTTTTTTTTCGGTTTTTCCACCTTTGCACAATAAGAGTTTTTGGGAGGAAAAACAAACAAAATAAGGATTTAGCCTCCATTTTCTAAAGTTTTTTTTACTTTTTTGCTTGCAGGATAAATATGATTTCCCGATCTCATTGCAGGGGGCCGTATGGGACCCCCGAACATTGGTCAGGGCATTTAAAGGGTTAAACAGCCCCGACAGGCCGTGCGGCTTGTCGGGGCTATTGCCCGCGGGTGTCAGCTGTAATAAACAGCTAACTCCTGTGATATATGGAAGGAGATAGCGGCGCAATCTCCCTCCATACACGTCCTGCAGCACACTATAGGGTGGTTAACCCCATCCTTTTGTTGAGTTCGGTCATGTACATGAGCCGCATGTCCTATCTTTGGGTGTTACATCAGAATGCATCGCCCATTGTTTTCAATGGAGCCAGAAAAGAGATTGCATGATGTGCGTGCGAGTGCGATACGAGGTTTCCCATTGAAAACAACTGCACTGAAGTGATGGAAGGTGTTTTTGAAACTAAAACGCCTCACATCCACGGGGATATCGCACGTGCCGATATTGGGCCGAGTTTCACAGGCCCAATATCGCATTAGGCCATATGAAACAAGCCTAAGAGCCGCTTCTCAGCTTCTGATCCTATGCTATCCACATGTCATAAGTTTATGTCCTGTTGCATTGTAAACTTACGTCCTCTGATGTTAAGGGGTTGTCTGACATAAATATCACCTATCTGTAGGTGTTTTGGTGACAGGTTCTCCATGATGACTGTGAATTTAAGCAACATAACAGCAATTCTACTTATGTGTTGTGGAAATGGGGAAAGCATGCAAGAAATATGGAGCATTTTTCAGTTTTGCAGCCATGCACATTTAGTGCCACCTACTGACTAAAAACAATAACGCTCCATGCAAATGGTCATATTCTGGCTGTGTCAGAGCTGCATATGAATGCCAGTGATGAGATCAAATGCCATTCAGATCCAAAAATGTATCCCCCTGTTTGCTCTGTGTTCAGAGACATACCCATTGTGGCCCTAATATTATGTCTGTATGCACAACGGGCCCACAGTTTTTGAATGAATCTAAGCAAAGCAGAAGGAAAAAATGACGATTCAAATTTTTTTGACAATTGTGTCATTTTAAAAACAGTTGTACAGCACACATATGAATGAAGATTTACACCCCAAAATGAAACATACCCATTGTGGCCCTAATATTATGTCCATATGTACAACGGGGCCCAAACTGAAAGGAGCAGCTGGTGGCTTTCAGAACAGAAATTTAGCTGAAGGTGTTTTAGGCCCCATAGCACACTTGTGTGGGTCTTGAGTGGCAAAAACGAAGGAGAACCCCAACAAATGACCCCATTTTGAAAACTAGACTCCTTAACTAATTCATCTAGGGGTGTACTGCGTATTTTGAACCCACAATTTTTGAATGAATCTAAGCAAAGCAGAAGGAAAAAATAACGATTTTAATTTTTTTGGCAATTGTGTCATTTTAAGGTTTTTTTTTGTACAGCACACACACGAATGAAGACTTTCACCCCAAAATAGATCCCCCTGTTTGTCCCGTGTTCAGAAACATACCCATTGCGGCCCTAATCTGCTTTTAGAGACACATGGCTCGGCCTGTAATGGAGGGAACACCCACTGGATTTCAGGGCCCAACTAAATAAATTCCAGGCCCCATTGCTCACTTGTGCAAAAAAAAAAAAATTGACTCCCTAAAAATAATCTGCACCCTTTTTGGCCTTCCCCAAATCTTAGATAAAAGTAATAATGTAAACTGTGTGGTATGTCTATAAATAGGAGTAATTATGGAGGCTGGTTGGAATGGGCACATGGGGCTATAAAACTGGGTCTCCCTCCTCCTCTCATGCTTTTTTGGGGGGTATTTCTTGACCCCAGTGGCAGGGGTGGGGTGTAAAGTAGCGCTCTGTGAGTCTTCATAAGCTTGCTGCGGCACGGCGTTCTCACACAGAAGGCGCTCAACAATCTGCTCCGGGGCTTCTAGTACATTATGTATTACAGGTAGCGGTCTGAATAATGCGTACTCACACAGGCAGTCATGCACAGTAAACCTTTTTTCATTATTTCCCGCACCGTCACTTAGCGATGACACGGGTACCAGTAGCCCGTACACAATGTAGTTGCATATGGGCTGCAGGATATATCCGCAACCATAGAGCACAATGGGCTCTGTATTGCCGATATCCGCGGTAAAATAGAACTCGCTGCGTTCTCTTTTCTGCGAGTGGATTATGTCATTCCAACCCACTAATGTGAGCGGCGTTGTGTAATCCAATGCATTTGATCGTTCTACGTATTACCGCGATCAAACACATGCAGAATCCGCAACTTTTATCCAGTCATGTGAGACCGGCCTAAGGCAGGTCGCTACCTTTTTATCACGTGACCGGGGACCGCTCAATAAGGCCGCCGCTCACTGCTCAAAGCTCTCGGTGACCATTGGTTGCTGGGAGCACGGAGATTTTAAACTTCCTGGGCTCCCCGACTATGCATGTGTCCATCTTTTTGCCAGTGGGCGCATGCGCAGAGGTCGGGAGAGGTCTGTGGAGGAGGATTGCGTCTGGGTTCAAATGCGGCGGTCTGCAGTAAGAAATTTCATCTCCTCTCACCGACCACATCGGTGAAGGAAAATTAAGCTTCAACTTTTTAAACTTTTACGTGATCGCCATTATTTACTGGTCACCGCGGTTCCGGGTCACTGCTCCAGGCACTCGGTTACCTTTAGTAGCCAGGAGCAAGGATTTTAAATTATCCTGGCAATGTGCGGCTTTTGCAAATGAGTCCACCATCTTGGCGACTGGTGTGTGCGTAGAAGCTGGGGTAGGGTCCGCAGATAAATTCAGGGACCTAAGGTACATAATTTCATCCCCTCTGATGGATATGATCCATGAGAGGAGATGAAATGTAAAAAAAATGTTTAAAACAATTTACATCATGTGACCAGGAACTGCATACAGTGGTTCCCGGTGACCTCACCCTGCTCTCGGCTACTCATACTAGGCGGGAGCAGCCTGATTTCTAAATTTCCGGGTCTGCCGGCCTTCTGCACATGCGCATGACATTTTACAGAACGGCGCGGGACATCGCGGAGGACGGGGTGAGTACTCTCAGCTTCCCTCACGGATCCGATCAGTGAGGGAAGCTGAAACTTTAACTTTTTTTTAAAACTTTGTTTACTTTTATGCGATCGCCATTATCGCATGACCGAGGGTCGCTCCCCGCAGCCCCCCCCCCCCATGAAAGCTCTAGGTTGTCAGCTACCTCCGGCAGCCGACAGCAGGGAGCTGTCATGTCCACAGCCCTCGTGGCTTTAATCCCTAGAGCGAGAGTGTTTTTACAGCCCTGGGGATTAAGGCCCGCTTAGGCAGGGCGTAAAAACACTGTGGGTGGTCACTAAGGAGATAAAGTTGAAAAATAATGACATTTTTTAAATTAGAAAAGTATTAAAAGTTCAAAAAACCCATTTGCCATAAAAGTTTAAACAATCACAAATAAACATAATTGCTATACCCAGGTCCGTAAAGGCCTGAACTATTTAAATATCACTTAAAGAAAAAAAAAGGGACTGTCAAAATTGTGGGGGGGTTTTTTGCTCCCAAAAAATTGAATAAAAGAGTGACCAAAAAGTTGTAGGTTATCAAAAACAGAAGCAAAAAAACTTCAGCCCATGTGGTGAAAAACGAACCCTCCAGACAGCCCTGGACTCGCAGCGCCTCCCATAGACTTAACTAGAACACACATAGAGGACTCTGAAAAGAGCCAGACGTTTGTCCGGGCACACGGACTTAAGTGGCCGCACCACAAAGCATAAAAAAATACAGCATGCAGCTCCCTGTAACCCCCCTAACAGCACCAGGAGTTTAGGCGGGTGTCAGGTTCCCTTTAACAGTCATGTTAAGATTGGAAAAACTCTCCTGAAAATGTCATTTTTTTTATTGCAGATTTTGAATTTCTCTCAGTCGCCCTAAGTGCACGTTTAACCCCTTAAAGTAGAGCAAGCTCTGTTCATCCTAAACTGTAATGTCCTTTTACTGCAGAACGACCAGAGCTCTTCGTAAACTGCTGGGGGGTCGGGGGTTAAAAAAACATGTGATCTGTCCTGCAAAAAACAAGCCTTCATATGGCAACATTGACAGGAAAAAAGTTATGGCTCTCGAAAGGCAAGGATTTAACCCCTTAACGGCACAGAATGTACAGTTACATCCTGTACGTTATGGGTTTGTATAAACGGGGGTGTCATCTGTTACAGCGGACACTCACTGGCAACACCCAAAATCGCTGCTGTTAACCCTGTAAATGCTGCTGTCGGGGGCATTTAAATCCTATTAGCAAATTTCGGCGGTCCCGAACAGCCCCCTTCCCAAGATGCCATTGTGAATTGCTGTTGGGTTGCAATGGTAGCCTGGGGCCTTCTGAAGGCGTCCAGCTCTGCCATAGCTAATTACTTATCAAGCCATGCCTGTGGGAACAGCTTTATAGACTGCCTATCAGATGGCGGTATAATGTAATATGATGGTATAATACATAAAAAAAATACATTTAAAAATAAATAAAAAAACAAAAACACATTAAATTAGAAAAAAAAACCCAAACATCCCATATTTATTAGAAAAAAAACAAAACACACACTTTTCATTTATATATATACACACACACACACACACATATATATATTTGCTATTGCTGTGTCTGTAAAAAAAAAAAAAAGGCAGATTTATTAAAGTAACACATTATTTGTCCTGCGGGGTTAACGTCATCAGAAAAAAAATGCACAGCGCCAGAGCGCCTCTTTTTTGTTCGCCCCATTCCATGAAAAAAAATTATAAAAAGTGATTAAAAAAGTTGTATATACTCTAAAATGGTATAAAACAACCACAGGATGTACCGCGAAAAAGAATCCCAAACATCGCTGCGGCGATGGGAAAATCAGAACCTTCCGGCTGTCAGAGGGCGGCGGCAGAAAATACACGTTATTTTTTCCCCAAAAAAATGTTGATTTTTAACAAGTGCAGCACACATCTCTATTGGTACAAGTTGGGTGCGGGGTCATCATCCTGACGCATACAATACAGCTATCAGGCCATAGACACAAGACGTAGAGCGGAGGATGGCGACATTACATTCCACGTACAACGGGCTGAAAAACTTCCCTGATACACAAAATAGTGGCAATAAAAATACAACTTGTCCCACAAACACCAACGTGCCCTCGGGCCGGGCGCACACGGGCAGCATCACGAGGACAGTGAAAGGGCATGAACCTGCGCCGGCTCCCTCAGATGTGCGGGAGTTATTGCGGATTCTGTGAGCGGAAGAAAAAACAAAAATCGCTGCGTATCAGCGGTGGAAACGCTCCGTACTTCATAAGAAAACGATAGAGAGAGCCGGAGCCGGCCGGAGAGCAGCGAGCGATCGATATGCTGGGGAAACCGAACACATCCGCAATCCTCCTGGACTACCCTCCGTGAATGATCGTAGGTCGGCCGCCGCACAGATCCGCCCCGTTGGTTGCGCCGGCCGCCGCACAGATCCGCCCCGTTGGTTGCGCCGGCGCTGCACAGATCCGCCCCGTTGGTTGCGCCGGCCGCCGCACAGATCCGCCCCGTTGGTTGCGCCGGCCGCCGCACAGATCCGCCCCGTTGGTTGCGCCGGCCGCCGCACAGATCCACCCCTTTGGTTGCGCCGGCCGCCGCACAGATCCGCCCCGTTGGTTGCGCCGGCCGCCGCACAGATCCGCCCCGTTGGTTGCTCCGGCCGCCGCACAGATCCGCCCCGTTGGTTGCGCCGGCCGCCGCACAGATCCGCCCCGTTGGTTGCTCCGGCCGCCGCACAGATCCGCCCCGTTGGTTGCTCCGGCCGCTGCACAGATCCGCCCCGTTGGTTGCTCCGGCCGCCGCACAGATCCGCCCCGTTGGTTGCGCCGGCCGCCGCACAGATCCGCCCCGTTGGTTGCGCCGGCCGCCGCACAGATCCGCCCCGTTGGTTGCTCCGGCCGCTGCACAGATCCGCCCCGTTGGTTGCGCCGACCGCCGCACAGATCCGCCCCGTTGGTTGCTCTGGCCGCTGCACAGATCCGCCCCGTTGGTTGCGCCGGCCGCCGCACAGATCCGTCCCGTTGGTTGCGCCGGCCGCCGCACAGATCCGCCCCGTTGGTTGCTCCGGCCGCCGCACAGATCCGCCCCGTTGGTTGCTCCGGCCGCTGCACAGATCCGCCCCGTTGGTTGCGCCGACCGCCGCACAGATCCGCCCCGTTGGTTGCTCTGGCCGCTGCACAGATCCGCCCCGTTGGTTGCGCTGGCCGCCGCACAGATCCGCCCCGTTGGTTGCGCCGGCCGCTGCACAGATCCGCCCCGTTGGTTGCGCCGGCCGCCGCACAGATCCACCCCGTTGGTTGCGCCGGCCGCCGCACAGATCCGCCCCGTTGGTTGCGCCGGCCGCTGCACAGATCCGCCCCGTTGGTTGCGCCGGCCGCAGACCGCTGCGCAGACGGAGAAATAACATTTTTCGAAAGTGAGGAAAATGACAAAAATAAATTGCTGCATCGCGGTAGGAAAAAACATGAAAACCGGCAAAATAACTGTAATAAGGAGCGATGAGCCCGGAGGCGGCAGGCAGGCTGTAGGCCGGCCTCCCCTCAGCACCGCGCGGCTCACAGAAAGCTGAGGTCTCCCCACTATAAGCAGCACCGCGGAGCCGCCGCCATATGCCCTCCCGTCAGCCGTACAAGCAGTCAGTAGCGGCCGCGCCGCGGTCTAACAGCTGGATGCCGGCTGCAGGAAGTGATGGCGGCCGGGCTTCCTGCTCAGGATCCTCCTCCAGGAAGTGAGTCCCAGCTGATGGCCGCTGAGTGCGCGGCTCTCCTCACTCGGCGCTTCCCGCGCATTTCCTGACAGGACGGCGGCGGTTTGTGGTAGAGCAGTGAGTGTTGTGTGAGGAGCGGCGGGGAGCCCCGGCCATGTGATATGTGAGGGGGCGCTGTGCATGTGATGTGTCCGTGAGCCCCGGGCAGGCGGTGTGTTGTGTGCGGTGGATACTGTCTGCTTCCTCACACTTCCCGCACACCCCGCAAGACATGGAGACCTGCGCCTAGTGGGACGTATAGAACTACGGATACTATATGACTACAGACGTGGAGACCTGCGCCTAGTGGGACGTATAGAACTACAGATAGTATATGACTACAGACGTGGAGACCTGCGCCTAGTGGGACGTATAGAACTACAGATAGTATATGACTACAGACGTGGAGACCTGCGCCTAGTGGGACATATAGATGTACGGAGAGTATATGACTACAGACGTGGAGACCTGCGCCTAGTGGGACGTATAGAACTACTGCTAGTATATGACTACAGACGTGGAGACCGAAGCCTAGTGGGACGTATAGAACTACGGATAGTATGACTACAGGCGTGGAGACCTGCACCTAGTGGGACGTATAGATGTACGGAGAGTATATGACTACAGACGTGGAGACCTGCGCCTAGTGGGACGTATAGAACTACAGATAGTATATGACTACAGACGTGGAGACCTGCGCCTAGTGGGACATATAGATGTACGGAGAGTATATGACTACAGACGTGGAGACCTGCACCTAGTGGGACGTATAGAACTACTGCTAGTATATGACTACAGACGTGGAGACCGAAGCCTAGTGGGACGTATAGAACTACGGATAGTATGACTACAGGCGTGGAGACCTGCACCTAGTGGGACGTATAGATGTACGGAGAGTATATGACTACAGACGTAGAGACCTGCGCCTAGTGGGACGTATAGAACTACATATAGTATATGACTACAGGCGTGGAGATCTGCGCCTAGTGGGACGTATAGAACTACATATAGTATATGACTACAGGCGTGGAGATCTGCGCCTAGTGGGACGTATAGAACTACAGATAGTATATGACTACAGACGTGGAGACCTGCACCTAGTGGGACGTATAGAACTACGGATAGTATGACTACAGGCGTGGAGACCTGCGCCTGCTGGGACGTATAGATGTACGGAGAGTATATGACTACAGACGTGGAGACCTGCGCCTAGTGGGACGTATAGAACTACATATAGTATATGACTACAGACGTGGAGACCTGCGCCTAGTGGGACGTATAGATGTACGGAGAGTATATGACTACAGGCGTGGAGACCTGCGCCTAGTGGGACGTATAGATGTACGGAGAGTATATGACTACAGACACGGAGACCTGCGCCTAGTGGGACGTATAGAACTACAGATAGTACATGACTACAGACGTGGAGACCTGCGCCTAGTGGAACATATAGATGTACGGAGAGTATATGACTACAGATGTGGAGACCTGCGCCTAGTGGGACGTATAGAACTACAGATAGTATATGACTACAGACGTGGAGACCTGCACCTAGTGGGACGTATAGAATTACAGATAGTATATGACTACAGACGTGGAGACCTGCGCCTAGTGGGACGTATAGAACTACAGATAGTATATGACTACAGACGTGGAGACCGAAGCCTAGTGGGACATATAGAACTACAGATAGTATATGACTACAGACGCGGAGACCTGCACCTAGTGGGACGTATAGAACTACGGATAGTATATGACTACAGACGTGGAGACCTGCGCCTCCTGGAACGTATAGAACTACAAATAGTATATGACTACAGACGTGGAGACCTGCACCTAGTGGGACGTATAGAACTACGGATAGTATGACTACAGGCGTGGAGACCTGCGCCTGCTGGGACGTATAGATGTACGGAGAGTATATGACTACAGGCGTGGAGACCTGCGCCTAGTGGGACGTATAGATGTACGGAGAGTATATGACTATAGGCGTGGAGACCTGCGCCTAGTGGGACGTATAGATGTACGGAGAGTATATGACTACAGGCGTGGAGACCTGCGCCTAGTGGGACGTATAGATGTACGGAGAGTATATGACTACAGGCGTGGAGACCTGCGCTTAGTGGGACGTATAGATGTACGGAGAGTATATGACTACAGACACGGAGACCTGCGCCTAGTGGGACGTATAGAACTACGGATAGTATATGACTACAGACGTGGAGACCTGCGCCTAGTGGGACGTATAGAACTACAGCTAGTATATGACTACAGACGTGGAGACCTGCACCTAGTGGGACATATAGAACTACGGAGAGTATATGACTACAGACGTGGAGACCTGCACCTAGTGGGACATATAGAACTTCGGAGAGTATATGACTACAGACGTGGAGACCTGCACCTAGTGGGACATATAGAACTACGGAGAGTATATGACTACAGACGTGGAGACCTGCACCTAGTGGGACGTGTAGAACTACGGATAGTATAAGACTACAGCCGTGGAGACCTGTGCCTAGTGGGACGTATAGAACTACGGATAGTATGACTACAGCCGTGGAGACCTGCGCCTAGTGGGACGTATAGAACTACGGATAGTATATGACTACAGACGTGGAGACCTGCACCTAGTGGGACGTATAGAACTACTGCTAGTATATGACTACAGACGCGGAGACCTGCACCTAGTGGGACGTATAGAACTACAGCTAGTATATGACTACAGACGCGGAGACCTGCACCTAGTGGGACGTATAGAACTACAGATAGTATATGACTACAGACGTGGAGACCTGCACCTAGTGGGACGTATAGAACTACAGATAGTATATGACTACAGACGTGGAGACCTGCGCCTAGTGGGACGTATAGAACTACAGATAGTATATGACTACAGACGTGGAGACCGAAGCCTAGTGGGACATATAGAACTACAGATAGTATATGACTACAGACGCGGAGACCTGCACCTAGTGGGACGTATAGAACTACGGATAGTATATGACTACAGACGTGGAGACCTGCGCCTCCTGGGACGTATAGAACTACAAATAGTATATGACTACAGACGTGGAGACCTGCACCTAGTGGGACGTATAGAACTACGGATAGTATGACTACAGGCGTGGAGACCTGCGCCTGCTGGGACGTATAGATGTACGGAGAGTATATGACTACAGACGTGGAGACCTGCGCCTAGTGGGACGTATAGATGTACGGAGAGTATATGACTACAGGCGTGGAGACCTGCGCCTAGTGGGACGTATAGATGTACGGAGAGTATATGACTATAGGCGTGGAGACCTGCGCCTAGTGGGACGTATAGATGTACGGAGAGTATATGACTACAGGCGTGGAGACCTGCGCCTAGTGGGACGTATAGATGTACGGAGAGTATATGACTACAGGCGTGGAGACCTGCGCTTAGTGGGACGTATAGATGTACGGAGAGTATATGACTACAGACACGGAGACCTGCGCCTAGTGGGACGTATAGAACTACGGATAGTATATGACTACAGACGTGGAGACCTGCGCCTAGTGGGACGTATAGAACTACAGCTAGTATATGACTACAGACGTGGAGACCTGCACCTAGTGGGACATATAGAACTACGGAGAGTATATGACTACAGACGTGGAGACCTGCACCTAGTGGGACATATAGAACTTCGGAGAGTATATGACTACAGACGTGGAGACCTGCACCTAGTGGGACATATAGAACTACGGAGAGTATATGACTACAGACGTGGAGACCTGCACCTAGTGGGACGTGTAGAACTACGGATAGTATAAGACTACAGACGTGGAGACCTGTGCCTAGTGGGACGTATAGAACTACGGATAGTATATGACTACAGCCGTGGAGACCTGTGCCTAGTGGGACGTATAGAACTACGGATAGTATGACTACAGCCGTGGAGACCTGCGCCTAGTGGGACGTATAGAACTACGGATAGTATATGACTACAGACGTGGAGACCTGCACCTAGTGGGACGTATAGAACTACTGCTAGTATATGACTACAGACGCGGAGACCTGCACCTAGTGGGACGTATAGAACTACAGCTAGTATATGACTACAGACGCGGAGACCTGCACCTAGTGGGACGTATAGAACTACAGCTAGTATATGACTACAGACGCGGAGACCTGCACCTAGTGGGACGTATAGAACTACAGCTAGTATATGACTACAGACGCGGAGACCTGCACCTAGTGGGACGTATAGAACTGTCAGGGTAAAATTCTAAGTACAGCACCAATCAGGCCCACCCCACTTGCCCCGCTGCCGGCGGTAAAGAAGAAAACACCACACGGAGGTCTGGTATCGTTCCTCACACGGGGACATGACTGCGCTCCTTTATTACAGATTACATGAGATTTTATACCCTTTTGTCCCATCACCAGGAATGGGTGATGGGCTCATTGGCTAAAATTCACAGCATAACCATATATGGGAAGTCCGGATTTCCGGCCTGAGACAGTGAAAGTTCAGATGCATAGTTGAACAGTCGTTATCTTGCTACGGCGCCTCTGGAAAAACAGCGAAGTACGCGCCCTTGTGTCTGGTTCTTCCTTTGCTGGGTTTTAAGATACATTTTGTCTTTGTCTCGCAAGGCCTTTGGAATATCTGATGTAAGGCGACATATAAGTTTTTTTCTCATTTTAACTTTGAATAGAACTTGCATACAGGTATAAAAGTAAAAAGAACATATGGCAATATATACATATACCCTCACAGAACTACAGATAGTATATGACTACAGACGCGGAGACCTGCACCTAGTGGGACGTATAGAACTACAGATAGTATATCACTACAGACGCGGAGACCTGCACCTAGTGGGACGTATAGAACTACAGATAGTATATCACTACAGACGCGGAGACCTGCACCTAGTGGGACGTATAGAACTACGGATAGTATATGACTACAGACGTGGAGACCTGCACCTAGTGGGACGTATAGAACTACGGATAGTATATGACTACAGACGTGGAGACCTGCGCCTAGTGGGACGTATAGAACTACGGAGAGTATATGACTACAGACGTGGAGACCTGCGCCTAGTGGGACGTATAGATGTACAGAGAGTATATGACTACGGACGTGGAGACCTGCGCCTAGTGGGACATATAGAACTACGGAGAGTATATGATTACATATGTTCCCGGGGCCACGGTGCTCCCCAAATTGCTTAAGCCCACTTTTTTTGGCACCTGCCACCTGCCATTCTTTGCCCAAACACACTGCATGTTTGCACACATATATCGGGCCTGTTGAATTGGTGCACATATATGCAGTGATACAGGTTTGCTGCGTGTTCTCTGCATATCTGCGCTGCCCCATCCTCTGCAGTGGCCTATAGCGGTACGTTATATGCACCAAAATAGGTCGTGGCGCGTGTTATTCCACAGGATCGTACATTGTGTGAGGATCTATGCTCATGTGAGCGAACCCATTCCAACACATGGGCTCTTGACTGCGTGTTACGTGCCCACACTGCGCAGTGAGTGTCCCTCGGTGACGCCTCGGATCCAGGTCTTCCTCTTCTCCAAGAGGTTTCCGTTCTGGAGGTCCGGTTTCGCTTTCCACAAGAGTCCAGTTTTAGGTTCTGTAAGCTCGGCGTTGTATGAGCGTGTCAGTGTAGGGGCTCGTTCACTAATATCAGTGACAGCCGGCTGACGCTGCCCGATAGCGCAAGATCTCTTCTGATCTATCCCCATGACGTAAGGGTACGTCCGGTTGTGGGAAGTACCCCGCTGCCATGACGTACCCCTGTGTCATATGGAGGGAAGGGGTTAAAGAAGCGCTCCAGGATTTTTTTTTCTTTAAGAAATCCGTGACAGAATTCCTTAAGGGTGTATTCATGTGGGCGATTTTCAAGCGCGAGGTCCATCCTATTGCGACGTGGACAGAATTAGCGCATGCAGAGAACAGACTCATCTAAATCTGTTTATTCACGCCACCGATGTTCTGTTGTATCTGTGATAGAAAATTTGCAGCTTGCCGTATTTTTGGGTGACCCTTGTTTAAGACTTGCCCATTGTTTCCCATGGTAGCCTGAAAATATTGCATGCAAGACGTCTTCACATGAGCGTATATACGCGGCTATGTAGCTGCGTTTTCACACCCGGCCTGTATACGCAACCATCTGAGGCATTGGTTTCCAATGCATGCGTTCACACGGACGAATTTACAGTGCGTTAAAAACGTTGGACCGTAGAAAATAGAACATTCACAACCGAAATCCATGCCTGCTATTACCTCCTGGGTAAAAAGATAGTTCTGGTTCTATCTCCTGACTGATATACACTGACGCTCCCATATACTCCTATGGGAGCTTGAAAAAAAGGGAAGGGGAGGCAGTCTGGCAGCGTCCAATGCTGCGAAAAACTTACAGGTGCCTCTATTCAGGCATTTGAAGTCATTCCAAAGATGTATGCCGAGCGAGGGTATCCGCGCTGCAACTTTTTTCGTTAAAGCGTCACTCTCAGTTGAGTTGGAGTGAACGAGAAAACATTAATTATCTCTGGCCGTTGTGGCGGAAAAACGTCCATTCATGCTATTTAACGGTGCGACCGTGTGAACATAAAAACGCGTACGCTTGTGTGAAAGAGCCCTTACTCTGCTGTGTAGAATCCAGTTGTGTAGCTCGTCGGCTCCAGGCTGTGTATTCTGCACTTCTCTCCTGGCCTCCAGGCCACATGACCAGCACTCTGCCAACACTCTGTGCCCTGCAGTTAATGGGGCAGGTTTATGATGACTGCTCAAAAGAAAAACTGTCTTGCCTATAGTATCCAATCACGGAGCTACTATCAAATACAGTGATTTTTCGCAGTTGTGTTTATACATTGCGTATAGTATGCATATAAGAAAGAACGCAGCGTGTCATATTTTACCGCGGATTACGTGCAATGGAGCCCTATTATTCTCTATGGTTGCGTAAAAAACGCTGTTCATGCGGAATTACATTGCATATGTGCGGCGTTTATACGCAACGTCACTAAGACAGCGAGAGAAATGAAACCAGGCCTCCTGTGCATGACATCCGTGCGTGAGATGCACGGTCATGTACAGGCGAATAACGCAGCGTTATATGTGCAGCATCTTACCGCATGTTTGTGTGAGACGAGCGTAATGTGGACTAAAATGTTTATGGCTGCGTTGGCAAAACCGACATTCGTTCAACAGTTGTTGAACATTACTTCTATCTGGTGCGTACTGTTCTTCATGCCACGCTGCTCCGTGCTGCTATTTATTGTAGGGCTCTCATTGCTTGCAACTTCATCATTGTTTACTTGGGCTGCATGTCCATGGGCGTGACTCCGTACCCTTGCTATGGAAAGTGCAGCCGCGGCGTCCACGAGTGGAGAATCACCACGATTCTCCGCTCACGGTATTCAAATCGCAGCATGTCAGATAGGCTCAGTGCAGAGAACCGTCAGCTGTCTCCTGCTCCCTGGCGGCAGCTCCCGCAGCGGAGATCTGCCGCAGGATATCGCCTTAGGCTGCCTGTCCAGGGGCGAGTTGTCATGGCATTACCCGTGGCGATAATCCGGCCACAGGTAACGCAGTGACCGCTTTCCATAGGCTAACTATAGAAAGCGCTGCTTGACATCCACGAGCGGAGAATCATAGCGATTCTCTGCTCGCAGGATTCAAATTGCGGCATGCTGCGATTTTCCTTGGTGAGCCTATCAGATAGGCTTACCACGGAGACCTGTCAGTTCTCCCCTCTGCTCCCCTGCGGCGGAATATTGCCAATGATATTCCGCCTCAGCCGTGGGCAGGCAGCCTTACTCCAAATCTATTGAAGAGGTGAAATAATGTTGTTTGTGTATTTATTTTAGAAAATAACATTTTTTTTTCTTGTCTTTCAGAGATTAATGCCTATGTTCTGGGATGGCTGAAAATCAACAAGATATTCTACACTTGCCTTTTGTCGATGGGTCGCTTATCGAAGGTGTAAGCAACCAAGTGGTGGTTGCCGTACTCATCAGTTTACTCATTATAGCAGCTCTCACATATTTAATGTTACGGTATGTTTTGTTGGGTATTTTTATATACTGCATAACCTGTATTTAGCATAACATGGGTTGTCTTAAATATGGGAAAAGTACATTTTGCGGAGGTGTTATCTCGATGATCAGACTCAGATGATTTTATCTAATTTCACTGACCAGACTAGCACTCAGAGCGTTCACAGTGTTATCGTATAGTTGTGTGACTCCGCATGGAGGTTCCATGGAGGTGCTGAAAACAGCGCTGTGACCATTCACTTCTATTGTGAGACGGACACCTCTTTGGAGGTCATTTTACAAGGCTTTGTTTCCATTATATTTGGAATACAGAATAGCGTAATCAACTACGTCATTCTGTACTGCAAATAAAGCGGAATCCAACATAAACCTTGTAAAACAAGCACCAAAGCATTGTCCGTTTCACAATAGAAGTGAATGGTTCCTTTTTTTTTCAGCAGCTGTCATGGAGTCTCCGAGAGGAGTCATACCGCATGTAGAATAATGCTATGTGAATGCTCTCTTAGGGTTTGTTTACACATAGTGGAAATGCTGTGGATTTTTGCAGCTCAAAATTCTGCAGCATTTCCGCAAAGAGCATAGACTCAAAATCTGCAGCTGATCTCAGAAGATACCGCGCTCCCCCTCACCTCCGAAGTCATCACGCTGTCAGCGCATACAACACCTGAGCAGTGACGCTGTGCTCGCTATAGGCCTTCTGGTGTCTGGTGAAGAAAGCGCAGAGAGCACACAGTCTTCGGAGGTGATGGGGAGCGTGGTATCTTCTGAAATCAGCTGTGGAAGTGCAGCTAACTTCGAGTCAAAATCCACACTGATGGTGCAGAAATTTGAGTCTGTGTCTTCTGCAGAGCGACATGTAAACATAGCCTTAGCAGACAGATTCAGATTACTGTAATATGTTTGAACAGTTTACCAGTCTGAGTGTCCCATTAAGGCTGCTTCAAACACTCATGAATTTTAACCATCTTTCTTAACTTTTTTTTTTTTTTTTAAACCAAGCAATTTTGGTGATGGTTTTTATTTTGTTAGACTTGGCTTATGCCTTTGGGGAAAACTGCTACAAAAAATGCCATACCCAAAGAAAATAAAGCCGCAAACAAACTCTTTGCATGTTGTGTATTTTATAGTTCGCTTTAGACTGGCAGCAGTGTATTTGGTGCACATTTGTCAAAGTGGCATTTTCTTCAGCAAAATTATGTGTGAAACCAGCCTAAATGATATGCGTAGGGCTAGTTTTACATGTTGGCATGCAATTGCTGTTGACTGCAGTCTGCGTATTTAGTCAATAGGGGGGAAATTGAAGGTCCTTTTACAAAGAACTATTACTGTTCCGTTAATCATTGGATCATGCAAAACTGAACGATAATTCGCTCATCATTCATTTTATGTGGACATAACAACCTGGCACTAATCGGCCCGTGTGAACAAGCAGTTGAATGCCCGTCTCTTTACTTTGAATGGAGGCAGGCACTGGAAGCTATCTCTGGCCCGCTTCACCTCCATTGAGCAATTATTGCTCCTGTGTGAAAGCACAGGAGCAAGATAATCATAAGGATGACTGTCGGGTGCTGAAGCACTCAACAGTCGTCCCGTGTCAAAGGACCCTTAAGCTATTTCCAAGCAATACTGGTAATTGATTATCTCATGGTAACACAAAGGATCAGGTTTGAAGATTGAAATCCCCCACACCCAGTTGTCCAATGCACAATTAGTATGTCCCTATACACCTCATAATGCTGATGGTAGCGCTTCAGAGAGCCAATTGAACATAATTTACCCACTTGACTTGTCAGATTTGCCATTTTAACAAAAAATGTGTGCTTCACTGTTGTAACTGTATTAATCGTTAAGCTTTATTTTCAGATTTTAAGCTTTTTGTTTACAAAATTCATTTCTAATGGTGTAAACTTGATTTTTTTTTTCTTTAACAAGTGTTTTTAACTTGTTAAACAGAATTGATCAAAATATTCACCCCGAAAATCAGGAAAGAGTAAGGGCCATTAGGGAGCAACTTCACAATGAACAGGTATGTTATCTCTTGTATAGAATCTGAACTGAAAATGCCCCCTTCCTAGCTTTTTTTTTTTTTTTCCTGTATAACCCAACTGCATTAGCATGATTTTGTAATTGGCTTAATGTCTTTAAGCCGCCTGCAGACGGCCGGAAATTCCGCGGCGGGATTCCCCGCCGAATTTCCGCCCGTACACTCCTGCATAGGCTTGCATTGCAATACGCAATCCTATGCAGACGGCCGCGGTTTGGCTGTGCGAAATCCCGCGCAGAAAACAAACCGCGGCATGCTTTAATTCTGTGCGGGACTCGCAGAGCCCTGCACAGAAATGTCAATCACCAGCCGCCGGCTCTGCTCTGCACATGCGCCGGCTGCCCGGCAGCCGGCACGTGGGAGCGGGTGAGTTCCGCGCTGCTCTCTGCAGGCGGCCTTACAGGTTGTAGAAGAGAAGTCTGGGGTACATAAATTCATATTTGAGTACTTCCTGATGATTGTTCCCTTTTTTAAATCATTGTAGCAACTATCTTCATTTTTTCCGATACAGAAATATATTTAAAAGTCTACATACTAACTGACTGCAGCCACCACTAGAGGGAGCTTAGGAGTTTACTGCATACTGTTAACCTTTGAATAAATTCAATGTATATTCTTGAGGATACACTTCTGTATGCAGTGGCCAAGAGTATGGGTACAGTTGAACCGGCTTGCTATGCTGCTTTTAAACTCCCATAGAACTGAATGGCAGTTAGACACAACAAGCTAGGCTGTTTCCATAATGCAAACCGTTTTAGCTCGCTGTGGTACACTGTTGCTGTCACAGCCATTTAACTTATGTGGGAGGTACATAAACAGCATAGAACAGCCTGCTGTTTCCCCTACTTCTGGCCACCATAAGCAGCCATGCCAAAGAGGAAGGTTCTTCAGGTAAATGCAGGTCCCCACATCTATTTTAGTTTTATGGTATATCCTGTATTAACTATGCCACAAATGTCTGATATGGAATACCGTTTAATAAATCGGTATGCAACAAGCTTGTCTTAGCAGAGGCTGCAGCTAATTAGCATGTTATCTGTTTACTCTTTAAGGATAGTTATTTTAGACCTTGACATAAGGCTGGGCAATTAATCAAGCTAATTTACTGCATCTTTTCAATTAAGCACAATTCTGATTTTCGTCAGAATCCTGAAATTGATATTAGTCCCCATCCCTCGAGGTGAGGCTAATGTGTGGGCTGGGAGCGGCAGGAGAACAACTGACTAGGGTCTGGAAAAGACCAGGGAGTGGGACATGGGGCTGTCTATGATTTCCTTGGGCTGCAATTTCTATGCAGTATAGAGAAGAGCCAGCTTACAAGTGTAGTTTCACAAAACTTCTGTATTGCAGTGCATTATGCCTGCAAATGATGCTGCTCCATCCCCTTCCTATATACAGTGAAGGAAATAGTATTTAATCCCTTGCTAATTTTGTAAGTTTGCCAACTCTTAATGGTTGGTAGGGGATCAAAGACTTATTTCTCGGTGCAAAATGCAAATAAATATATATAATTTAGACAATGTGATTTTCTGGGTTTTTGGGGGGATATTCTGTCTCACACTGTTAAAACTAACCTACCCTAAAAATTATAGACTGTTCATGTCTTTGACAGTGGGCAAACTTACAGCAAGGGATCAAATGCTTATTTCCTTCACTGTACATAAATGCCGCCTGCTGCAGATGGTGAAGGCTCCGGTACTGAGCCTCCTCTGTCTCCATACTATACTAATACAGATTGCACTAGTGACAACGTATGCCGGATGTCTCTGCAGAATTATTTCTGTCTGTTTTGTATTTAAAAAAAATTATTTTACAGCTATAAAGATATTTATGAAATTTGCAGAAAACTCTGGACTTAAAAGCGACATTGTCCAAAAGTAGACCTCGATTTCCATGGCATATGCAGTGGTACATTCCTGCTTTTAAATAGGGGCACTACTGTGCTGATTCAAGAGTCTGGGATAGTAAATGGCATTTGGGGAGCACTTGTGGCAGACATACTTGCTCTACAATGAAGTAAAATGTTTTTATAGAAATAAACAGTTCTATGTTCTAGTATGTGGTTTAAGTCTTCCAGGACTCATCAGAATGTACAGATTTAGAAATTCTAATTTTCGCTCAATTGGTGTTTTGTATTAACAGGAAACAACTGTCCAACCTCGACATCAATTCTACTCAGACATGTCTTGTCCAGTCTGTTTACAGCAGGCTACGTTTCCAGTGGAAACAAACTGCGGACACCTTTTTTGTGGTAAATCAGTAAAATTCATAATTTTTTTAACCACACTTTCACTTGTTTTCTAACGCACATAAAATATATTACCGTCTCCCTGAAAATAAGACCTATCCTAATTTTTCGCTATTTTCGGGGAGGTTTGAAATATAATCCCTACTCCAAAAATAAGTCCTAGTTAGGCTACACTTTAAAAAAATACATTACCTAGAAGGCACGATTCGGGTCCCTCCTGCCGCTCTCTGAAGTTCCGTAGCTCCATTGCACATCCTGCACCCTTCAACTGCTGAGAGGTCATCACTTCATGAATCCCGTTTACAGAAAGCGATGGCTCTGGTTGGTTCAGCGAGCGCTGCGGTGATTGACTAGAGAGCAGTGCTTGCTAAACCATCTCTTCCTGGAGGCAGGATTTATAAACCCCGCGACCAGGAACTGATGTTCTTTCGGTGGCCGAGGAGTGTAGGACACGTGCAGGAGATACGGAAATTCAGAGACCAGTGGAAGGGACCCGGACCGCGGCTGTTAGGTAAGTAAAATACGGCATTCCCCAAAAATAAGATCTAGTGCCTCCTTTGAGGTAAAAATTAATAAGCGTATAAGTCAGGGTCATATTTTCAGGGAACCATGGTAATTACATTTTTATCATTTTCTAGTATAGTGTACAGTATTTCTCACTGCAGTGTACTACCAAAAAGAAAACTGAAACAAGTGTTTTTTTTTTTTAATCCCATATAGGTCCATGCATTATTGCATACTGGAGATATGGGTCAGGGCTTGGTGCTATCAGCTGTCCTATTTGTCGACAAACCGTAAGAACCAATGTTATCATAATGATGATTCCTTATGTTATACATGGATGTCAGTTCAGGACCAGATTTAGTTTTGCATCTAAGGAAATACTGCTCCCAGATCTGCCACCTTAGCACCTGGGACTCGCTGCACTTTCATCTACCATGATAATACCTATGATATTGAAATTATATTCACTAAAGGTCTGACATACTGAAACAAAGCAAGATTTTTAGTGTCTCATCTCTGTGTGCCAACACGGATTGGATGGATGTTTTTATTTTTTCTTCTTAATACCTTATTCGTATACTTAGATATGATTGCCTGAAGTTAAATGCACAAAGCCCAGAAAAATATTGCTGGGGACGTCTTTCTGTTCTGAAGTTTTTTTTTTTGCTTGGTCCAATGCTGTCTTGAAGACCATACCTGAGTGTAAATTGTCAAATTCATCGATGCCTTCGGGATTGTCTTCGCATAGAGCTTCCATTATCCAAGCTAGGTAAGATGTAGATGTTACAGGGGAAGCTGGCTTTACGTCATGTAATGGTGCGTTTAGACAGAACGATTAATGTTCAAAAAATCGTTAAAACAAGCAAATGGGAATGATACACGTTCGGTTTAAATGCGAGGCGACAGAAGGAGAATCGCGCACTTTTCATTCGTCATTGAGTTTCAGCAGGACTAAAAACCATTGTTAGCTCATTCACTTCTCATTGTGTTTAAACACTCCCGCTCAGAGCTTTACATAGGAATGTGGAACACAGGATTCTCAACTATGGTCTTACTGTCTAAACAGTTCGCATGAGTGTGAACAAGTTAGTGGTGGCGTCATTCGCTCATTCAAATGAGAATCTGTTTGGGCATAACTTGGCTGAACAGAAAATGTCATCAGAGCATCACACTAAAGCAATTTTTAGGCTTTCTGTCTTTAACTTTGTGATTAACTCTCACTTTGGAAATATATGCTCAAGGATTATGTAATTTAGACATTCCAGCACTTATATATGAAGAGTTTTGGTATGCTAGCTGAAATGCCTCTCCATCCAGTCAGCAACGAGGAAAACGTTGCTTGCATGTTCCTTTGTACAGACATTTGGGAAGCTCTTCAGTGGCTGCAGTCGTACACATGAGCACTGGATCATTTTTAACTTGACCATCGAATGATTATAAAGGTCCTGAAGTATATATGGAGCAGGCTCAGTGTCTGGGTATGGAGCAGACTCAGCTCCTATCAGCTGTTTCTGCTAGGTGACAGCTGCCGGTAACTGGTGCATTCCCCATAGCAAGATCATAGGGTGCCAATGGGCTACCATGTCAGCCTGGGGCCTACTGAAGGCTACCAAAGCTACCATGCATACATGCCTTTCAAGGGCTTAAAAGACAATATCAAAAATCACTATATACCGCAATACTGAATTATTGTAGTATATGTACAAGTGATCAAATGATTGCAAGTTCAATTTCACATGGAGACTAAAAAAGGAAAAAAACATTTTTTTTTTTTCTTTTTTAAACAGAAAAATAAAATTTGTTTAAAAATCCCCTTCCCCAACTCTCTATTAAAAAACAAACAAACAATGAAAAGACCTCACAGACTGGCAGAATTGCAACTTTTTTTCTTTAATTCCAGCGCCTAAAGAATTTTTAAATAAAAAGTAATCAACAAGATGTATGAACCACAAAATGGTGGTAATAAAAGCTGCAGCTCACTTTGCAAAAAACAAGCTTTAATGCCGGCTGTCCACTGGTGTTGCCATATATCCCTGGATTTCCGCCGCAGGAGAACACTTTGCCAACGCTATTTTTGTACAATGATTTTCCGCGATTCTTATATGTGAGCGGAAAATCGCAGTGATTTCTCTGCTTGTGCACATCGGGCTGCTTTTTGCATAGTTATCCTATGGAAAGCGTTCATTGCTTTACGAGTGCGGATTTTCACCGCGGGTAACACAGTAAAATATCACCTTGGACAGGAGGCCTTACACAGCCCATTCAACAAATAAGTTTAAGGGTCTCAGAATATGGCAAGAGTAAGCAATTTTTTTTGTTAAATTTTTTTTTTTAAATATATAAAAATATTACAAAACTAGATAAATTTAGTATCACCGTAATTGTACTGACCCGTAAAACAAAGTTTGTCATTTTTGTTGCACTGTGAACGCTGTAAAAACAACCCACAAAAAATGGCGCAATTGCATTTTTTTTTTTCCTCATGACTTTTAAAAAGGTTTTTATGTACATTAAGGCCTCCTTCCCACGAACGGATTTCCGCCGCGTAATTCGCGGCGAAAATCCGCTGCGTTGCCCGCAGCTATTAGGTTCTATTGAACCTAATAGCACAATGCTCACGATGCGTAATTCCACCGCGGAATTACGCACCGCGATTTCTCCCGTCCTCACCCGCAGCATGCTCTATTTTCTGCGGGTGAGGACGGGCTGTACGCACTGACGGCTTCCATTGCAGTCAATGGAAGCCGTCCATTCACGCTATCTCCCGCTGTAACCAGCGGGAGATAGCGTGAAAAAACGCTTTCCCGCCCACCGCCGAGCGTCATATGACGCCAAATGACGCGGTCCGGCCGCGTCACGTGACACGGCCGGCCGTGCACGTGACACGGCTGGTGACGCGAGGGCGGTGGGCGGTGACGGGCGGTTACGAGCGGCGGTGGGCGGGGAAGCGATTTCACGCTATCTCCCGCAGGTAAGTATAGGGGCTCTGGGGGGCGCCGTGACGGGCTTCACAGCGGAATATTACGCTGCGGAGCCCGTCACGCTCGTGGGAAGGAGGCCTAAAGGGTACCATTTAAACAAAATACAACTCCTCCTGCATAAAAGCAGTCCTCATACGGCTATGTCACTGGAAAAATTAAAAAGTTATGGCTCTTGGAAGTCGGGGGGGGGGAAAAAAAAAAAACGAAAATAAAAAGGGATATATCTGTGGTCATAAAGGGGTTAAAGCTTGCCGTACACATTAGATCTGCTTAATCTTGTATGTTCAGATGATGGCCCAGACAGCCGTCTAACCAGTGTGGGGTTGTGTATTTACAGAGACAATATTTGTTAAATGCTTTCTTCCTAATGGTCACTTGCTCCAGTTCTCCTGTTAAGCATTAAACTATTTTTTTTAAATCCTAGGTAACTTTACTGTTTCCATTATTTCAAGTCAGCGAGCAGCAAGATGCCCAAGAAGTTTTTCAGGAAATTAATAGTTATAATAGAAGATTTTCTGGTCAACCCCGATCTGTAAGTGGAGTGAAATGTAAAGCTTTTATGTTTGTTTTTTTAATTATTTTGATAGAGCTGCATGTAAAAGTTTGTACTTTAGCTCAAACAGTCCGTGTGACTCCAAACTTCAGTGGGCATGCTAAGAATAAGGCCACTCTCACACAAGCACTTTATACCACAATTACCGTGGCAATCAAAATCCCGGTATAATGCTCCCGTTTCAATGGGGCCCCCCCGTAGACATGTGCTTGAAAGCTAGAAAGCACTGTGATTTGTTTTTTGATTTTTTTTCAAGCGCTGTCTGCTCTATTCTGCCGCTTTTTCACACTTTTTAAGGCACTTAATCACCCATCACAATGATGGAGTGCCTCAAAAACCATTGTTGGACATAGTAACCGGTGTCCAAAAACAGCGGTAAAAACGCAGCAAAACACCGCAATCAAAATTGCTGCGTTTTCCCAACGCTGTGTGTGAGAGTGGCCTAAAGGAGAGGTATACGGAAAGAGCCCCATAGAAGTCTCTGCAGGACTTCTGCGACGTCATAAAACAGCCATGTGCACACAGGTATTTGTTTTATTCAGATTTAAATGGGAAGTAAAACTTTCAGCAAGTATTATTTGTTTGCTTCTCTCTGAAACATGGTTGTTCAAGTAGCCACTTTTTTTGGTGCGATGCTGATGGGGTTGCCCCAGAATAAAGACCCAGACCATCGAATGGCAATATTTGTTAGGGATTTTTTTAGGCTATATGATTTACATTGGCTACAAACCAAGTAATCTAAGGTCCATTCACCTCAGTTTACTTAACCTCAAACAGTTGGTTAACTGGGATTAATTATTGTGACAAAAACCTATGCCACCTCAGCTGATTTATGCAGAACTTGATGCTGTTAGTGGTAGAATGCAGTTGTTTTTTTTAAAGTCCTTTGATTTGAAATGTTGATGTAAATATACACCAACCATGGGGTTGTGTGAGGGTGAATGTAGATGGTTGGATCCCACAGTGAGATGTGACCCGCAGCTCACCTCCTCCAGCGTCTTCTCTGCTCTGCGAAGTCCTAACTGGCGCAGAGCAGCACATGCGCAGAGCAGAGCCGGTGTGTCAGCGGTGACATTTCTGAGCGGGCCTCTGCAAGGCTCGCACAGAAATAGGACATGCCGCGATTTGTTTACTGCACGAGTTTTCACGCAGTCAAATCGCGGCTGTCTGCATAGGATTGCATAAACCAATGTAATCCTATGGCAGCGGGCATGGGCGGAAAATCTGCGGGAAATTTCGCTGTGGAATTTCCGCCAGTGTGCATTCACTCTAAGGAAGAGAAAACTGTCTAAGCTGCTTAATGAGTTACAGCAAGTATGTTTTCTCATCCGTGTCATTGGGGGACACAGCAAGACTTTGGCTATAGCTGCTGCTACTAGGAGGCAACACTAAGCAAAAAGTAATCTACCAGCTGTAACATTCCTGCAGACATGGAGTTAAATCAGTTAAAGGGGTTGTCCCGCGCCGAAACGGGTTTTTTTTTTTTTCAATAGCCCCCCCCGTTCGGCGCGAGACAAACACGATGCAGGGGTTTAAAATAAAAACCGGATAGTACTTACCCGAATCCCTGCGCTCCGGTGACTTCTTACTTACCTTGCGAAGATGGCCGCCGGGATCTTCACCCTCGGTGGACCGCAGGTCTTCTGTGCGGTCCATTGCCGATTCCAGCCTCCTGATTGGCTGGAATCGGCACACGTGACGGGGCGGAGCTACGAGGAGCGCTCTCCAGCACGAGCAGCCCCATTCAACACGGAGAAGACCGGACTGCGCAAGCGCGTCTAATCGGGAGATTAGACGCTGAAAATTAGACGGCACCATGGAGACGAGGACGCTAGCAACGGAACAGGTAAGTGAATAACTTCTGTATGGCTCATAATTAATGCACAATGTACATTACAAAGTGCATTAATATGGCCATACAGAAGTGTATACCCCAACTTTGTTTCGTGGGACAACCCCTTTAAGCTTAGTGGCTGAAGGAGGCAGTCTTTCTCTCTGCAGGTTGTTTTATGTTTTTGATTTTTTCCTATAAGGATGGGAATACAGGGTTGACATGGGATCATTTCTATGCTATTTGTGTTCTTCTAATTCCGAATTATTTCTATCTATATGACAAGCTGTGAGCATTTCAGGTGTTGATACTTTGTAGTAAGCATTTATGTTTGTACATTGCCATTTAGGGATTAAATAGGTTATGTGGATTTATGGTATGTTTTTTATCTTTTACATATTCCAGTTCATGGACAGAATCATGGACTTGCCAACGTTGCTACGCCATGCCTTCCGTGAAATGCTTTCTGTCGGTGGCTTATTCCGGATGTTTCGAATAAGGATTGTACTCTGCCTGCTTGGAGCA